>NC_080782.1:115018596-115323417 GCF_028018385.1 Neofelis nebulosa
TGCTTTGCAAAAAACTTAAATGTTTGGCTGCATTGCTGATATTTGTAAGTATAAGTCGCTTCAAGGTTGTGCTGATGAGTAGATAGGTTGTAGTGACCTTAGTAGTGATGGAAAGGGAGGGTATTTATTATAAAAACTGTGAACTGCAATGACATCCTTAGTTTTGGATGATGTGTATTCCTATTTTTGTTTGCAGCATTTTAATGAAGATTGCTTTGAAGTGTTTACTCAGTAGCATATTTACTATAAAATTTAGTTTAGCACAGTGGACAAAAGTAGTTAAATTAATAACTTAAAATCAGTCTCTAATTTATACATCTAAAGTCTAGCATTCCTGTATGCACACAGTAAATAATAATGGGTAGCCTGGGCTCTATGTTGCTTTCAGATATTTTTATCCAAGTTATCAGCTTCTTATTGCTGTGGTGTTGTGCTAAACTTTGAACCTTATTTCTTTTGTTAAAAATCAGTATACCTTTTATAATTTAGTAAGATACTGGCCATAATCTTCCATTGTTATAACTTTAATTTTCACTCTGGGTTTACAGTGGCTGGTTTGTATAAAATAATTTACACAAAGATGACTGAATGCTAATACCAGTTGCACTTAAATGAACATGCCCATTCTCAGTAGCTGATGCAGTAACATAGTCAGTTTATCTATGCATTGCTGGGATCTTGATATAAGATGGAAACAGTGTTTCTTATCTAAAGTTTTGATTATCAGCAAGTTGAATGGACACTTTAGTTATTTAAATAAAGATTTTTGACCAAAATCCAGAAAATGATATGAGAGAAAAATAAATTCCAGCTAGTTTAATAGATTTTTAAATGTCAATCTGATTTTAGCCTCTTAGAGAGTGCTAACTAGCTGGTAACGTTTACTTTTAATTCCTTGTTAAAATGAGGCAATAATTTGCAAGATTTTTGTATATATATGTAAATTCTTCATATCTTTTTAGATCTAATTCAATATTTTCTGACTGCTTCCGCCATGTATAATACCATTTTTGTGCATGCTTGATGTGACATTCATAAATTGTACCACTATGACTTTATCCATGTAAAATAGCTATTTATTGAATTTTCTTTTAAAAGCTGGATTTACTGGGTTTTGTTTCCTCCAGTTAAGCATCTTAACAGAGAATTTGTTACTGTTTATTAGAAGAATTGCGTTTGAGAGCATGAAAATAACTGATTTGCAATTTTATGAAGAAACAATAATGCCTTTATTATCAAGTGTGAAGCACAATTCTTATAACAAACTGTGATAAATTCTTTTTTCTTTTGCCGCATTATTTTCTTATGAACAAACCAAAAATCCATGGTGAGCAGTTGTATTGTTGGCTGATGTATCTTTTATGTACAGGGAATTTGAAGAGGACAACGGATCCATTTAGGAGTGTAACTGGTGCTGTGATTATAGCAATACTTTTGTTAGTCGTACGTCATCTTTTCCATGCTAGCATTTTAAATGTTTAGTTTTCCTCTTGTCACGGTCAACTGCTGAATTTACTTGAAGGATGTAGAATACTGTTTAAACAATACTAAAGTGTGTACAATTAGGTCAAAGAATTGTGCAATTGTTTCCTTTTTAATTTTTAAAATTGAGGGTCATAAATATTTGAGAACGTCAGATTTAATAGAGCATAGTGATACTATTTAATTTAACCAAAGTCTCTAGTGAATATTTCAACTTTGAATGTAAACTAATGAATAAACCTGACCACCAAGGAGATTGTTTGCCCAGAGTTTCAAAGCACATTGTCTACAAATGGAAATTGAAATAATTTATAAAAATATTGACATTACTATGTTTTTTAAAAAGTTCTTAATTTTTTCACTAAAAGGAGGAAACTATTAGTTTTATTGTTAAATATGGTAGATATTAAAATTCCTCTTAGATGACCAGTGATTCCAATTGTCCCAGTTTGAAATAAGTATCCTGTGAGTATGAGATTAATTAGTGACAATCACAACAAGTTTTAGTATCAGATGTTCAAGAGGAAGTTGCTATTGTTGCATTGATTTTAATATTTGTACATAAACACTGATTTTTTTGAGCATTATTTTGTATTTGTTGTACTTTAATACCTGGTGTACAGTTCCAGAAATAAACATCTGGAAATCTTTTTTTTTTCTTGGTTCGTGTGAGTATTTGCCACAATTAGATTTTTGTTTAATGAATCATAAGCTATAACTCATGGGACATGGGTAGATATTTAACCACTGTTCGGTTGGTTTTTGAGGCAGTAAATAAGATATTTGATAGATAGTGACAAATGGCAGATAAAATACTTTTTCTTTAAATCCTCTATAACAAATTTCCATATGGAATAAAACAGCCATCCCAAAATGAGGCTAGCTTATAGTTTCAATGTAATTCAGGAAATATTTGTTGAATGTCTGTTTTGTTTCAAACACTGTTGTAGGTAAGTATGTCTTTTAGGAAGACGTGATGTCTATTAATTGTGTTGTTATGTGACAATGTATTTATGGTAAACTAGTCTTTCTTATCCTAGTATACATAGTTTAGTAGCCTCGTAGAAACCTTTTCAAAACCTTCATCTTTCAAGCTGAAGATCTCTTAGTCTAATTTCACAAATTTGTTTGCATATTTCATTTCCTCTGAGCAGAGCTTTATCTAGTTTTTTTTTTTTTTTTTTTTTTTTTTTGAGAGAGAGAGAGAGAGAGAGAAGGGGTGTTGGGGAGGGGAGGGCAGGGAGAGAGGGAGGGAGAGAGAATCCCAAGCAGGCTCCACACTGCCAGTGGGGAGCCTGATGTGGGGCTTGATCCCACAAACTGCAAGGTCATGACCTGAGCCGACATCAAGAATCAGATGTTCAACTGACTGAGCCACCCAGGCGCCCCTAGTCCATTCTTAATATGCAGTGATCAGATAGCACATAGGGTCCAGATTTTGTACAAGGACACAAAGAGGATAAAATGAAAGCAAGCGCTCTTGAATCCTCTGCTTTGGTTACTTTTCTAAAATCACATTCCTTCTTGCACAGACGCCACAGAGCATAAATGTTCGGGGGTCTGTGGTGGACACAACACAGTAGTGCCTTCAGGTGGGGACAAGTACAGATGTTTTCAATCCAGCCAAGCATGTGGCCAAGTACCATGTGAGAGCTACAAAGTACTTAAGGCTTTTAGGGGAGAGAGGAGAGCCTTGTGGGAGCAGAATAATCTCTCCTGACTTGTAGACTTTATCTTTCTTGGCCATAATTTTCATCAATGATAGGCTCTGAGCCTGCAGCTTCTCTGACTTCTCAAAGGCCTCAGGGCTTCTGTAAGTTACCTATTTCATTATGTACACTTTGAATTTATTTTAAAATTTTTTTATGTTTATTTCTGAGACAGAGCATGAGTGGGGGAGGGGCAGAGAGAGAGGGAGACACAGAATCTGAAGCAGGCTCCAGGCTCTGAGCTGTCAGCACAGAGCCCGACGTAGGGTTCGAACTCACAAACCATGAGATCATGACCCGAGCCGAAGTCGGTCACTCAACCGACTGAGCCACCCAGGCACCCCTACGCTTTGAATTTAAACTAGCCTCTGGGACATAGTACTGTTTACCATTTCCCATCCAGGTAGGCGTTCTTTAATCCTCACCGTCTATTTCTGTGTCTGTGTGGATTCTCTGGCAAAATTGTGTACTAGGGGACTGAATTCATGGTTCTAGACCAGGAGTGCTCACGTTTTTCTACGTTTAATACATTAGTTGACATTCACTTTTGAGAGACACACAGGCTGTTGTGTAACTCAATTTTGATGAGATGCTTATACAAAGGTAAAGGCAATACTGCTACAAAGTTGTTTTCTGGTATAGAACTCAAAAGCATTTTGTAAGCATGTCAAATGAAATTAGCCATTTATAAATCTAAAAAAATGTTTAGTAAGAAAAAAGATAACATGGTTTTTCTATGTTTTAAAATGTCAGTGTTACATTAAAAAAAAATTCACCCCTCCAGTGCAAACCAAGTCATGATACTAGGCAAGCTTTATACTCTCACCGTGAGCATTTTATGAGGAACCATGTTTTATTCTTTGTATATCCCAGGACCCTTCACCTAGTAGGTATCACTGAATGCTTGATGGCCTATATTACTCTTAAACTAATGGTGACTTGTCCACTAGCTTTGAAAGAAAGACTTTTTAAGACAAAAATTAGAATAGTATAATGAACAAACCAGATTGAACTGACATTTTGCCATATTTGATCTTTTTCTATATAACATATTTTTTCCCTGCACTGGTTAAGTTGACATTTCAAGAGTTCACTCCTAAAAACTCCAGCCCATCCTACAGCCCCTCCTAATATGTCCACAGGAGTTAGTATTTCTGTATTTTATATAAGGTTCTGGGTAACAGGATCTTCTTGGTCAAGTAGATTGTTTTGTTTTGTTTTTTTCCAAATAAGATTAATTTCTCCTGGTTTTAAGGATCTTATACAAATAAAAGATAAAGGAGGCTAAGAAAAAGAATCAGATACTGTCGCAAATGTACATTTACTATTTATACATGATACATATGATAGAGAAAAAAAGTGTAATAGGAATTTCAGGGCTGGCACTTAAGGATTGTGAATTTCAGTACGATGGTTGGCAAGGTGACAAAAAAGGGGAAGACCTTTGCAGGCACAAAAAACTAGTGCAGAAGCCCTGAAAGTGTGCGTGTGTCCAACAGGTTCAAGGTGTGGGAAGGAGGCAGATGTGCCTGGGGTAGAACGAGCAAGAGGTGAGATCAGAGGTAGTGAATGGCTACATCATATATGTGAAGGACTTTAGCATTTATTCCAGTATATGAGGAGTAATGAGAGGGTTGAGCAGAGGTGGGTCAAGATCTGAGTTACATTTACAAGAATCTCTCCGGGTGATCAATTCTGTAAAAGTGGCAGGAGTGGAAACAAGGGAAGGCAATTACAATACTATTGAAATTGCAATAAACTGAAGAAAGTTGTTGATGTAGCAGTTACGGTGGTTAAAATCTGGTTCCATGTTAGGATTTGAGGTGTCCTGTCCACCCAAGATTGGAACTGAGAAATGTGGGAGTCAGGTTGATGGAGATCAAGGAAAGATTATGAATGAAACTCACTGGAGAATGTGGCTTCAGAGCTGTGGCCAGGTGAGCTCACTAATACTCCACCTCTGAACTACTAGACTCACTCTATCACTGGCTGAGCAGAGAGAAGACCAGGACACCCTCTCTGCTGGCAGAGTCCACAGAAAAAAAAAAAAATCCAGGGGTCTGGGCCATGGGTGCCTAGTTCTCCTCCAAAGATAATTTCAGAAAATCATTCTTCCTCCAATGGGTATAGAGAGAGGCCAGGAGCATCACTATTGGAAGTGCTCCCCCTTGGAATAAGAGAATGGGGAGGGGCACCTGAGTGGCTCAGTCGGGTAAGTGTCTGATTCTTGGTTTCAGCTCAGGTCATGTACTCATAGTTTGTGAGTTTGAACCCTGCATTGGATTCTGTGCTGACAGCAAGGAGCCTGCTTGCTTGCTCGCTCGCTCTCTCTCAAAATAAATAAATAAACTTAAAAAAAAAAAGAGAGAATGGGGAATACATGTTCCTCCCATCACCACTATCTTATGACTTTATTTCCATGCTAAAAGCTAAAACAATCCTTAAATCACACACACACACACACACACACAACTCATGGCAACAACATATATTTTTGGCTTTATAATATAAAAATAGAGTTTTTATTTTTATTTTTATGAAATTTATTGTCAAATTGGTTTCCATACAACACCCAGTGCTCGTCCCCAAAAAACGCCTTCTTCAATACCCATCACCCACCCTCCCACCCCCCATCAACCCTCAGTTTGTTCTGTTTTTAAGAGGCTCTTATGCTTTGGCTCTCTCCCACTCTAACCTCTTTTTTTTTTCCTTCCCCTCCCCCATGGGTTTCTGTTAAGTTTCTCAGGATCCACATAAGAGTGAAAACATATGGTATCTGTCTTTCTCTGCGTGGCTTATTTCACTTAGCATAACACTCTCCAGTTGCATCCACGTTACTACAAAGGGCCATATTTCATTCTTTCTCATTGCCACGTAGTACTCCATTGTGTATATAAACCACAATTTCTTTATTCATCAGTTGATGGACATTTAGGCTCTTTGCATAATTTGGCTATTATTGAGAGTGCTGCTATAAACATTGGGGTACAAGTGTCCCTATGCATCAGTACTCCTGTATCCCTTGGGTAAATTCCTAGCAGTGCTACTGCTGGGTCAAAGGGTAGGTCTAAAAATAGAGTTTTTAAAGAAGTTTGTACACATCAACAGTGCAAGAAATGGTGATGATTTGGTTAAAATTTTATAAACCACAGAGATACAAAATAAAAGAAAAATTGAAATTTTAATTTCAGGCAGTAGGTTTTAATTTAATAAGCTACTGTGTTTTTAGGTGAAAACCAATTAAAATTATAATTGCATTATAAATTTGAAATTGTAATGAAGGAAATAGATTTTAATATAAACACATTAACATCAATAAAAACAAAAAATTCCCACTCCAATTAGGCCTCAAAAAATTTGTTCTATAGGTGGAACTCAGAGATACAATTAACAAAAACATTTAGAATAAATAGCTGAATAGAAAACCTAATTTCTAATTCATAGTTAGCTGACAATTGTATAGTAGTTTGAAAAAAGCTCTTCTCCTTGTTTGATGTCCCTGAGTGCTACAAGAATGACACATCGAAGTGGGCTGAGGACAAAAAGAATACACAAAAGTTAGAAGTATTAACAAATCCAAGCTCATATTTTTAATATAACCAATTTAGCTGTTATAGACATAATTTTATTCAAATTTTTTACTATTGTCTTAGCTATTTGATTTCCCTGAAGAAATAGTTCTTATCCCTGATGGAGACCACAAATCAGTAAGTTTAAAAAAAAACATTTTTTTTAACATTTATTTTTGAGAGAGCATGAGCAGGGGAGAGGCAGAGAGAGAAGGAGACACAATCCAAAGCAGGCTCCAGGCTTTGAGGTGTCAGCATTGAGCCCAATGCAGGGCTCGAACCCACGAACTGTGAGATCATGACCTGAGCCGACGTCAGACGCTTAACCGTCCCTTAACCGACTGAGCCACCCAGGTGCCCTTGTGGTTTAACATTTTAAAATTAATTTGTATCTTTGTATTCTGCAAAGATGAAAACATTACTTAAAATTAATTGGGATTAAAAAAATACTTTTGGGGCACCTGGGTGGCGCAGTCGGTTAAGCGTCCGACTTCAGCCAGGTCACGATCTCGCGGTCCGTGAGTTCGAGCCCCGCGTCGGGCTCTGGGCTGATGGCTCGGAGCCTGGAGCCTGTTTCCGATTCTGTGTCTCCCTCTCTCTCTGCCCCTCCCCCGTTCATGCTCTGTCTCTCTCTGTCCCAAAAATAAATAAAAAACGTTGAAAAAAAAAAATTAAAAAAAAAAAATACTTTTATGAACACCGTAAGACATAAGTAACCTTCAATGTTCCTACTCAGTTAACTTTTCCTGTACTTGTTGAACAGTAGTGATATTATGCTCCAGAGCATATAGCTAAAAAAAAAACCCAACTGTTACATACACACAGGTAGAGACAGAGTATGTATCAAGTACAGAGAATAGTCAAAGTTTGTTGTGTTTTTAGACAGAGTAGGAGTCGGGGAGAAGGGCAGAGGCGGGGGGGGGGGGGAGGGTAGAGAGGGAGGGGGGGGCAGAGAGAGAGAGAGAGAGAGAGAGAGAGAGAATCTTAAGCAGGCTCTATGCTCAGTGTGAAGCCCAACGAGGGGCTTGATTCCATAACCCTGGGATCATGACCTGAGCTGAAATTGAAAGTTGGACGCTCAACCAACTGAGCCACCCAGGTGCCCCCAAAGAACAGTCTAAGTTTTAAATCTCTTTCATCTTAAAAGGACAATTTAATGGGGCCCATAAAAAATAAAGTTTGCTAGCACCTGGCAGCTCAGTGACATGACATAAAGATTATATTTTCCTATAGCACTGTTGATAAAGAACTCTACAGAATTACTTACATTTAGAAATTGTTACTTGAACACTTTCAGACTTTCCACTTATTGAATAGAAATGTTACATTAATAATATGTATTTTCTGAATATTTCCTCTTTTTTTTAATGTTTATTTTTTTGAGAGAGAAAGAGAGAGAGACAGTGTGAGTCGGGGAGGAGCAGGGAGAGAGGTAGACACAGAATCCGAAGCAGGCTCCATGCTCTGAGATGTCAGCACAGAGTCTAACATGGGGCCCAAACCCATGAACTGTGAGATGATGACCAGAGCCAAAGTCAGGCACTTAACTGACTGAGCCACCCAGGTGCCCCTGAATATTTCCTCATTTTTCATTAAGCTTCCAAACGTAATAGTGAAATGAGCAAAAGAAAGAATAGTGTAATTTAGCCTTTTTCTTCAACTGGGTGTTCTCAAGTGAGATGAAGAACATAATCCTTAAAATGATTAGGGGCGCCTGGGTGGCGCAGTCGGTTAGGCGTCCGACTTCAGCCAGGTCACGATCTCGCGGTCCGTGAGTTCGAGCCCCGCGTCGGGCTCTGGGCTGATGGCTCGGAGCCTGTTTCCGATTCTGTGTCTCCCTCTCTCTCTGCCCCTCCCCCGTTCATGCTCTGTCTCTCTCTGTCCCAAAAATAAAAAATAAAAAAAGCCAAAATTAAAAAAAAAAAAAAAAAAAAAAAAAAAAAAAGATTAAAAAATGTATTTGAAGATTTTGTAAGTAGAAAAGTAACAATGAATCACTTGAAAAAAATTTTAAGGTTGATACTTATAAAGGACTACATAGAACGAAAATGGGTAATAAGAAGCAGAATGAGCTAAGTTAATGAAAAATATTAAACTTCAAATGAGCCTACATTAATACATTAAGGTATGATGAAAATCAAAATTTAAGTTATAATTTTTTCCTAAGAGAAATTATTCCAAGTTCTGTATAGCTTTTTCTTGGAATATATATATTTAAAAAAATTTTTTTTTAAGTTTATGTATTTATTTTGAGAGAGGACACACAAGAGAGGCAGGGGTGGGGGGCGGTGAGAGAGAGAATCCCAAGCAGGCTCCACATTGTCAGTGCAGAGCCCTATGTGGGGCTCGAACCCACAAACCGTGAGATCATGACCTGAGCTGAGATCAAGAGCCAGATGCTCAACCAAGTGAGCCACCCAGGCACCCTCGAATATACATGTTTTTTGAGTACAGCAGAAGACAGGGGATAGGAAAAGACTAACCTTTGTTTGTCACAGCTGTAGGCAATGTTTGGAAGATACTGTTTTAGCTCTATAGGAAAAACTGCAGGCACATCAAATTCCTGGTAACAGACATTAGCAGCTCTGTCTAGGAACAAGTATATAATTTTTAGAAATAGCCGTTTTAAAAAAGGTCATGGAAAACAGAACTGAATTTTAACACTTGATGCATGGTTTTCTAAATTATTAGAACATTTTCAAATTAATAATCACTATTACCTTCCAGGCATTACTAGATGATGTATGTTTTATTATTTACTTTTTGAAGATCAGAAAACAGAGACTCAGAAAGGTTGAAGGTTATGTAGAAAAGTCAGGTTTCTTTTTTTTTTTTTTTCAACGTTTTTTATTTTTATTTTTGGGACAGAGAGAGACAGAGCATGAACGGGGGAGGGGCAGAGAGAGAGGGAGACACAGAATCGGAAACAGGCTCCAGGCTCCGAGCCATCAGCCCAGAGCCTGATGCGGGGCTCGAACTCACGGACTGCGAGATCGTGACCTGGCTGAAGTCAGACGCTTAACCGACTGCGCCACCCAGGCGCCCCGAAAAGTCAGGTTTCAAGTTCATATCTCCCTAACACCAAAACCTATGCTAAATGTAGGCGAGATCAAACTTACATTTTTAGGAAAGTCAAGCCCTAGAGAAGGTAAGTGATTCACAAAAGTAGCAACAGAAAGGGGATACCAGTCTAATTTAACCTACAAGGTTCTACTGAGGCTCTGACAAAATGATCTCTAATGCTCTTTTTTTAATTATTAAAAAATGCTAAAATAATAATGATCAAAGGAGCATTTATCAGTTACCCATGTTTACTGAAAAACCAGAAGAAAAATAGTAAAAGAATTCCAATTAATGTATATCATTATTTCCCCAACTTCTTTAATATCTGCCTTCTCAGCATTACAATTTATTTACAGGCTTTGAAAAGCTGAGATGTTAAATTTAACTGCCTCTGGCACTCAGTCATATAGCAAAGGAGAAAAATTACTACTGCTATATTTATATCTTGTCTCACAGACCCATAATGTCAACTTACCATTTGAACAATTGTTGACATACTGTCCTACAGCAAGTGGATTACAAATTTCTGATGTTAGCCATGTACTGTCACTCATTTTTAAAGGACCAAGTTGATCCCTCCCATTGCAAGATCTGAAACAGGTGAAAGCATTAGGTAAGAGATTGTTCTTTTATGTCTTACAGTAAAATCCAAAAGTACAAAATTAATCCTAGAACTGAACAAATCCAATTTCTCTTAAAAAGTTTTGTCTAGTCTGGGATGCCTGGGTGGTTCAGTCAGTTAAGCGTCCAATTTCGGCTCAGGTCATGATCTCACAGTCCCTGAGTTCGAGCCCCGGGTCGGGCTCTGTGCTGACAGACAGCTTGGAGCCTGGAGCCTGCTTCCGATTCTGTGTCTCCCTGTCTCTGACCCTCCCCAGTTCATGCTCTGTCCTTCTCTGTCTCAAAAATAAATTAAAAAAAAAAATTTTTTTTAAAGTTTTGTCTAGTCAATAGGGCAGCTGAGTTGCCACTTAGCAGCTGTCTAAACAGATTTTTATTTAAAGTGAAAAGGCCAGGGTCATGGTCATTTTCCTGTGGCTCTGTGTCCTATCGTTATGTTTGAACATGGGCACTAACTTACCTGTATACGACTTTTGATATTCCTTTGTCATTTCCATCAATAAGTACCCCATCCAGGCATCTAAAAATAAATGGATTTCCAATGGATTGGAAAAAGATTGGCTCATACTTCTGATATACTGTACCTATTATAAGATAAGGACATAGCACCATGTAAAAATTATTAACATCATGATAAGCACCTTTCTCTGGAAAATAAACATAACATGAAATGAACTATTTTATTTTCTCTACCTTTTTCTAATATTTTACCTCCAGTCTAGATTATCACATTCTCTTTGGCTACTTCTTCCCTTTAAAGAGTGCCCAAAAGTAAATGGAGCAGAGAATCAACTTGTTCACATAGCCAAATAAAATGTGACTATTTTGATTAATTAAAATGTGAACACCACATTTGAGATTCAGCTTTACAAAATTATAGGGGCTTTTTGTTTTGTTTTGTTTTTGCTTTTTAAAGTAGAGTGTTATTTGACATCCATTAAAAAGTCTTTTGGGTTCCTGGGTGGCTCAGTGGTTAAGCATCGAGCTTCAGCCCAGGTCATGATCTCACAGTAGTGAGTTGGAGTTCCACATTGGTCAACTCGAGCCCTGCTTTGCCTCAGGTGAGCTCGAGCCCTGCTTCAGGTGAGCTTGGTTTCTCTCTGCCCCTCACTGACTTGCGCCCTCTCTCTCTCTCAAAAAAAAAAAAAAAAAAAAAAAAAAAAAAGAAAGTCTTTTAAGAAATGTATTTGTTAATAACCAGTTAAATAATGTAGACAAAATGGGAATAAATGAATCTGATATTCAGGTTGTTTCCCCTTTCGCTAGCAGTAGAGGAAAGGAGAAAATTAGTATTTACTGAGTGTGTCCTATGTTACTGGCATCCTAATCTATTGAATTTATTCTAGTATTAATTTGTTGCCAGCTTGTTCTATTGAGCCTTTACAGAGTTAGTTGTGTAGGAGGAAACCAACTCTTTTGCTTAGGGATGTAAAATTAGAAAACAGAATGACTTTTTGAAAACATGTCTGAATTAAACATTTACAAATAATGTAATCTTAGTTTAACAAATAACATACCCTACTAAGCATTCTAGTCAATGATCTTTTTGCAAAGAAGCTGCTTTACTTTCAAAGTGTAGAAATGGCAGAAAGGTATTTATTGATTTACAGGTTTAAACTCTGTCATACCTGTTTTAACCTGTACTATTTTTACCTTTAGTTATCCATTATGTAAACCAACTGACTTATTCTCTAGTGCTTTCTAAGTAATTCATCTTATCAGAGTAGGCCATACTATATTCTACATTTAAACACTGACTACAAAAATTTCCTTAAAAGAAAAGTGCTTTTATTCAAATAAATACTCAAGGATGCTTTCTAGCACATAAAATAATTTGTAGTTATTTTCGAAATCAGGATTTACAAATGTGTGGAAATCTCAGTTTCTAATTCAACTCCTTACTCAAAGGATTATAAGAGTAAGTATTTTGTTGGACTTATATTAACTGATAAATAGGAAACTCTTGGCAAAGCACTAATTGAATCATTACCAGGATACATAGATACAACCGCGCCTTTTGGTACCAATCCTCTGGTAACGAAGACACCTTTTCCAGCAGAAATCAATGAGCTAGTTGCTCGGGCAACACTGAAACCCAGTGTCTTATAAAGAATTTCTTCTGGTTTAAAGATATTTTGCTGTTGATGTCTGTATTCAAGCAGTTTCACCCTTGGATGTTGAACTGACAGTAGGTCATGATATTTTGATTTAACGGTTTCTGGAAGCATAGTCAAGATATCTGATTGCTTATGGAAATCATTAATGAACAGAGCCTGGAAAACTTTCAGTAATGTTCCTAGGACATCTTCATCTGAGATAACTTTGTCTTTGGATTCCTCTGGAACATACCGGATGGTCCTGAAAACAGGAAAAGTTTCCATTCACTACCCTTCAAGTGATAAAAGTCAGGCTTCATGCCTTCATGCCTTCTAAGTTACTGGGCTTAATGATGATTATTCTCATGTGTTTGAAGGGCATAAAACTAAAAAGTTCAAGAAAGAATTGTTTGGGGATAGTTGTAGTTCGCTAACTCCTGGCAATACCCACCCAAGTTACAAATAGCCGGTTATCTGTGAAAAGTCTATCTGTACCAAATGCTGTTGGGTCCTTACATTCATTATCTCATCTTTGAAGACAGGGAAACTGAGGCTTGACGTTGTGGAGCTTGCCCAAGATCCTAAAGCTGTTAAGCAGGAAAGCCACAGCTCAAACAGAACTAGTTCCTCTTCCCACTACATCCATGGCCATTATGTGAATATCGCATAAGAATCCTCATATATTTTATAGGCATTTAATTACAAAGACAAATTTAACATCATATACTTTGTTACATTCTCTCCCGGGAATACTTACTTCTTTAATGGCTGCATCATTTTTACTCGCATAATGGTATTATTTTTTACTTCTTGACAAAAAGAAAGCCATTCCGCTTCACAATTCTATAGCAGCGGTGGCCCTGAATTCACGTTTCCGCGGAATCAAACTTTGGAAAAGCTCTTCGGTTATTAACTGGCCTTCAGTGGAGCTAGCTTTGCCTATTTAAGTGAGCATTACGTGAGCTTCTTCACGATCGCTACCATGCCACTTACTAGAGCCTGAATTAACAGTGACTCCACCGCCACCCACTCAACTAGATCCCTTTCTTCAGGCATGGACTATTCTAAACCCCACATTCGGACGTGTTTTTAGTGACATTTTGCTTGTTTTTCTGCGTCAGCTAGTGCAAGTTGTTATCCTCACATCCAAGCCGGGCTGCTTTCACCATATAAACTATGGAGCTATAAAAATAAACCTCAGTTTGGCTTTTGTAAGGAACTTTGAAGTATGCCCTGGCGGAGAGAAGGCCATGCACCCTCACGCTGTATAAACTTTGTTCGTTTTCAAAAGTTTCTATTTTTTTCCCGGACAGAAGCGCCCGTCAGCGAAGACCTCTAAAGGAGAGCACGAGCCGCACTGCCCGTGAGGGACGCCCGCCTCACAGACCTCACAGCGCGGGGTACTCTGGGAGAGTAGGCCTCAGGTCCCACCCTCCTAAGGCTCCCCACCGTCTGCGGTATCCCAGCTGTCCTCCGACTCCACCAGCCTCGACTTCGCCCACTTCAGGCCCCGCCCCACCTCAGGTTCTGCTCGCTACGGGCCCGCCCACCTCGGGCCCCAGGGTCGCCTGAGGCTCCGCCCACCAGAGACCGCCGTTTAAAGCGCTTTTCGCCGGAGGTTCCGCCCACTTAGGGCCCACATGCCTCCAGTTCAGCGGTCCTGGTGGCGTCGTGGGGCTGAAAGAAGACGTCCCTGGTCTGCCGGCCTCGCCCTCTCACCTGGGGTTGTGGTTTAGGTTCAGCGCGATCCAAGGAACGAAGCGGTACTTGTAACGATGCCATCGCTGCCACAGGCCCCGAAGCAGGCGGCCCGGCATGGCCGTCCCGCGGCGCTGTAACGAGGACAGCGCCGGAGAGGTGGGTCACAGTCTCGGGCCCGCCCTGGTCCGGGGAGGAGCGGAGGCCACGCCGTCCTGCCCCTCTTGGGTCTCCGCCTTCAGTGCCTTGCTCCTTTGCCCTGGGACTCCCTTGGATCTTGTGGCCTCCGTCCCTCTCCTTTATTGACCTCAGCTGGCTGAATCGTAGGTGCGTATAGATGAGGGAAGCCCTTTATTCCCCTTTTCTTTCTCCATTCGCTCGTGTATTTACACACACGCGCGCGCGCACACACACACCCACTTCGGAGAAGTTCAGACTATGCTTAGTTCCAGTGGATGCAAACTACAAGAATCTCTGAAATCAGTACGTGTTTGTTAAGAATTATGGGGTGCCTGGGTGGCTCAGTCGGTTAAGCTTGGTGGGTTCAAGCGCGATGTAGGGCTCTGCGCTGAAGGCTCGCAGCCTGGAGCTTGCTTCGGATTGTGTGTCTCCCTCTATCTCTGCCCTTCCCCCGCTCACACTCTGTCTCTCTCAAAAATAAATAAATAAACATAAAAAAAGTTATCAGACTGATGTGTTTTCCACCAGTCTTATTTCTATGTGTTTGTCTTATTTCAGTCTTATTTCTATGTGTTCTGTATTCCTACAGAAAATCATAGATATATGTGTGAATGTTTTAAGCTACTACAAATATCCACAACTTCTTTTATTTATTCAAAAATGTATTTTATTGTTTCTCCATATTAGTTTGTATAATTACACTTTATTATTCTGTTTCTACGGTTTTAACATCGTTTATTACTCTTTTTCTGGTAAGTGTACTTCGAATCTAAAAAGTTCTAGTTTTGGTTTGTCAAGAATTTTTGTTTTAAGTTAATGATGAGTATCACATGCTTTTCTTTGCTATTTACTGAGGTGATCACATAATTTCTCTATGTTCTTTTGTTAATGTATGAATTATACATTGTCAGATGTTACACCATGCTTGGATTGAGATAGCTAGATAGTTATGAGTAACACATTGGTCATACTCTATAGGTTTTTATATGCTTTTGTTGTCTCAAATTTATTTCGAAGTGTGTTATAAAATTTTCAGTGTCATGGCTTGTTTGTAGTTTTGTTTTCAGGTTTTGGTGTTAGACTTTTGCTGACCTCATAAAATGGATTGAGAAGTATTCTCTTTTCCTCTACTTGTGAAAAAAGACCAAAACATTTGTATAGGAATGGTGTTATTCCTTCCTTGAATGTTGATAGAATTCACCAGTGAAACCATTTGGGTTTGTAGTTTTCTTTGATAATGAATTCAGTTTTTAAAATTGAAGTACAGTTTTCATACAATATTAGTTTCAGGTGTACATAGTGGTTCAACATTTATATACATTAGTAAGTGATCTCCATCAGAAGTCTAGCTACCATCTGTCACCATACAAAGTTGTTACAGGTTTTGAAATAGCAAGAATTCTTTTTTTATGGCTGAGTAATATTCCATTGTATATATTTATACCACATATTCTTTAAAAAAATTTTTTTTAAATGTTTGTTTATTTTTGAGACAGAGCATGAGCAGGGGAGGGGCAGAGAGACAGGGAGACACAGAATCCGAAACAGGCTCCAGGCTCTGAGGTGGCAGCACAGAGCCCAATGCGGGGCTTGGACCCATTAACTGTGAGATCATGACCTGAGCCGATGTTGGACGCTTAACTGACTGAGCCACCCAGGTGCCCCACCACATATTCTTTATTCATCTTTTGCTGATGGACACTTAGGTTGTTTACATATCTTGGCTATTGTAAATAATGTTGCAGTGAACATGGCGGTGCATATATCTTTTCCAGTTAGTGATTTTGTTTGCTTCCCAGCTGTGAAATTGTTGAAATGTATGTTATTTCTATTTTTAATTTTTTGGGGGAACTCCAGACTATTTCCCATTGAAGCTGCACCATTTTGCATTCCCACCAACAATACACAAGGTTTCCCTTTTCTCTGCATCTTTGCTGACACTTGTTATTCCTGGTCTTTTTGATACTAACCATTCTGACAGGTGTGAGGTGATATCTCATTGTGGTTTTGATTGGCATTTACTGAATAATAGTAACGAGTATCTTTTCATGTGTCTCTTGGCCATCTGTATGTCTTTGGAGAAATGTCTATTCAGGTTCTCTACCCACTTTTTAATTGGATTTTTTTTTATTGAGTTGTATCTGTTCTTTATATATTTTGGATATTAACCCTTTATTGTTTTATTAGTTGCAAATGTCTTCTTCCATTTAGTAGGTTGCCTCTCATTTTGTTCATGTTTTCCTTCACTGTGCAAAAGTTTTTTAGTTTGATGTAGTCCCATTTATTTTTGCCCTTGGTGTCCTTGCCTGAGGATGCAGATCCAAAAAAATACTGCTAACACTGATGTCCAGGAGCTTACTGCCTATGTTTTCTTCTAAGAGTTTTATGGTTTCACATTTAAGTCTTTAACCCATTTTAATTTAATTTTGTATGTGGTGTAAGAAAGTGGTCTAGTTTCGTTGTTTTGCAAGTAGCTCTCCAGTTTTCTCAGGACCAAATGATTGAAGAGACTGTCTCTTCCTCATTGTATATTCTTATTTTCTTTGTTGAAAACTAATTGACTGCATAAGTGTAAGGTTTTTCCTGGACTCTAGTCTATTCTGTTGATCTATATGTCTGGTTTTGTGCCAGATCACACTGTTTTGATTATTATAGCTTTATAGCATAGTTTGAGATCAGGGAATGTGATGCCTTCTTAAAAATTATTTATTTATTTATTTATTTATTTATTTATTTATTTAATGTACATCCAAGTTAGCATATAGTGCAACAGTGATTTCAGGAGTAGATTCCTTAATGCCCCTTACCCATTTAGCCCATCCCCCCACCCACAACCCCTCCAGCAAATCCTCTGTTTGTTCTCCATATTTAAGAGTCTCTTACGTTTTGTCCCCCTCCCTGTTTTTATATTATTTTTGCTTCCTTTCCCTTATGTTCATCTTTTTTGTACCTTAAGTTCCTCATGAGTGAAGTCATATGATATATTTGTCTTTCTCTGACTAATTTCGCTTAGCATAATACCCTCTAGTTCCATCCATGTAATTGCAAATGGCAAGATTTCAGTCTTCTTGATTGCTGAGTAATACTCCATTGTGTGTGTGTGTGTGTATATATATATATATATATACACACACACACACACACACACACACACAACATCTTCTTTATCCATTCATCCATCGATGGACATTTGGGCTCTTTCCATGCTTTGATGTTGTTGATAGCTCTGCTATAAACATTGGGGTGCATGTGCCCCTTTGAAACAGCACACCTGTATCCCTTGGATACATACCTAGTAGTGCAATTTCTGGGTCATTGGGTAGTTCTGGTTTTAATTTTTTGAGGAACCTCCATACTTGGCTGCACCAGTTTGCATTCCCACCAGCAGTGCGAAAGAGATCCTCTTTCTCCGCATCCTGGCCAGTGTCTGTTGTTGCCTGAGTTGTTAATGTTAGCCATTCTGACAGGTGTGAGGTGGTATCTCAGTGTGGTTTTGATTTGTATTTCCCTGATGATGAGTGATGTGGAACATTTTTTCATGTGTTGGTTGTCATCTGGATGTCTTCTTTGGAGAAGTGTCTATTTATGTCTTTTGCTCATTTCTTCACTGGATTATTTTTTTGGGGGGTGTTGAGTTTGATAAGTTCTTTATAGATTTTGGATACTAACCCTTTATCTGATATGTCATGGTCTTGGATTCTTGTGTATTGAGAGTTTTTTGATTACTGATTCAACTTCATTACTAGTTATAGGTTTGATCAGATTTTCTATTCTTGATTCAATCTTGGAAGATTGTATGTTTGTAATTTACCTATGTCTTCTGGTTTTTCCTATTTGTTAGCCTATAATTGCAGGATTTTTCTTATAATCCTTTATATTTCTGTGGTGTTCATTGTAACTTCTCTCTCATTTCTGATTTTATTTATTTGGGCCCTCTTTGTTTTTTTCTTTTAAGTCTGCGTAATGATTTGTTGATTTTGTTTATGTTTTCAAACAACCAGCTCTGTATTTCATTAATATCCTCTGTGATCTTTATTTCCTTTCTTCTACAACATTAGTATTAGTTTGTTCTTTTTCTAGTTCTTTTAGGTGTAAGCTTATTTGGGATTTTTCTTGTTTCTTGAGATTGGCCTGTATTGCTATAAGCTTTCCTCTTAGAACTGTGTTGTCTGCATCCTGCAGGTTGTGGACCATTGTGTTTCCATTTTCATTTGTCTTAAGGTATTTAAAAAAAATTTTTTTTAATGTTTTTAATTTATTTTTGAAGGAGACAGAGAGAGAGACAGAGAATGAGTGGGGGAGAGTAGAGAGAGAGGGACACACAGAATCCAAAGCAGGCTCCAGGCTCTGAGCTGTCAGCACAGAGCCCAATGCGGGGCTCGAACTCATGAACCGTGAGATCATAACCGACTGAAGTCGGATGCTTAACTGACTGAGCCACTCAGGCGCCCTGTCTTAAGGTATTTTTTAAATTTCCCCTTTGACTTTTTTATTAGCCCATTGGTTGTTAAGTAGAATGTTGTTTGGCCTTCATGTGTTTTTTTGTTTGTTTTTTTTTCCCATTTTTTTTTCTTGCAAGTGATTTCTAGTTTCATACTGTGTGGTCAGAAAAGATGCTTGATATTATTTAATTCTTCTTAAATTTATTGAGACTTGTTTTGTGGCCTAACATGTGATCTATTGGGAGAGTATTCCCTGTACACTTGAAAAGAATGTGTAGTCTGCTGTTTGGGGATGGAATGCTCTGTATATCTATTAAGTCCACCTGGTGTAACATGTCGTTTAAAACCACTGTTTCCTTGTTGATTTTCTGTCTGGATGATCTATCCACCAATGTCACTGCTATTATTTCATTTACTGTCAATTCTCACCTTTATGTCTGTTAATATTGCTTTATATGTTAGGTGCCCCTGTGTTGGGTGCATAGATGTTTTTAGGTGTTATGTTCTTTGGTTTGGTTGATCCTTTTATCTTCTGTAATGCCATTCTTTGTCTTCAGTTACAGTCTGTGTTACTGTGTTTTTGTCTGATATAAGTATCCAGCTTTCTTTTTACTTCTATTTGCATGGGCTATCTTTTTCCATCTCTTCACTTTCAGTCTGTGTATGTCTTTATATCTGAAGTGAGTCTCATGTAGGCAGCTTATAGATGGGTCTTGTTTTTTATGTTTCTTTTTTTTCTTTTTTTTTTTTTTTAACCCATTTACACACCTTATGCCTTTTCTTTGGAGCATTTGGTTCATTTAATTTAATGTAGTTATTGATAGATAGGTACTTACTGCTGTTTTGTCAGTTGTTTTCTGTTTGTTTTTGCTGTTCTTCTCTGTTCCTTCTCTTGCTCTCTTTCTTTGTGATTTGGTGACTTTCCTTTGTGTTATGTTTGTATTCCTTTTTTGTGTATCTGTTATTTATAGGATTTAGTTTTGTGGTTTATATATAACATGAGGTTCATTCTGTTTTAAGTTGATGGTCATTTAAGTTCAAGTTAAAAGCACCATAGTTTAACCACCCTTACCACATTTTATGTTGTTGATATTATATTTTACATATTAATATGTTGTGTATCCTTTAATTATTGTGGGTCTAGATGATTTTACTACTTTTGTCTTTCAGTCTTCATAACTCACTCTGGTTGATCATTTATCTTTACTATATGTTTACCTTTACCAGTTACATTTTATTTTTTTTCACAATTTTCTTATTTCTAGTTATGGCCTTTTCTTTTTTCATGTAAAGAAGTTTCCTAAAGGTTTCTTGTAAGGCTGGTTTGATGTTAATGAACTCCATTAGCTTTTGCTTATCTGAGCAGCTCTGATCTATTGTTCAATTCTGAGTGACAACTTTGTCAGGTAGAATATTCTTGTTTTAAATGTTTTCCTTTCAACACTTTGAATATATTGTACCGCTTCCTTTTGGCCTGTGAAATCTGAAAAATCAGCTGATAGTTTTTTGAGGGTCCCCTTATACATAACTAGTTGCTTTTCTGTTGCTACTTTAAAGATTTTGCCTTTAACTGTTGACACTGATTATTATGTGTCTTGGTGTGGGTCTCTTCAGGTTCATCTTGTTTGGGACTCTGTGCTTCCTGGAATGGGATGTCTGTTTCCTTCACCACGTCAGGGAAAATTCTGTCAATATTTCTTCAGATAGGTCTTCGACCCCGTTATGTCTCTCTTCTTCTGGTACCCATTATGCAAATGTTTCTCTGCTTCCCACATGTTGTTGCTGAGAATGTTGCCCCAGAGGTCCCTTAAGCTATCCTCGTTGTGTTTGATTCTTTTTTCCTTTTGCTGTTCCAGTTGGGTAGTTTCCACTATTCTGTCATCCAGGTTTCTGATCCATTCTTGTGCATCATCTCATCCACTGGTATTTTCTTCTAGTGTGTTTTTTCATTTCAGTTTTTCTTAGGCTCTGATTGATTCTTTTTATATGTTGTTTGTTGAAGTTCTCAGTGTGTTCATCCATTCTCCCGAGTTTGGTGAACATCTTAAGAAAATTAATTTGAACCTTTATCAGGTATATTGCTTCTCTCTCTTTTCTTTAGTTCTTTTTCTGAGGTTTTGTCTTGTTCTCTTGTCTTGAGTATATTCCTCTGTCTCTTTCTTGTGCCTGTTTGTGTTTGTTTCTGTGTATTAGGTAAATCAATTATATCTTTCAGTTTTGAAAGATTGGCTTTATGCAGAAGGTGTCCTGTCAGGCCCAGTTGTGCAACCCCTCTCCCACCTCCTCATTCTTGAGCCAGGTGCCTTAGAGGTCTCTCCTGTGTGGGCTGCACGTACCCTTCTTTTATAGCTGGGTTGCACTTGGTGTGAACTCCCTGGTGTGCAGGGCAGTTGTGCAGCTTTTTGTGAGGGCTACCCATGTCGACTCTGGATGTCCTGGTGAGTGGGGCTGGTCCTTGGCCTGTCTGGCTGAGAGTACAGGCCATAACCACTATGGGCATGCTTGTGTCAGAGTTGGCTCCTTGTGCAGCTGGCTGTGAAGTCCTGCTGCGGCAGCTGTGGCCATGTGTGTGGGTGGAATAGGCTTCCACTGTGGCTGGCTGTGACCTCCAGGTGTGACTATTGCAGGTGCCCTAGTATTTGGCTCTTCTCCCCTGGGGTGGAGGTTGCTTGCTGGGGATGGGAGTAGTGGGAGGCCAGGGCTCCAGTACAGCTGCCTCCACCCCCAGGTGTGGCAGGGTGGGAGCTGCTTTGGAGGGGTGCTGGGCTGGGCTGGGCTGGCACAATCTGCAGAGAATGACTGGGGTCAGGTGATTGGTGTTAGCACAGTAGGTAGAGTGTCAGAAATGGCTCCTGCCAGGCTGGACCAGCTCGGTAGAAGGGAAATGAAAAAAAAAAAAAAGAAGAAGAAAAAGGTGTCTGGTAACACACCCGTCTCTGGAGAATGTTCTAACAGATCCCTGCCCCTCTGGCACATGTCCTAAAATTGGTCAGTGAATCTCTTTTCAGCACCCAGGTGCTTTTCCAACTGCTGCCTCTGCTCTGGAACTTGGGATGATTGAGGTTATGCACCTGCCCTAAAGCATGGAACATAGTTTCCTATTGCCTTCTGGGTCTCCCACACATAAGCCCACTGGTTTTCAAAGCCAGATATTATGGGCACTCATCTTTCCTGTGCTTAGCATAATGCTCTCTAGCTCCCAGTCTCTTAACTGGGGATCCAGATGTGGAGCTTGGACTCCTTGTTTCTCTTGGAAGGCCTGTATGTTTGATACCCTCCTGCAGGGGATCATTGTGCAGTAGGTGTGGGTACTAATTAGATAATGTCTTCACCCCCTCCCACCCATATTAATGTGGCTTTTTCTTTTTTTCCTTAGTTGTGTATGACATGTTCTGGTAGTCTTCAGTTTGTTTTCAAAGATAGTTGTTCTTTACATCGTTGTAGATTTTGGTATGTCCATGGGAGGAAGTGAGCTCAGGATCTTCTTACTTTGCCATCTTGATCCCTCCTCCTGAATTCAGTTTCCTTGAAAGATGAAGCACTCTTGAAAATTTCTGTTTCATTTTGTTTCAAGTTTGATAAAAGGTTCTTCGTGAAATTTGTTTATTTATGCTGTCAAACTTTTGACATAAAGTTGTTCATAAATATAGTCTTATATATGATCTGTAGTAAGAACCCCACTTTCATTCCTGATTTTGGTGATTTTTTTTCCCTTTTTCTTCATCTTTGTAACTCGGGTTTTTTCTCCAAAGAAACAGCTTTTGTCTTAATGTTCTCTTTTGTTTGTCTATTTTCCATTTTATTAATTTCTGTTCTCTATTATACATTCTACTTACTTTGGTTTTACTCTTCTTTTTCCAGCTTGATTAGTAGAACCTTACATCAATGATTTGAGACCTTCTGTTCTTTTTGTTTCTATGTATGTATGTATGCATTTAAAAAATTTTTTTTTTTCAACGTTTTTTATTTATTTTTGGGACAGAGAGAGACAGAGCATGAACGGGGGAGGGGCAGAGAGAGAGGGAGACACAGAATTGGAAACAGGCTCCAGGCTCTGAGCCATCAGCCCAGAGCCTGACGCGGGGCTGGAACTCACGGACCGCGAGATCGTGACCTGGCTGAAGTCAGACGCTTAACCGACTGCGCCACCCAGGCGCCCCGTATGTATGCATTTTAAAGGTAAAGTGGGTATTTATTTGTACTCAAACCTATAAACCACCAGCCAAGCTGGCCCTCAGCTTTCTACAAGTACTGGATAACCAACAAGCTAGGAGTTGTAATTAAACCAGCACAGGGGGCAGAGTAAATCAGTGATGCACATTATAACTTAACCCATCACCATAACAGTTGAAGTTGTTAACAAGCCTCACAATCTCAGAAAATACAAATAATCCTTCATCACATGTCTTTGTATTTTTACTTCCCATTCTTGAGGTTGAATTCTGGAGCCTAAAGATGTCCAATTTAGTATTGTATCTAGTTATATATAGCCAGAAATATCTTTTAGCATGTTGTCTATAGCAGCCAAAGCTACGGAATCCTCTTTGATTAGACTGCAACCATACCCCCTTGATTGACAGAATAAGCATAATGAAAAACAATATCAAGGAAGAGATACAGACCGTAAAAGACAAATCCTAGGAGAAGTAATACAGCCACCACCCACATTGAGATTGATATATTCATCGTCACACATCTTCAGGCTGTATGTTCAGAGTAATTTGGGAATAAGTCTATTGTTTCCTGAGTACTAAAATACTTAGTGGTTTGCTGTATTACACTATAGCTTTCCCCAGCAGTTAGTTTTTGTCTTTCTGTCTGTCTTAATGTTTATTTATTTTTGAGAGGGAGAGACAGAGTGTGAGTGGGGGAGGAGCAGAGACAGAGGGAGACACAGAATCCGAAGCAGGCTCCAGGCTCCGAGCTGTCCGCACAGAACCCGACACAAGGCTCCAACCCATGAACTGTGAGATCATGACCTGAGCCGAAATTGGATGCTTAACCTACTGAGCCACCCAGCTGCCCCCTCCAGCGGTTTCTAAGATGGACTCCAAATCGCTGACAGAATTTTGCTGGAACTGGATCTGGGCTGCAGGGATTCCTCTCCACAGTTGTGGAGCTGATTGTTCTAGGCCTGGCTGTTGCAGGCTTGGGGGTACCAGGTCTGACTGTTCCAGTAATGGTTGCTCCATATTGGAAGGTTTCCGGAAGTGTTCATCAGGTATCCCTGGTGATAGGAATAGAAGTCTGGGTATTCTGGAGAGCTGAGTCACCCTGTTGTTATTCTTTGGCCAGTTGTTTTTCTGCCATCTCTTACATTTCATTCTCTGGTTTTGGAACCAGGTCTTAAACTGCTTAGAGCTAAGGTTCAGAATGTTGGAAAGTTCTTGCATCTGCTAGAGACTGAGGTATTTCTGTGTCTGAAATCTCTCATTGAGTACATACAGCTGGGTTTGAGATAAAATGGTTCTGATCTTCTGTTTGTTGCCCTGAGCTGTATCTTCCTTCTTCCCTGTGATCTTCTCTGTAGAAGTGGGTAGTACTTTTACTCTGGGACTGGTGGAAGTATTGAGCCTGTACTGAACAAGCAGATCCATGGAGGAAGGAAGAGGAGAGATGGTCTCTGTGTGTGGGGTCTCAGCAGATGACATTTGCAAGGATGCATAATTTCCTTCAGGCCCATAAACCTCAGGCATTGGAGAAGAGTCCCTAGAATTGGGTGCTTTGGGGCAAAGTGGGCATTGGGGCTGAGCTGGATCGACACTCATGTTGCTGAGTAGAGGGTAGAGAGAAAAAAAAGAGGGAGATACAGGCTTATGTATTTAGATGGAAGAACTTAGAGAAATATGAAGATCTCCAGAGGTAAGAGTATCAGAAAGAATGAAGTGGCGTCACCACTGAAATAGCTAAGCGTCAACCAACTCAGTTTACCAAAACACTCAATTTTTTATTGAAATTCCATCTAGTTACCTTATAGTGTAATATTAGTTTCAGGCATAGAATTTAGTGATTCACCACTTCCCAGTGCTCATCACAAGTGCCCTACTTAATACCTATCATCCATTTGACCCATACCCCCCCGCCTACCTCCCCTCCAGCAACCCCCAGTTTGTTGTCTATAGTTAAGAATCTGTTTTATGATTCTTAAACAGAATCTTTGCCTCTCTCTCTTCTCCCCACCCCACATTCATCTGTTTCGTTTTTTAAATTACACATGAGTGAAATCGTATGGGATTTGTCTTTCTTTGACGGACTTATTTTGCTTAGCATAATACTCTGTAGCTCCATCCACGTTGTTGCAAATGGCAAGATTTCATTCTTTTTTAATGGCTGATAATCTTCCATTGCATATATATAACTTCTTTATCCATTCTTCTATCGATGGACACTTGGGCTCCTTCCATAACTTGGCTATTGTAAATAATGCTGCAATAAACAGGGGTGCATATATCCTTTCAAATTAGTGTTTTCATTGTTTTTATAATATATTTTTATCACTATATTTTGCCATTTTTATTACAATATGTCTTGGTGTGCATCTGCTTTTGTAATTTTTGGGAGTTCTCTGTGTCTCCTGGATCTGGATGTCAATTTCCTTCCCCAGGTTAGGGAATTTTTCAGCTATTATTTCTTCAAATAAATTCTGTGCCCTCTTTTCTCTTTCTTCTTCTTTTCTCTTCTTCTCCTGTAATATGAGTGCTGCTCTGTTTGATGGAGTCACTGAGTTCCATAAGTGAATTCTTGTTTTGCATAATTCTTCCTCTTTCTTTTGTTCAGCTTGATTACTTTAATTACTGTGTCTTTTAGGTCACTAATTTGTTTCTCTGCTTCTTCCAGCCTGCTGTTTATTCCATCAAGCATGTTTCTGTTTTTTATTGAGCCCTTTATCTGTGCTATGTTATTCCATATCTGTATGTTAATGGTCTCGCTGGTGTCCTCCACTCTTTTCTCAAGTCAAGTGAGTATTCTTATGATCATTGCTTTAAATTCTCCATCAGGTGTGTACTTATATCTGTTTCGCTTAGATCCCTGGCCATGGCCTTGTCTTGTTCTTTGATTTAGGTGAAATTCTTCTGGTGCCTGAGTGGCTCAATCATTAAACATCAGATTTCAGCTCAGGTCATGATCTCACCGTTTGTGAGTTCGAGTCTCACATTGGGTGAGCACAAGCCCCGCTTCAGGTGAACACGAGCCCTGGTTCTGGCAAGCCCCACTTCTCTCTTTCTCTGTCTCTCTCTCTGTCTCTCTCTCTCTCTGCTTTTCCTGGGATTCCCTCTCTTTCTCTGCCCCTTGCTTACTTTCGCCCTCTCCCCCTGCCCCCCAAAAAAGAAATTCCTCTGTCTTGTCATTTTGTCTAAGTCTTTGTGCCTGCTTCTCTATGCTAGTAAAGTCAGCTATACCTCTTGTTCTTGAGAGTAATGGTTTTATGAAGAGGAGGTGCATAAGTATAGTATCACCTATTCCCCTGGGCCTGGTGGTTTCTAGACTATCTCCATTGTATGCAGCGTGTGCTTGCTTTGCTGTTGTGTCCTGGCTGCTTTATCTCTCAGGCCAGTAGTCTGCAGAGGCTCTCTTTGTTGTGGGCAGTGTTTGGTCCTTGGCCTGGATGTGGTGAGTTTTACCTAGGTGTCTTCTGGTCTGCTTGTGATGTGAGACCTGTCACCACTGTGCCACTGCTGCCAGAACCAAGGGTCCCCCAAACTCCCATGTCAGGAGATGAGGTGTGAGCATGGGTTTGGGCTGGTCTGGGAAGGGCCTGCCATGTTGGGACTGAGGCAAGCGTGACAGGAAAGGACGCCTCCACCAGAGTGTGGGGGTGTGGGCCTTGGTGTAAGCAAGTTAGGTAGCAAGTGTCTGTGCTGGTTCCTACAGGTGGTCCCGTGCTTATGGTGAGGGACAGGGTGGGAAATGGTGCCTGTGAGTTCTTTTCTTCCAGAAGGGGTCTGTCTGTGAATACTCCCTCTCTGTGACATGCTCTGAGATGAGCAACAACTAACCTCACCATGTGTGCCCCAGGTTCTTTTCAGATAACTGTTTCCATGTCCTAAGTCTACAGAGTATTTGACCTGCCTTTTCTTCAAGAGTAGCCCGATATCCTCCAAGCTTTCCCAGAGCCAAGCTGACCTTTAAAACTGTAGGCTTTAAGCACAGCTGGGTGCAAGAACTCAAGCAATTTGGGCCCTCTTGCTTTCTTAGCCAATTGCTCTGGGGATTTGTTTTCCCCTGTGGGCTCCCCTCTGTGTTTGTCTCTTGCTTTTCTCTGTGGCCACAGCTCCCTTCTCACTGCAGTGGCCACAATGTATTTCTCTCCCAGACCTGTCTCGGTACTTGCTGTCTTCTTCGATATGGCCTCTCCCTTTAGTTGTGGATTTTGTTTTGCCAGTCTTCAGGTTGATTTCTGGGGTATTTAGGATCATTTGATAGTTATCTAGATTTGTTCATGAGGAAAGGTGAGCTTATGTTCCCCCCTACTCTGCTAGCTTCCCCTGTCTCAAGAATCCAGTTCTTTTATTAAGCCAGAAAGAAAATACCTTTGCAAAAATAGAAAAAATGTCATTCTTCTCACTACTTATGGGGGAAATGGATTAACTGTTTTTTATAAAGGTATGTCATCCACATTAAGATGTAATAGATTTTGAATTTTTATTTTTAATTAATAAGTAAATATTTTAAAACATCAGTTTTCATGTGATACAGGAAATATCAATGGATATATCCCATATAAACGAGTCTGGAAATATCAATGGATATATCCCATATAAAGAGTCCCTTGGGGACTCTTGGTAATTTTCAAAAGTGTAATAGAGTCTGAAGACAAAAATGTTTTAGAATGAGTGTTAGAACTACAAACTGTGATGCAAAATTTTGAGGAAGGACATTTCATTGGAGTTAATGCCCATTCTATGAATTACAGTAATGTATGGCATATTGATAAAATTAGACACAGAATATTTTGAAGTTATTTTGTGCCATAGGACCTAACATATTTCATTAAAAGCAGAAGAAAAAAATGATCTCTGCTAGTCTTTGTGTGGATTAGCAAAAGCCACTTTTTTTTTTTTTTAAGCAAAAGCCACTTCTTCCTTCAGCCACTTTACTGCCATCTAGTGGAAAGTAATTGTAATAAATACACAACTCTTTTAGGACTGCAGTGTGAATGATGCCCCATAGAATTGTGTAGTACATAGTTGGTTGTGGCAGCTTTGAATATTGGTTCTCAACACTTCTCAGACCAAACTATGAGTTCAAGAAGTTTGAGAACCACTGGCATGAGCAAAGGTACAGAGATGGGATTGAACACAATGGGTTCACAGAGCAAGACTACAATGATCTGAGTACAGCAAACAATTGCATTAGGAATGGTAGGAAGTAAAGTTTTTAGGCAGACTAAGATCATTGGAAATATTGAGATTTGAGGCATTACGTGGTTGGTGGTCATTGAAGGTTCAGAGCATTAGCATGTAGAAGTAGTTTAGGAAGCTAGATTGGTGGGTAAATAGATGGTGGATGGATGGGTGGGAGCTTGAATGGCCAGCTAGGGTGGTCTTCAGAACAGGAGATCAGCAAAGAAGTTACCAAGTGTCTTGATACACCTTCTCCTTGGTTGTAGCTGTCTGTCAGAATGGGAAAATAGGAATGTCCTGTCAGACAATAAACACTGAGTCTAGATTTTAGATTGAAAAAATAGAAGTCTCAGTGATTGCCTTTTGAGCTTTTTAATTTTCTCAGAGGCACACTGACACAACTGCTTTATTCATGAGAGAGAGGTGACCTAGAGGCAAATGTTCAAATAATTGGTAAAGTTAACACCAAGATCATCCTTTATTAAAGAAAATTTTTACTTTGCTGCCCTCTTCTGGAAATTATATAATTGCTTAAATAATTCTTAACACTGTTGGTCAATTAGTGTGGGCTGAATTGCCATTGAAAGGCTGGAATGAACTGCAAAAGAAGGAAATCAAGGTAAAATATAAAAATGAAATGAAGCCAAACCAAAAAATATACAAACTTAGAAATATTTTACCAACTTATATTTGAAAATTTCTAATCTGTGGAAAAGTACAATGAACAGCCATCTATCTTTTTTGTAGTTTCACCAATTGTTAATATTTTGCAATATTGCCGCCCTTTCTCTTTTTTTTTCCTTTCCATTTGAACACGAATTCTCCATATCGGCTTTACAAGAACAACATTTTTCTAAGTAATCCCAATATCCTGTCTTTTAAAATGAACATTAATTCAGTATCATGACTATATAGTCCATACTCAAATTTCTCTCATCTCAAAAATGACTTTGATAGCTATTTTTTCTTTTGTTATTTGTTTTTTAAATTGGATCAGAGTTTACGTATTGCTTTTAGTCTGTTTTAATCTGGTCTAATTTAGTCTACCCCTGCTTTTGTTTTTCATGACCTAAAACTTTTACGAAGAGATCAAACCTGCTGTGTTACATAACTGTTTTATGTTCACCATTTGGTGAGAGGGATATTTATGATGTATATTATATATAATGTGTGCTTCTTACTGCATCACATCAAGAGGGACATCATTTCAGGCTGTCCTAGTATTGTTGATACTACATGTGATCACTTTTTTAAAAATGACAACAGACCTTCACTGGAAGATAATGGTTTCCCTTTGTATTTATGAGTAATCTCTAGAGTGATGCTCTGTGACCATGAGAGTATCCTTTTCCCCAACATTTCACAGTGGTTTCAGCATCCATGAGGATTTTTTGCCTGGTCTTGTTATTACACTGGGGTTCATGAAGTGATGTGTTTTTAATTTTTTTTTAATATTTACTGATTTTTGAGAGAGAGGGAGAGAGCATGAGTGGGGGAGGGGCAGAGAAAGAGGGAGACAGAATCTGAAGCAGGCTCCAGGTTCTGAGATGCCAGCACAGAGCCCGACGCAGGGCTTGAACTCATGAATTGTGAGATCGTGACCTGAGCTCAAGTTGGACCCTCAACCAACTGAACCACCCAGGTGTCCCAAAATGATGTGTTTTAATTAGATCCCCATGTCTATATTTATTCGTTTATTAGCTGATATTCGTTTGTAAAAAACAGCTTTCCTTTTCTCATTCTCTGCCCTCTTGTAATCACTGTGGATTCATGGGTTTTTTTTTATTCAGCATGATAATGTCGTTATCCCACTTACTGATCAAATTGCCCCAAATTTATTCTGTAGGAGCCCTGTTAAGCTGCATCCTTTATTTAATTAATTTATTTTGTTTTGTTTTGTTTTGTTTTATTTTATTTTATTACTTATCTTTTTAATGTAATTTTTCTAAATTTACATCAAAATTAGCATATAGTGCAACAATGATTTCAGGAGTAGATTCCTTAGTGCCCTTACCCTTTTAGCCCATCCCCCCTCCCACACCGCTTCCAGTAACCCTCTGTTTGTTCTCCATATTTAAGAGTCTCTTATGTTCTATCCTTCTCTCTGTTTTTATATTATTTTTGTTTCCCTTCCCTTGTGTTCATGTGTTTTGTCTCTTGAAGTCCTCATATGAGTAAAGTCATATGATATTTGTCTTTCTCTGACTAATTTCACTTAGCATAATACCCTCCAGTTCCATCCATGTAGTTGCAAATGGCAAGACTTCATTCTTTTTGATTGCTGAGTAATACTCCATTGTATATATACACCACATCTTCTTTATCCATTCATCCGTTAATGGACATTTGGGCCCTTTCCATACTTTGGCTGTTGTTGATAGTGATGCTGTAAACACGGGGGTGCATGTGTCCCTTCGAAACAGCATACCTGTATCCCTTGGATAAATACCTAGTAGTGCAATTTCTGGGTCGTAGGGTAGTTCTGTTTTTAGTTTTTTGAGTAACCTCCCTACTGTTTTCCAGAGTGGCTGCACCAGCTTGCATTCCCATAAGTTGCATCCTTTAAAAAAAAAAAAAGTTTACTTATTTATTTGGGGAGAGAGCACGAGTGGGGGAGGAGCAGAGAGAGGGGGAGAGAGAGAATCCCAAGCAGGCTCTGTGCTGTCATCTCAGAACCCAAAGCTGGGCTCAGTATCATGAACTGTGAGATCATGACCTGAGCCGAAAGCAAGAGTCAGATGCTTAACTGACTGAGCCACCCTGGCACCTGAGCTGCATCCTTTTGACATGTCCCATTAGGCTTATATACTAGGCTCATTTCTTATTTTATTGTGCCAGATCTGAAAGTAGCTGTTTATATGAGGATCCCTGTTTTGTTTTGTTTTTCATTTAGGTTTTCAGCCTTAGAAACCAAGATTGAGAAGCTGGGTGTGCTCAGTGTTACTAAAAACTATATTTTAAAAACCATGAGTTTATATCCAGTTGAAATTTACTAACATTTGATTTTTCTCCACCTCCTCCCATTCATATTTGTATCTTCCTTCTCGCACACTGAAAACCCTCTTCCTTGGTGGCATCAATATATTTCTTTTTTTTTTTAATTTTTTTTTAACGTTTATTTATTATTGAGAGACAGAGAGAGACAGAGCGTGAACAGGGGAGGGGCAGAGAGAGAGGGAGACACAGAATCTGATTCAGGCTCCAGGCCCCGAGCTGTCAGCACAGAGCCCGATGCAGGTCTTGAGCTCAGAAACCGCGAGATCATGACCTGAGCCGAAGCAGGACACTTAACCAACTGAGTCACCCAGGCGCCCCAATATTTCTTATTCGTATCCTGTAAAATGCAAAATGCTTTGAGAATTACAATATCACTACTGAAACCAAATATGTATTTGCTTTCCTTTGTTCTTGAATATATCCCACCAAGAATATACAGTCAGAAAACTGGTCTCGTTAAACTATAAATATATTAAAAAAAATTTAAGTTTACTTATTATGAGAGAGAGAGAAGAGAGCGCATGCATAAGCAGGGGAGGGGCAGAGGGAAGGAGATAGAATCCCAAGTAGGCTCCACACCATCAGGGCAGAGCCTGATAATGGGGCTCCAACTCACTAACTGTGAGATCATGACCTGAACCAAGATCAAGTATCAGATGCTTAACCGACTGTGCCACCCAGGTGCCCCATTCAGCTATAAATATTTTAATTAAGTTAGAAATCAACTGTATTTTTTTAGTCAATAATTTCTCCTTGCCATTTAGTTCAACAAACCTAAGTTGCGTCTGTTTCAGTCTCTGTATTAGTCAGTGAAGGCACAGAAATAAATAAGATACTGTTCTTACAGCTGCAAAACTCACAGTCTAATACAGAAGAAAGGTAATTCAAAGATTATAGTCAAGTAGTGAGAGGACCAAAAAGTTAAGTTAGGGATGCCAAAGCATTACAGAAGAGAATCATCTGACTCAGCATGGGTAGGGGTACCTTTAGAGGAATTAAGAGTAAGTCTTGAAGGACAAGTTGGAGTGAATCAAGTGAAGAGAGGGGCAGGGGTAGAAGAGTGTGATGACAAGAGAGACCATATCATATGCTGGGAAATAGCAATAGCAGGGAAGGTATCTTGGTCATGAGAAGGTGATAGTTTAGAAGGTGATGGAGTAAAGCAGAGGTCAGACCATGAAAAGAACCTCTTAAGCATCTAGACTACTTCGCTTTGCTTTTACTCCTACATAAGTTTTTTTTTTTTTAATGACATACAGTATTGTATTAGTTTTACAGGTACAACAATGATACATGTGTATTTTGCAAAATGATCACCACAATAAGTCAACATCCATCACCACACGGTTATAATTTTTTTCTTGTGATGATAATTTGTAAGATACTCTCTCGAATATACAATATTGTTAGCTATAGTCACCATGTTGTGCTCATTACTGTACGTCCCTAGGACTTACAGCTGGAAGTTTGTACCCTTTAACCACCTTTACCCATTTTGACCTCCTACTAACCCCCCTGCCCCACAGACTGGCAACCACCAATCTGTTCTCTGTATCTAGGTGTTTTTTTTTATTATTTTTTTATTTTTTATTTATTTTTGGGACAGAGAGAGACAGAGCATGAACGGGGGAGGGGCAGAGAGAGAGAGGGAGACACAGAATCGGAAGCAGGCTCCAGGCTCCGAGCCATTGGCCCAGAGCCCGACGCGGGGCTCGAACTCACGGACCGCGAGATCGTGACCTGGCTGAAGTCGGACGCTTAACCGACTGCGCCACCCAGGCGCCCCGGTGTGTTTTTTTTTTTTTTTTGTTTTGTTTTTTTAAGTTCTACATATTTGTGGATCATACGGTCTTTGTCTTTTTCTGATGTAATTATTTCACTTAGCTTAACATCTTCAAGGTCCATCCATGTTGTTAAAAATGGTAGGATTTCTTTCTTTTTTACAGCTGAATAATATTTATACACACACACACACACTGACACACACACATCTTTAACCATTCATCCATTCGATGGATGGTTAGGTTTTTTTCATGTCTTGGCTACTGAAAATAATGCTGCAGTGAACATAGGGATGCAAATATCTTGTTGAGAAACTAATTTCATTTCCTTTGGATAAATACCCAGCAGTGGAATTGATGGATCATGTGGAAGTTTTGTTTCTATTTTTTTGAGGAAACTTCATACTGTTTTCCATAGTGGCTGCCCCATTTTACATTCCCTGAGGTGATGTCTCATTGTGATTTTGATTTGCATTTTCCTGATTAGTGATGTTGAGCACCTGTTCATATGTCTAGCCATTTGTATGTTACTTTTAGAAAACTCTTCAGATCCTCTGTGCATCTTTTAATTAGATTGGTTTTTGCTACTGAGTTGTGAGTTCTTTGCATATTTGGGGTATTAACCCCTTATGAGACACATGATTTGCAAATATTTTCTACCATTTAGTAGGTTGACTTTTCATTTTGTTGATTTTTTTTTTTCTGTATAGAAGTTTTTAGTTTCGTATTCCACTTACAAATTTTTGCTTTTGTTGCTTCCACTTTGGTGTCCTATCCAGAAGATTGTTGCCAAGAATTTTTTTTTTTCAACGTTTTTTTAATTTATTTTTGGGACAGAGAGAGACAGAGCATGAACGGGGGAGGGGCAGAGAGAGAGGGAGACACAGAATCGGAAACAGGCTTCAGGCTCCGAGCCATCATTCCAGAGCCTGACGCGGGACTCGAACTCAAGGACCGCGAGATCGTGACCTGGCTGAAGTCGGACGCTTAACCGACTGCACCACCCAGGCACCCCATGTTGCCAAGAATTTTTATCCGTGTGTTTTCTTCTAGGACTTTTACATTTTCAAGTCATATGTTTAAGTCTTTAATCCATTTTGAGTTAATTTTTATGAGTAATGTAAGATCAGGGTCAGTTTCATTATTCTGAATACAGTTATCCAGGTTTTCCCAGCACCATTTTGAAGAGACTTTTTTCCCCTTACTGAATATTCTTGACTCCCTTGTCAAATATTAGTTGCCTCTATATGCGAGGTGTATGCCTAGATTCTTCATTTAGTTCCATTTGTCAATGTGTCTATTTTCATGCCAGTACCATCCCATTTTGGTTACTATCGCTCTGTAGTATAGTTTGAAATCAGGAAGTGGGAACTCTCTAGCTTTGTCTTCTTTGTCAGGATTGCTTTGGCTTTTAGGTGTCTTTAGTGGTTCCATACAAATTTTAGAATTGCCTTTTCTTTTTCTGTGATAATTATCACTGGAATTCTGATAGAGATTGCATTGATTCTATGGCTTTGAGTAGTATGGACATTTTGACAGTATTAATTCTTCCAGTCTATAAACATGGATTATCTTTTCATTCATTTGTGTTTAAGTTTCTTTCATCATAGTTTTATAGTTTTCAGTGTCTAGATCTTACACCTCCATGGTTACAGTTATTCCTTTATCTTTTATTGGTTTTGATGCACTTGTAAATGAGATTGTTTTCTTTTTTAAAAGTTTTTTGTAATATTTTTAAGCTTTTAAAATTTATTTTGATAGAGATAGAGAGCAAGTGGGGGAGGGGCAGAGAGAGAGGGAGACAAAGAATCCCAAGCTGGCTCTGTGCTATCAGCCCAGAGCCTGATGTGGGGCTTGAACTCATGAACCCTGAGGTCATGACCTGAGCTGAAACCAAGAGTCGGAAGCCCAACTGATTGAGCCACCCAGGCTCCCCTCTTTATTCTTTATTTATTTTTTAGATATTTCATTGTTAGTGTAGAGAAACAGCTGATTTCTGTTCTTTTGTTGTTAGTTTTGTATCTGCAACTTAAAAACTTTTTTTAAATTGAAGTATAGTTGACATGCAATCTCGTATTAGTTTGAAGTGTACCAAGTAATGATTCAATATTTAAATATATTATGAAATGGTCAACCAGTTACTTTGGTATTATTTTGTTTTTGATTTTTTAAAATGTTTATTTATTTTTGAGAGAGAGACAGAGCATGAGCAGGGGAAGGGCAGAGAGAGAGATAGAGAGGGAGGCACAGAATCTGAAGCAGGCTCCAGGCTCTGAGCTGTCAGCACAGAGCCTGATGTGGAGCTTGGACCCACAAATGGTGGGATTATGACCTGAGCTGAAGTCGGACGCTTAACTGACTGAGCCATCCGTGCACCCCTATTTTGGTATTGACTATATTCCTTATGCTGTACTTTTGATCCCATTACTTACTTTATAACTGGAAGTTTGTACCTCTTAGTCTCCTTCAGCTTTTTCCTCATCACCCCCCTCACCCTCTTGCCATTCCACTCCCCTCTGGCAACCACAAGTTTGTTCTCTGTATTTATGAGTCCATTTGTTCATGTGTTTTGTTTTTTACATTCTACATATAAGTGGAATCATGTGGTATTTGTCATTCTCTGACTTTTTTCACTTAGCATAATAGACCTGCTACGTCTATCCATGTTATGACAAGTGGTTAAGATTTCATTCTTTATTTTTTTATGGCTGAATAATATTTCATTGTGGATGTATATATACACATACACATACCCCACACACACCACATCTTCTATTTCCATTCATCTATTGATGGACACTTGGGTTGTTTCTATATTTTAGCTTTTGAAAATAATGCTGCAGTAGACATAGGGAAGCATATATATTTGTGATTTAGTGTTTTCTCTGGATAAATACTGAGAAGTGGAATCACTGGATCATATGGTAATTCTAATTTTAATTTTTTGAGGAACCTCCATACTGTTTTTCATAATGGCTGCGCCATTTTGCATTCCCTCCAGTAGTGCATAAGGGTTCTCTTTTCTCCACGTCTTTGCCAACATTTGTTATTTCTTATCTTTTTAATAGTAGCCATTCTGATCAGTGTGAAGTGATTCTTCACTGTGGTTTTGATTTGCATTTCCCTGATAATTGGTGATGTTGAGCATCTTTTCATGTGTATGTTGGCTTTCTGTAGATGTCATTTGGAAAAATAACTATTCAGGTCCTCTGAATAGTTTTTTAATCACATTGTTTGCTTTTCAGTGTTCAGTTGTATGAGTTCTTTATATATTTGGATATTAACCCCTCATTGGATATATCATTTGCAGTTATCTTCTCCTATTCAGTAGGCTGCCTTATTGTTTTGTTGATGGCTTCTTTCTCTGTGCAAAAGGGATTTTTTTGTTTGATGTAGTCCCAGTAGTTTATTTTTGCTCTTGTTGCCCTTGCCAAAGGAGAGAGAGCCAAAAAATACTGATAAGAATGATGGCTAAGAGTTTATTTCCTATGTTTTCTTTTAAGATTTTCATGGTTTTGTCTCCTGTGTTTAGGTCTTTAATCCATTTTGAGCTTATTTTGGTAAGTGGTGTAAGAAAATGGTTGTTTTAGTTTTTTACTTGTAGCTGTCCAGTTTTTCCAACACCATTTATTGGAGACACTGTCTTTTCCCCATTGGATATCCTTGCTTCGTTTGTCATAGATTAATTGACCATATACATGTTGGTGTATTTCTGGGCTCTCTATTCTCTTACATTGATGTTTCTATGTTTAGGCCAGTACCATAATGTTTTGATTATTACAGCTTTGTAGTATAGTTTAAAATCTGGGATTGTGATACCTCCAGCTTTGTTATTCTTTCTCAGGATTGCTTTGGCTACCTGGAATCTTTTGTGGTTTCAGACAAAGGTTAGGATTCTTTGTTCTTGTTCTGTGAAATAGGCTGTTGGTATTTTGATAGGGATTGCCTTGAATCTACAGACTGCTTTGGATAGTATGGACATCTTAACAATATTAATTTTTCCAGAGCAGGAGCACGGTTTATCTTTTCATTTACTTGTGTCATCGTCCGTTTCTTTCATTAGTGTTTTACAGTTGACAGAGTCCAGGTCTTTCACCTCCTTGGTCAAATTTACTCCCAGGTATTTTATTCTTTTTGATGCAGTTGTAAATGGAATGATTTTCTCATTTTTCTCTTTCTGCTGGTTTGTTCTCAGTGAATAGAAATGCAACATATTTCTATATATTGATTTTTGTATCCTGCAGCTTCACTGAATTAATTTATTAGTTCTAACAGTTTTTGGTGGAGTCTTTGGTATTTTCTATATGTAAGATGATATCATCTGCAGACAAAGACATTTTACTTCCTCCTTTCTGATTTAGATGCCTTTTAGTTCTTTTTCTTATTAATTAATTATTTTAGAGAGAGAGCATGCGAGCAGGGGAGAGGGGCAGAGGGAAAGTGAGGGAGGGAGGGTGAGAGAGAGAGAGAGAGAAAGAGAGAGAGAAAGAAAGAATATTAAGCAGGTTCCATGCTTAGCACCAAGCCCGATGTGGGGCTTGTTCCACAACCCTGGGATTATGTCTTGAGTTGAAATCAAGAGTTAGATGCTCAACCGACTGAGCCACCCAGGTACCCCAGTTCTTTTTCTTATCTAATTGTTCTGGCCAGGAAATTCCAGTACTTTGTTGAATAAGATTGGTGAGAGAAGGCACCCCTGATTGTTCTGGGGGGAGGGATCTGATCTTGGAGGGAGAGCTTTCTACTTTTCATCTCCATAACAAAGTTATGTACAACCCTCATTCTGTCAGCATATTATGTAAATGTTGAGAAATCTCCTTGAATAAATTGACTTTAAGTTACAGATATGAAAACTTAGTTGAGTATGTTAGTGTGCTTGTCATATATAGCCTTTATTATGTTGACATATGTTCCTTCTGTACCCAAATTATTGAGCATTTGTATCATAAAATGATGTTGTCATTTTGTCAAAAGCTTTCTGCATCTATCTGGTGTATTACATTTATTGATTTGTAGATGTTGAACCGTGCTTGTATCCCAAGAATTAATTCCTCTTGTTCATGGTATATGATCCCTTTCATGTGCTGTTGAATTGGTTTGATAATGTTTTGATTTTTTCCATCTCTATTTATCAGGGATTTTGGCCTATAGTTTTCTTATAGAGTCCTTAGGGCTATGTTATCAGGGTAATGGTGGCCTCATGAAATGAGTTTGGGAGTGTTCCTTTGTCTTCATTTTTTGGGTAAAATTTGAGAAGGATATTAACTCTTTAAATGTTTGATAAAATTCACCTGTGCGAAAATCTAGTCCTGGGCTTTTCTTTTTGGGGAGTTGATTACTGATTCAGTCCCCTTACTTTTATCAGTCTGTTCACTTTTGCTTTTTCCTCATGATTCAGTTTTTTTTTTTAATTTTTTAAAATGTTTTTATTTATTTTTGAGAGAGACAGAGACAGAATGAGAGTGGGTTAGGGGCAGAGAGAGAGGGAGACACAGAATCTGGAGCAGGTTCCAGGCTCTGAGCTGTCAGCACAAAGCCCCATGCGGGGCTTGAACTCACAAACCATGAGATCATGACCTGAGCTGAAGTGGGACGCTAAACCAACTGAGCCACCCAGGCTCCCCTCCTCATGATTCAATTTTGATAGGGACCTTTTTATGCTGCCGTGATGTCACTCTCCCTTCTTAATTTCTTATCTGGACACTGCAGTTATCTTCTGACTTTGTACCTGCCTCTGCTACTACCTGGTTTGATTCTTTAAGATGCTACTAGAGTGATCTTTACAAAATACAAATGCAGTCATGCCACTTGGTGCCAAGGATTTTTCAGTATCTCTCATACCATGTTTTTTCTCCCTCTTCTCTTTCTCCCCCTTTCACCCTAGTCACACCCTCATCCTCAGTATATCTTTATACGCGTTGAGAAATCTCCTTCAAATTAACTTGAAGGGGAAATAGCATTTAGTAATCTCAAAAATAAACTCTGACAGGAATTTCAGTACTGTGGGAAAAGGAACTTGGTACATGATGCCTTTGCCTCTTACATCATCAGGTTAGCCCAAGTTTATCTCTACATGGTTGGCAAAGTAGGAGGGCCATGAGGCCTGGGCTATGGTGATTCTGGGTTAATTACAAAGTGGTAAGACTGGCTTCAGTCATGGATGGAGTCCTTTAGTCACAGATAATGCCTATCTATTGTCAAATAAATTCACAAAGTTATCTAGATCACAGTAATGGTATATTTGAATGCTCCATATGCAGAATTTGCTACCTGCTAATCAAGCTTTAGTGGTAAACATTTCACATCAGCGCATATAATTAGACATTGATTTTCTCTTCAGAGGTTAGTTTTCTAGCATCTGTAATCAGCATCTCCACTTTCTCCCCATCTCATAGCTCTTTGAAGACAAAAGTCCTAGACCCACTTTTCCAAAATGGCGATTCTACTCCTGTTTTCTACCTTCTTTTGTTTTATAAGCCTGGACCAAAATCAGAGATTAATAAGTGGCTAGCCACAGGTCAAATCTAGCATATGAATTTTGGTTAGCCTACAGTTCCTAATCCAAATTTTAAATTAGTTTCTAATGTTTAAAAACCAGGAAATTACAGGGGCGCCTGGGTGGCGCAGTCGGTTAAGCGTCCGACTTCAGCCAGGTCACGATCTCGCGGTCCGTGAGTTCGAGCCCCGCGTCGGGCTCTGGGCTGATGGCTCAGAGCCTGGAGCCTGCTTCCGATTCTGTGTCTCCCTCTCTCTCTGCCCCTCCCCCGTTCATGCTCTGTCTCTCTCTGTCCCAAAAATAAATAAAAAACATTAAAAAAAAAAAAAATTTAAAAACCAGGAAATTACAGATAAAATCCAGATTTCCAGCTTCTTTTGAAAATTTAAAGGCTTTGGCAGTACTTTTTGTTTTGTTTTGTTTTGTTTTTTTTCCCCATTTCAGTGTGGTGAGCTCTGACCCCTTTCTTGGATGTGAATTTGGTATGAACTCTGAGGTTGGCCACAAGCCCTGCTAAAGACTCTTCTAGCCACAAAGAAGTATTTGAGTCTATGCCCTTGGGGTCACTCATTCATTCATACAAACATATATTGTGTATCCAGTGTACCTGGCAATTCTTGGTCACTTACATAGGTTCTTCTCCTTCACATAACATTGTCACTTTGATTTCTTTTTTTTTTTAAACATTTATTTATTTTTGAGACAGAGAGAGACAGAGCATGAATGGGGGAGGGTCAGAGAGAGGGAGACACAGAATCTGAAACAGGCTCCAGGCTCTGAGCTGTCAGCACAGAGCCCGACGCGGGGCTTGAACTCGCGGACTGCGAGATCATGACCTGAGCCGAAGTCGGCCGCTTAACCGACTGAGCCACCCAGGCGCCCCGTCACTTTGATTTCATCGAAGCAGAAATGGAGGTTCAGAGAGTCAAATGGCAATTGGCAGAGCCAGATGTGATCTAGGTTATGTTTCATGCTCTCTGGTTTCTAGGTCCATCCTAATGACCTACTTTAAAAGGCCCATCCTTTCCTCCCTTATGTCATTTTAACCTGAGATTTTTGCTTACAGCTTAAAATTAAGAAAGGACAAACCCAGGGGTAGCTTAGTCGGTTAAGCATCCAATTTCGGCTCTGGTCATGATCTTGTGGTTTATGAGTTCAAGCCCCGAGTCAGGCTCTGTGCTGACAGCTTAGAGCCTGGAGCCTGTTTTGGATTGTGTCTCCCTCTCTGTCTGCCCCTCCCTCACTCATTCTCTGTCTCTGTCTCTCAAAAATGAATAAACGTTAAAAAAATAAATAAAGGACAAACCTAAAAATTGTCATGACACATAAAGATAGTTTGCGAAAGTTTCTGTTAGTCACTGTTTTCCCCAGTGGCTTCAGTATTTCATGCATTTTATTTTGTAACAAGTGTATTACTGTATTAGTTCATGTATGTATTCATTGGCTTTTCTGTGTAAGCATGATATACCAACATTTTTCTAGATTATCTCTAACCTGGCAGTATCATCCTTTTACACAATTATTAACATCACTTAAATAGAATCAAAGAACAATAGAATTAGAAAAAAAATTTTTTTTAACATTTATTCATTTTTTTTTCTTTAATTTTTTTTTTCAACGATTTTTATTTATTTTGGGGACAGAGAGAGACATAGCATGAACGGGGGAGGGGCAGAGAGAGAGGGAGACACAGAATCGGAAACAGGCTCCAGGCTCTGAGCCATCAGCCCAGAGCCCGAAGCGGGGCTCAAACTCACGGACCGCGAGATCGTGACCTGGCTGAAGTCGGACGCTTAACCGACTGCGCCACCCAGGCGCCCCACATTTATTCATTTTTTGAGAGACAGAGCATGAGTAGGGGAGGGGCAGAGAGAGAGGAAAGACACAGAATCCAAAGCTGGCTCTAGGCTTTGAGCTGTCAGCACAGAGCCCGACGCGGGGCTCGAACTCACAGACTCTGAGATCATGACCTGAGCTGAAGTTGGACGCTTAACCGACTGAGCCACCCAGGCGCCCCACAATAGAATTTATTTTAATTCCTGAGGCAAAAACCTGTTCTCAAAAGTAATGTTTTCTGAAAATGACACAAGTGTACCCTTCAGCAGTAATATCTAGAGGCTATATAAAAGACACACATTTTCAAATAATACAGAAGCTTTAAAACAGATGTAGACACAAAATGCCCTCTGAACCCACACTTACTCAGTGACGTTACCTGTTTTGCAGGGTTGATTCATCTTGTTTCTGATGAGTTTGGTCCTGTGAAAAATGACTACTGGCAGAAAAATGAAGGATAAAAGTGGAAATGAGTACATAACCACAGGTACAATCTAAGACTAAAACTGTGGGGCGGGCCACGTGAGCTCGCTGGCTGGTGTAGCTTGAATTGCAGAATGACTGAAATTGCCCCATTTCTGCATTTGTGAAATGGAGTATAATCACTGTGTTCCAGGGTGTGACTGACAAATACTAGCTGGTGAGTAAATCTTCATTCCCATTCTCAGCAGGTTAATGTAAGAGGACAGTTTTTGTTTTTTTTTAAACACCATATGATTTAAACAGTTGTGTGAACAGAATCAATTAACAGAATCAATTAAGTTTCATCTATGCTACCTGGGAACAGTAGTAGTATTTATGTGAAAGTACATAACATGTAAAGCCACATAAGGTAGATTATGTTAAAAAGAGTTAGAATTTTCACTTAAAATCTATTAAAAAAAATTTTTTTTAAAGAGTTCCTCTTCTTGCCAAAAAACCCTTAGATGTTGATAGTGGGGGGGGGGGGCTGTGAATAAATGGGGCCAGGAGGAATATTGGAAATCTCATACACACACACACACCATGCTATAATATATGTGACTTTTATGTATACATGTAAGATAGCTTTAAAAAAAAAATATATATATATATATATATATATAACATATATACTAAAGCCCATAGGTAAGCTGGAACAAAGGCAGTCCAGCAGGGGTTGGGCCCCAGGGAGAGAAGGCAGCCTGAAGGGGATTAGGAAGATTGGAGATTGGTTACATGGGTGGAGGACTTGAACAAGATATATTGAGGTAAATGGGAGTCAGAGTTTTTACTGTCCAGGAAAGGAGTTAAAAATACGTAAAGAGGGACCCTGTTTTTATTTATTGATTTATTTAAAGTTTATCCATTTATTTTGAGAGAGAGGGGGAAAAAGAGAGATTCCCAAGCTGGCTCTGTACTGCCAGTGCAGAACCCGACATGGGGCTTGAACTCATGACCTGCAAGATCATGACCTGAGCCAAAATCAAGAGTCAGACGCTTAAACAACTGAGCCATCCAGGCACCCCCCACTTTTTAAAAAAAGTGCATTTTGAGAGAGAGAGAGGCAGAAAGAGAGAGTACCATCCTATTTTTAAATACCAGTTTCCATCAAAGAAATCTTTGGAAAATGGCTTATCTCCAGGCTGAAGTGGAAGACACACAAGATAGGTCTGAAAGTATGGAAGTGTTCAGAGAAGAATGGTGGCTTGCCAGTGGACAGAGAAGCTAGCTTTCAGAGGCACCCAGTGGCTAAGGATGACAATTTGAACAAATACATGATGACAATAATGGATTTGCTCTCACTGAATAGGAATCTGCAAATCCATTTTGTTATAAATAATAAGTCATTATAGCAAAACGCCCATTAATAAAATACAGAAGGAATGCAGGAACTAGAAAATCACCATTTGGCAACTAACAGAGTAATAATTCAGAATTCAAGAAAGCAAAGAGCAGAGAGTTAATGGTGAATGAAGAACAAACTATGTAGCCTCAAAATATTACCTCTGCAAAATACTTAACATAAAGCTACATATTAATTATAAAGGGAAAGGATAACTTTATATTGGTGAAGCCTACTCAGATGATCAGTTAATATCACCAGCATCCGGACAGACTGACTTTGTAAGCGCCTCCTGGTAAGACACACTAAGAAGAGAATAGCATCACCTCTGTGATATTCCTGTAACAGGCATACTCTGAATCCAGTCATGAAGAAGCTTGAAACTCCCAATGGAGGGACCTCTATAAAACAGTCACCTTGTTCTGGATTTGAATGAGTCTTGACAACTACTAGGAACATGTGATGGTGGTTTGAATACTTCAACCATAAAAGAAATAATGGGGCAACTGGCAAAATAAATAAAATTACCAACTTTTGTTCAAAAACTTTTATTTACTATAAAGACAAAACACCAAAATAGGTACAAATACTATAAAATTGGTTCAATGGGGTAAAAATTTTAATTAAAATATCTCGATATATTTAAAATAACAAAGGATACATTTAAGCCAAATTTTCTTAACCCAGAGTTTTTTTTTTTTTTTTTTTTTTTTTTTTGTAACATTTGCTTACATTGTAAGGTGCTAATAGAAGTTAGCCCTTAAGCCCTGGAAGTCTTAGGAATCATAGTCACACAGCAAATATAATTTCATTGTGAAAGTGAACTTTGGTAGAAGAAAAATCTATAGGACACCTGAGGTAGTAGAACCTGGAATAAACAGCAGTAGACATTATTTACAACTTGAGTACCAAATAACATTAAGAACACAAAAATAATTACACAATTTTCAGTCCAGCTTTGATCCAAAGAAAATAAGAATATTATATCACATTTGCATTGAAAACAAAACAAAAAACAAAACACCACAATTACCAGCAAGCTGAGGGAACTGCAAACAAACTCAAACAATGGATTTGGACATCTAGAGGCAGTTTGAGTTTGAAATGTGGTGGGCATGGTGATCTACAAAGTAATACTGATTAGCTGAGGTTCCTCAGTTTATACAGTTTACATTTCTGTCAGACACAGTACTGATCTGACCAGTGATCTTCCAGTACATCAAATGGCAAGAGTGCATCCGTTAAAGCTTGCACATGAGAAACTTGGAAACAATCTTATTAGAGTTGTGAAAATTCTAAGTAGTCACACACAAAAGATAGAAAATAAAAAAGAAAGTCAAGTACAACACATGTAGAGCTACCAAACTTCACATTTCGGTACTATTTTTAACTCTTCAAATATTGCCAATCTTCCAAAACAAAGGAATGTAAAATTTCACTAAGAGACACATTCACATAGAAAAAAACCCCAAAAAAACAAAAAAACAAAAACCCAAAAAACCAAAACTGTCTTTTAAAAATTATATGCAATATATCCCTGTAAACTTAACTTGTAACTTATTTTACTTCCAATTTGTGTTGTACACTTAAAATGTACTCTATATAGCTTATTTAGTTTATCCTGAGTCTTTGAGAATAACCAATTCTGTTTCATTCTGCAACAATTCAACTGGCGTCTGAAGAGTTAAAATTTAACATCTCAAAAAGCTGTATTAAATATTTAATCAGTACTTGATTTTAAAAGACTCACAAAAAAAGGATAAAAGAGCTGCCATTTTCCTTCTAGATTCCATGTATCTGAATTCCACTCAGATGAAAACCATTAGATAATTGTGCAAAATTCAAGGATTAGTAAGTGGAATCCATTTGACTTTTCTTTCTGAACACATTTTCAAAGTCCCAAGCAGATTTATTTTGTACAAACGCTATTATTAATAGTTGGGTCATTAGTTAATTTTTCTTTAATGGTCAGCCAGGCCTAGTGGAAAGAGATGATGCATGGTAGAAGGAAAATAGCAGTCTCATGTTGTTATTAGTGGTGATGACGAATGATGGATTGTTACATACAAAGTAAGACTTCAGTGGTGTGAAGTTTCCTACAAAAGAAACCAATACATTAAAAGAACTCAAATAAATTTCAAGGTAATCTTGATCTTGGTTGTGAGCTGCATCACAGAGAATAGTTGATTTTCACTTAATTTATATTTAACCTGCATGAAAAGAGCAGTGACTGACTCAATGAAGGTAGTATTTTATTATATTCCAATTTAAACAAAATTAATCTGTATTAAAAAAAAACACTTGGAATAGCAAGATATTTAATAAACTCTAGTTCACATCTAGTTCTATTTTTTTTCTGGTTTGAAAAGATCACCTTTCCCTGAATATTAAACAAAAGTGAAGGTGAAATGAAAATATAGAACCATAATTTCCAAAAACGAAATGAATGGGCCAACAGTAAAATGCACAGTGAACCACAACTGCCCAGGCATTTAAAAAATAAAGGTCAACTGTGGTTCATAAAGAAGTCATCAACTTTTAAAAATATATTTATTTACTGCTACTTATAGCATATTCCGATCTAAAAGAGGCAGATACTGATTTATAGCCAGTGACAAAAAACTGAACGGAATTGCAGAACCCCCTGCCTATGATCATGATATGAAATGGAAGAATAATTGAAACATTAAAATAGATCCTGAGCCCCTCAGCTGCTAATATTGCTGAAAAAGTGCTCCAAAAAACCCCAAAATATGCTTCTGTTCATTAGTCATGCAAACTTCATTGCTTTCCTGTTTACCTATGGCCAGTTCTTTGAAAGGCACAGTTTATAGTGTCTGCACAAACTGTGGACTTTTGCATACTAAGCTTAGGTACAGATCATGATTTGTCAATCACATACTTAGGTAAGGGTTCCCACTGGTCTTGTTCATAGCTGTTCGTTGGCATGAAGGCCAGCAGATTATCAACGTGGTTCCCCACAAAAGTTTTTTTCTCTTGATGAGCATCCTGTCCCCATTATAGTTTGTGTAAATGGCTACCATGTAGTACGGAAGACTGGATGCTTCAGTAGCTCTCTTGACGGGGGTCTATCCTGAGGTTGAAGTTCCAAACACCGAAGAGCCACATCCCGTAAACCAGGAGACAAATGTGAAGGGATCGATGGAGCAGTAGTTGCACTTGCAATCTGTAAGAAAACCACCTGTGTTGAAACTTGCCACAATTGGAACTTCTGATGTATTAGTACATGTGCATAGATTTCAAAGCCTCTATATGTGCATCCTGTACACAGGCACTGAGGCTACAGTGGATGGACTTCCTTCTGACAATCTGTGCAAAAACTCACCTGCTGGATGGGAGGCTTCCTTCAAGAACCTTCAAATTTTAGGATTTTAGATTGATCAACTACATGTGGATCAGGTCGATCTATAGTTTTCCTTACTGTCTCAAATGAACAAGACTAAGTGCATCAAAATGGTCAGACAGGAAGAGTATTCAGTTTACTATATGCTTTACTCATATTCATTCTCCAGTATGGCTTTTGTGATCTTTGCTTCATCATGCATTTTCTAATATTCAGCACAGCGAGCTATTCCAAGTGAGCAAGACCAAACCTGGCCAGTACATTAGAAACACACCTGCACTGAATGAGGAAGTTCTAGGAGTGTGAAAAGGGCTGGAAGAAGTTATGGCAGGTGTGAGGTGCTGGGGAGCCAGTGCACAGGATTGATACTAGTCACTGTGCACACAGACAGCTGTGTGCTAAGGGCTTCACTAAGACCCAGAGGTAATTTTGTTTGTTCCCATAATAATCCCATGAAGTAGGTGCTGTTATTATACCTATTTTATAACCAAGAAAACAGAGGGTAGACAGAAATCATTTCCCTAGTCACACGGCTTTATGGAACCAGGGTTTGAAACCAGGTCTGTATGGCTCCAAAGCCCTAGCTTTTACCTAGCACAAGTCTGGATCAAAAGCTAAAAATCTCAACTATTCTACTATTCTTTGATGGAAATGGACAGATAGGATTTGGCACCTGACTTGGGTGTACATTTTTTAAATACAGAAAATAGTAAATCAGATTGTAAAAATTTGTGGATTATATACAGGAAGAGCTTTACATTTTTACACTTGAAAGTCTGAGATACACATATTTCACCTAGGAACAATGACTCATTATTTGCTAACTCATTGTTCACAATGACTTTATGGAGCCTAACTACTGTGAAAAATGAGAACCAACTGTACATGCTGCCAGCATTCACCGTACCATATGAATTCCTGCATATGTATACATACATATTTATTTCAAGGAAGATCTGCCTGGACATTAGATTGAGAGTTAAGGAGAACCCATGAAAATCTTCCTCCTGCCAATTTTAGTGGAAAGAAGTAATTTTTATATCATAAATACCTTAAATATCAAAGCAAGATGATTGGAGTGTTTTTCTGCATTCCAGGGTGGTTTAGCACAAGCCATTTCTATAATAGCACAGCCAACACTCCATACATCACAGCTCCTACCATATTGCTGACCTCTTAGTACCTAAAATAAAAAAGAGAGTTAATTTGGAAATAGGATCCATTAAAAAAAGACAAAGACATTCTGTAGTTACGGATTCTAGTTTTCTTATTTCAAACCAGGACAATGGTACAAACAGCAATTCCATGGACTAGTCTGATGTCTCATTTATTTCATCAACAAACTTAATCTGTGTGGTACAAAAAATATTTTGGAGAACTGGGAGATTCTGAACAAGGATCACATCACAGAATTTCAAAGCAGCCCCAGTGCACTTAAAAGTTAACTATGGGGCCAAAGGACAACCAGTTATCATTACATATGAACACGAAGAGTTCTGAACACAAAAGAAGCCTAATTCAGAATTGTAATGTTTACTTAAACTTCTACTAAGTCCTGCTTCTGTGTCATCTCCCTTTTGAATAGAGAACAGTTGTTAAGATTTCTAATTATGTGCACTTTGGGCTTACTACAAAACAAGTAGTATAAATTACCCCAAAATTCTTTGTTAGAAATAGCTTTTAAGCAAATCTACAAAAACCCATCTTTTAAAATTTTGTCAAGACCAAGATAGAAAGGCAGGGATTAAGAGTCTGAAATCAAGGATACCATTAAAACCTTATTTTTAGACTCATGGACTTTTAAGTGGTAAGCATATACTGAATAACACCGCAAACTAATTTGCTATAATTCTGTCACATAGAACTCCATATATTTTCTTTCAGCACACTCAAAGCTGCTTCTCACCTCAGGTGCCATAAATGCAATTGTCCCCAATAACTGTCCCTGAAACTCTCCTGCACCAGTTCCTTTTGATGCCAACCTGGCTGCAGCTCCAAAATCTGCAATTCTCAGTCTCTGACCTGTGCTGTCAATTAGCAAATTGGCACCTGTCAACAAAAACAGCAAATGACCTTGTATGTTAAAAAACAAAAGGATTCAAATCTCAGTAAAATACTACTAATAGGACAATCACAGAAGTGGGTATGTCAGAGGTTCAGAGAACTCTCCCCTCTCAATTCGAAGGCACACAGGTATCAACATGTAAAACAAATAAAATCCAAATCCTCAAAGGGAAGATGAAAGTAAGAAGGCATAAAGAGATACAGAGGCAGACATTTAGTGAAATGTCACTAAGTGTTGAAAGCCTTTAATATAATGAATCCCAACAAAAACCTTCCCTCAACATTAAAGTTTTAGTGTAGCTTACATTTTAAGACAAAATTTGTTGAAATACACCTAAGACCAATTCAAAATACACACTGTCAAATACTAGCCAAAGACTTTCATGTCAGGAAACCAAAGCTGCTCTTAAACAAAATAAACTGCAAAAGATTTGAAAGGCCTTTTCTCAAAAAAGTTCATAATATCCCAGTTATTGTAAATAAAACCAGGAATGGGAACTTTTGGGGAGGCAGTAGAGATCAGGAGACCAAGAAAGGTAATCAGAGACCTGAATTTTATACTTGGCTTGCCATTAGTTAGTTAGACTGAAAAAAAAAAAAAATCAGCAGTAAGAATGGAAAAGTCACAGCCTAAGGAAGGCAGATTATATGATTCCAAAGGTTCCTTTCGCTTAGAATAATTCTAGTGATTTGAGTTACTCTGGAAAACAGTCCCATAGATAATTTCAAGTTAGAAATTATCAACAAAGGTCTGAGTTTTAAAACTACATTTGATTTCTACCTCTTGCTAATAGGTAGTAATGAAAAGAATTCTTACCTTTGACATCTCTGTGAATGATCTGGTTTTCATGGAGATATGAAAGGCCACGAAGTAATTGTTCAGTATAGTTAATAACTACTGATTCTTTGAAGGCTCCATATTTACTGAGCAAATGAGCCACAGATCCCCCTTTAAGACAAACATGTAATGATAGTTATCATAAATTTAAGCCAAATTAAAACCACTGATTACATTTTGGTTACATTAGCTTGCACCACATGAACTGACATTCATGTATGGAATGTTATATTTATACACTGCATCAGAAGTGAAACTGATTTAAAAACTAACAAGTTCCTAACAATTAGACATTTTCATCAAACTTTCATGAACTAGTTTTTTGGGAGGTCAAGATTTCAGAAAGCTTTAAAACTTAATAGTTTTACATGGAGCCATTTCTGAAATGTACCATTCACCTCTCTTTTTGATAGATACATAAAACACTTTTTTTTTTTTTGAGAGAGAGCATTAGGGGGGAGAGGCAGAGAGATTCTTAAGCAGGCTTCACCCCCCAGTGTGGAGCCCAATGTAGGGCCTGATCTCATGACCGTGAGATAAGCCAAAATCAAGAATCTAATGATCAACTGAGCCATCCAGGTACCCCCAAAATACCTTTAAAAATTTTTTTTTAATGTTTGTTTATTTTTGAGAGAGAGTACGCGAGCAGGGGAGGGGCAGAGAGGGAGATAGAGAATCTGAAGCAGCTCCAGGCTCTGAGCTGTCAGCACAGAGCCCAAGGTGGGGCTCAACTCACAAACTGCGACATCATGACCTGCGACATCATGACTTCGGACATCATGTCCGAAGTCAGATACTTAACTGAATGAGCCACCCAGGCACCCCCAAAATACCTTTCTTAATAATAAGATTTAAATAAACAGTGCTAACATGTTACTTAGCAGAAGGTAAAGAGAATAGGAGGAGCCAGAAGATCGAGCATTAGGCTTCATATTCTATTACCTACTCGTTGTGACCTGGTACAAGTCACAAACTCAGTAAACCTCACTGAGAAGTATTTGTAATAGTCAACCTGAAAACAACCATCAACCTAGCTATGACCAACATCAGAGAACATATTAAGAATAAAAATCAACTCTTCAAACACAAAAAAATCTAAAAAGTTAAACCACTTATTCATTCATTACATCGCAAGTTACTTGTTTTACTGTATATATGGTATATTTTGTCATTATTTATTCACGTAGATAAGGTTCAATTTTATGCTTCATTGCTTAATTTTTCCAAGTTGTATCTTTTTTCTTTTTTATTCTTTTTTTTTTTAACGTTTATTCATTTTTGAGAGAGAGCATGAGCTGGGGAGGGGCAGAGAGAGAGGGAGACACAGCATCTGAAGCAGGCTTCAGGCTCTGAGCTGTCAGCACAGGGCCCAATGTGGGGCTTGAACTCAAGAACCATGAGATCGTAACCTGAGCCCAAGTCGGATGCCTAACCAACTGAGCCACCCAGGTGCCCCTCCAAGTTATATCTTAATTTCACTTTTATATTGTCATGTTAAAACATCTCAAATCTGTCCAACTAATGACAGCCACCTGGAAAAATATGGGTCTTATACATAGCGGTTTAAAAAAAATTATTCTTATAAAAGAATGCTATATAATCATTTAAAAAGAAACAGATGGGCGCCTGGGTGGCTCAGTTGGTTAAGCGTCCGACTTCGGCTCAGGTCATGATCTCAAGGTTTGTAAGGTTCAGCCCCGTGTTGGGCTCTGTGCTGACAGCTCAGAGCCTGGAGCCTGCTTCGGATTCTGTGTTTCCCTCTTTCTCTGCCCCTCCCCTGCTCACACTCTGTCTCTGTCTCTCTCAAAAATAAACCACTGAAAAAGTTTCAAAGTTAGAGACAATATTTTATTTGTATTTAAAGACAAGATATTTACAGTTTATATTAGGGTGATTTGCTTTTAGAAATTCAAGCTATTTAATTAAAATATGTATTCATCAAAATGTTTTTCCTAAATTTAACGTCAACCAGAAAGTTAAATTCATGTACTATTATTGGTAATTTAAAACATGAACATACCTGCCATCCATTCGATGAAGAGATTATAATTGCTCTTCTCACATGTGGCTCCCAACATCCTAATGATGTTGGGATGATTCAAATGGCTCATCATTCTGATCTCTTCTCTTAATGCTTCCACTACTTCTTCTTGCTCAGAAGATGTATTTCTGACATATGTCACCTGTTTCAGTAACCATGTTTACAAGGTTTTTAATTCTGATGAATTTCTATTTACAGTTTTCACTGACAATCTGATCTAAAATGGGCAAATTCATATTAGCTTATATAATAGGAATTGGCATTTATGCTCATGGATGCAATGTAGATACTTCATAAAAAGCCAATTCAAACGCTTTTAGACAGGATGTGGCTTAAGCAGTGAAATATCAGAAAAGTGACAAAAAGATGGGACATAGCCAATCCTCCCAAACCGAAGACAGAATGAGAAAAGCCAATTCATGGAAGAACCAATGTGATTTAAAAATGAAAACTTAATTATTTTCTTATCTTGATAAGCATGCTCATCATAAAAAGTAAACTACCAGAGCCCCCGAGATGATGGTACATTGGTTACATTGCTAAAAGGAGTATGAAACCATACCTCTGTTTATAAAAAGCACAACCAAAAACCAAAAACAGCCACTATGAGGCCCACCTTGATGTTGCATCTTAGCATCGTCATGCATAGTCACACTTAAAGACTGTACTTTGAGGGATCGTTTCTATAATTTGTTAAAATAATCATGCTTCAGCTTTTCAATAGAATTCATGATGCTTTTGGTGCTTTGGCAGTATTTACTTTGAAATTTAGGTTTGTGATAATCAAAGAATGAAAGCATATACACAAAGGGACCTAGCCTTTACTTTTATTTGCTCATGCTTCATTTTTATAATTTAAATCATTTATGTGCTCACCAGATATTTACCTGTTTAACAGCCATTAAAGTTCCAGTTCCCACATCTTGAGCCTGATAACAAGAAGAAAATGCTCCAAGGCCTATCTGCTGACCTTTTAGCCATTCAGTGTCTTCTCTGTAAGGTTGCTTTGCTTTGGTATGTCCTGGTAGAGTTTCGGGTGTCTACATATTAAATGAAAGCAATCTTTTTACTATTAAAAGAGGAGGGATCTGTGAAATTAGCCTCGCAAAATATTATTCTTGTTCAGTCTGGCTTCCCAAACTACCTATAAAGTTGACCTCTGAATGGGCAGTGTTGGTGACCAATGTCAAATGCAGAAGTGATCACCATTATAGAACCAACCAGAAATGCCTTTGAAATAGTCAAGAAGTGTGTGTTTTTTTTTTTTTTTTAAATCTTTTTTCAACGTTTTTTATTTATTTTTGGGACAGAGAGAGACAGAGCATGAACGGGGGAGGGGCAGAGAGAGAGGGAGACACAGAATCGGAAACAGGCTCCAGGCTCCGAGCCATTGGCCCAGCGCCTGACACGGGGCTCGAACTCACGGACCGCGAGATCGTGACCTGGCTGAAGTCGGACGCTTAACCGACTGCGCCACCCAGGCGCCCCAAGAAGTGTGTGTTTAAGCAATGACACGATATTATATACAATGTGTAATTCTATGTGAAAAATTGCTTCTAATGATTAACTTGTGTAAAAAACATCATTTCTGAATTAGATTTTAGCGGTACAAAGAAACTCTAATCTCTTTAAGACTTGTACTTACATCCTGTTGAATAATGATGATATCCTCTCCATTTTCAACCTGTAGTTGAGGAACTATGGGGAGGGCATCCTGAGACGCTGACATTGCCATGGCAATTGCTAAAGCTTCTTCTTCTTCAGCTTCCATCTTTTCTTTGCACTTCTGATTATGATTCACATCATCTTTGTATGTATCATCATTTTCATCCTTTTCAGGAGACAGGACAGCAACTTCTGACTTAAAAGTTACTGTTGTGTCACTTGAAGGCATAGATGCTTCAAGAAGGTCCTCAATGCTGGAATTGAGTTCTGTATTGACGTCTAATCTGCATTTCTCTTCTACTGGGGTGAATACTGTCTCATCACTGGGTATAACAGCACTACTGCTATTGCTGCTGCCACCAAAGCTGTCATCACATTTGGAAGTACTACTTTTCAGATCAAGTGTCATGCTATTCTTTGAGACATCTCCTTGTTTACTTGTATTACCTGGGGTAGGTCGAGACGGCTTTGGCCTGTGTATAGTACTAGAAGGCAGGGGTCTTGACTGAGTAAAGATGGGGGAAAGTTTATCTGAGTCTCTGTTTTCGGAACAGTTTCTCTGGAACTGTAGAGAAAACTTACGCTGTGTTTGAGGAGATGCAGAAGGTATTTTGCAGGGAATGAATCCCTGAGGTCTATGCTTAGCGATATCTGTTCCGGTACCAACTGGTGCAGATGGGGCAGATGAAGAAGGAGTTGACAAGGATGGAAACACTAATTGGGAATGATGAGATAAAGGAGAGGAGTTCAAACACTGACTGTGGGGTCTGCCTTTAGTTTGAACCACTGGCTTTGGTTGCTCCACTGTTGTTGAACTAGGAAGTCCTACTGAAATGCTGCCCAGTCTGTCAGTAACGTCTTCTGAATTGGCACTCAGTTTTGTGGCACACAGTACTTTTCCAGTTTTCTCTAAATGGTCTGTGTGCTCAAGGGAGCTGTTCTCTGTGGTTTCGGGAAAGCTGCTAGAGACAGATGCCTGCAAAAAGCTGTCATGTTGACCATCCAAATTGTCTTCTATGCCCAGCTGGATGGCCTCAGCGATTTCCACCTCATCTGCAATAGCCATCAGACGACGACGCATCCTGGTAAAATGAGTGGAACTGGAAACATTCAGCATTCCTAACAGTTTTGAAAATACATGGGGTACTGCAGTAACCATTCTTGCAGAACTCAGATAGATCCTTCGGGAGAGTTTGCCAACCATTGAGTGGGAATTATCAATGGACTGCAAAGCAAAGGTTAAGAGGGACAGCAGCTTTTTATACCTGAAAGAAAAAAACACATTCAATTACAAGTTAAAATTACTGCAAATATACACAAATAAAAAGAAGCTTATACATTTAAAAACAGTCCTTTCAGTACAAAGGATCTATATATTTTCAATTAAATAGCCCAGGCTTGAGGTTTTTATGTCAATCAAATATTAAGGTATTAGTAGTAACCTGTATATGTTCTGTAGTTTCTAAGTCTTTCTAAAATGTGTCCTTCTTTGGGGAGGGGGGAGGGCGGGATAAGGTAGGGATGGGGTAGGAGGGAAGAACAAAGTAATTTATTTGCAGAAGAAAAATTACCTGACTTCAACAGGCTCAGCTTGTGAAACATCAGTACTGGCGATATGAGGGTAAAATTCAGCAGGAAATTCCAACAGCAGTCTGTCCATAAGACAAAGGCGGCCCAGAAGTTCTTGCCAGTTGTTTGATTCAGTTTGGTTTCCAAGAATACAACTTAAGACATAATCAACACCACCAATACCAATGGATCCTACAAAAAGGAAATAACAACTGAAAAACAGTGATACTAAAATCTAAAACATGATCAAAATAGCATAAAGACCAAGAAAAATACTCTAATTATATTCATTTTAAGTATTGCTTAGATTAATTCCTATTTCTAATGTTAGCTGACTGAATCAATTTACACAATTACTTCAAAATCCTGTATACAGCTGCCCTATCAGAGATTATGGGATTATGATAAGACCTGCTACATTTATTTTAAGTAAAAAGATTTTACCAGCTTTAAGTATTTCTCTGCCAACTGCCAACTCTCCTGCTTGGCCTTTGCACAATTCCAACAGGGTTGATATAGACAGCTGACTTGTGCGACTAAAAATGAAAGAAGCAACATCAGACTTGGATCTTATCCTGGATAAAATACACATTAAAAGGACAAAAGGACAATAGTAATGTAATGCCATATGAAAAGGTGGCAAAAAATAGTTTCACAAGTGTTTGCTTTTCCACCACTAAAATCAATTTACAGTGTTGCTACAGATAATATTCATTATTTAAGGTCTAATTTCATAAGCTTTACCTTATCTATGTTAAGCACAGAATCTTTACTAGTGGCTCTTAGCAAATGTTGATTTAAATAGCAAACCAGGTAGAAGGCATATTTTGATTACTTCATTAAAAAAGACAGAAGACTAATTTTGATTTCTGAATTTTCACTAAGAATCTCTTAAATTAAAAACAAAACCTCCCCCTCCAAAACCTTCATGTTCTCTTATATAGCCAAAGTGAGTTCCAAGTATCTTAAAACCTCTACTGTATTTTTTATAATGTCCATCATCGAAGCAACCAGGTAAACAATCTAACTTTAGAATTCTGGAAAGCACACAACTGCCACAAAAGCAATGAAGTTTTCAGAAAAATACTGATTCTCATACTGAAAAATCATGTGATTTTTCTGTGCATTTTGCTAATGATTTGTTAATTTGCCTGTTAATGTTCTTGAGATATTATAGGACTCTCCTTAATAAGAAAATCTCTAATACTTTCAATCCATAGGCTTGGATAGAGAAAACAATGGAGGAAAAAGATGTAATGAAATGAGAAGCAAAGCACCTAATTTTTGAGACCAGTTACAAATGATAGCATGCGATGGAAGGAGGAAGACAAAGGCTGGGCTGAGAGAGCTCCAAATGGGTGTAATGGCAGAGGCATACGGGTGAGTCCATGCTTCCTTACCACCTGAGACCGGCTGGATGTGAAGAGGTGAGAACCACCAAACAACTGTTCCCAGCTATGCTCACTAAGTGAAAAGTCATCTTTTCCTCCCACTTCACAGAACGGGAAAATAAAAGTGAACCAGTGGTCTCATAAAGGCACAGCCTGAGCTTATTTTACTATGATCATGCCTCACTTCTCTACCTTACTATCTCTACTCTCCCAGTTAGCATTACTCTTGCTCCTTGTCAGTTTTTTTTTTTTTAATTTTTTTTTTAACGTTTTTTTTTATTTTTGAGACAGAGAGAGACAGAGCATGAATGGGGGAGGGGCAGAGAGAGAGGGAGACACAGAATCAGAAGCAGGCTCCAGGCTCTGAGCTGTCAGCCCAGAGCCTGACCCGGGGCTCAAACTCACAGACTGTGAGATCGTGACCTGAGCCGAAGTCGGACACTTAACCGACTGAGCCACCCAGGCGCCCCCCGCTCCTTGTCAGTTTTTATGGATATTACAACGATGTATGCAATTTGTTATTGTTGTTTTAAACATAAACTGTCATAGGGTAAAATTCCATTACACAGCAAATATGGAATGGTTGGGTTTTTTCAACCAGGTATAATGATTTTATAGGTTCCTATCCTGTGTAATTCATTCTCTAAAATGAGATTATATTTGTATCAGCTACTATTCTTACCAACTGGCCTTGAGATTAAGGATATTGCTTTATAATAAAAGAAAATCACAACACAGTAATGTGGTTATCCATGCAGTTTGTTAGCCTGGTTTTTACTTGCCATTAGCCCTTCTCGCTAGTGCTGAAAATCTTTCAGTGTTACATTTTAATTTCAAATCTCATTTTAGAAAACAATATTCAAAGCCTCATTTAATAAATATGTATCAAATACTCACCAGGTATGAGGCTTGTTGCTAGGCTTTTAATATAAGAGGGTTTGAAGCAGTTCATCAATAGGGCCTTACCTATTGGCATCTGCACACTTGACTAGGATGGTGTCTACAACTGGCCGGAGAAGTCTCTGCAGTTTGATTCTTTCTGCCAAACTATGGCAAGGAGTATATACCAGCATGGCTCTCAATGTTTTCTATGGGGGGGGGGGGGGGGGAAACCTGATGGTCAGTTTAACTGCATTTGAAAAGCATCAGAGACTCTGGTATAATCTGAGACAATTTAATAAACACAATACATAATGATAGGAATAGATTTATAACCCATAAATAAAATAATCCATGAATCCATATTGATACAAATAAAAAACTGAATAAATAAATAGATGGGGTAGAAAGAAATGCTCTGAACTATTTCTATAATTTTTAAAGTATGTATTTCAAAATGAAAAGTTTCCAATGCCCAAAACTGGAATAATATGAGCAACAACTTAAATGATGACAGGATTGCATTATAACCCACAGACTAAAATACTCATCAGCCTATATTGATAAAATTTAAAAACTGAATAAATACACAATGAGGCAGAAGAGACAGCTCCTCTTTATAGAAGAATTCCTATTAATTAATGTAGAAGGAATGAGAGAAATAGGAAGTCAGCATTAGAATACCACAATAATAACTGCTGTAGACAAGATCCACTGAAAAATGCTAAAACCAGTAAGCGAAATTCTGAAGAGAAACAGGGTCTTTGCATAGTCTCAAAGTATCTGCCTCAAAACATTTATTGTCATTTTATAGTAAGGAACCCCGTAAACATCACCTTTACCAAGTGATGAAGGACAGCATCACCAGTACTTGGCACATCATGTACCCCTTGATACACTGCACTAAGAATGCACATAAATCTCTGATATTCTTGTGAAAAATGCATAAACTGAACCTAATCATGAGGAAATATCATAAACCCAAAATGAGGGACATTGTTCAAAATAAGTGGTCAGCACACTTTCAAAGTGTCAAGATCTATGCGAGACAAGGAAAGACTGAGGAGCTGTCACAGATGGGAAGAGATTAAGGGAGCATGATAACTAAATGCTATGTGAGTTTCTGGACTGGATCCTAAAACAGAAAAAAAGACATTATGGAAAAACTGGTGAAAACTGAATAAAGTCTGCAGCTTAGCTGTAAAGAACATTGCTGGAACAGAAGAATGCATTTGTTCTCAAGAGATATATGCTAAAGTATATGAGGTGAAATACCATGTCATGATGCCTACAAATTAACTCTCCAAAGGTTCAGCAAAGAATTATGTATGGCGAGGGAGAGAAGAAAAAGGAGGACAGAGGGGAGGGAGAGCTTTAAGGGAAGGAACCACTTCTGCCTGCCTTATGCTTGGCGCACTAAGTAATTATAGAGGAATCAGAATATAGTATGATTCTCAGAGTCCCTTCCCTCTACAGCTCACTAACTAGATGGGAAACCATCTGAACTTAAGCAACAACCAGACAGGCAGTCTATTGAATAGTCAAGTATGTCTGAAGGTTTGTGTTAGATAACAGTAAGAAGAAGGAGGTTAAAAGTTGGGCCAAGAACATTGGTCTTTATGTTACGCTGGTCCCTGAATATTCTACATGAAAAAACAGACCAAGGTAAGAAATATTTGGGAAACAATGCATCCTACTCCTTGATCTCATAGATTGCCAATGTACATTAGCTTACTGAAGGTTCCTAGAAGCCTTCAGTGAACAACCCATTTAATTTGTGTAATTCATTGCTTATCAATTTTAACAAAGAACTCTGTCTTCAAGGGAAGTTTTCATAATCCTGCCAAACTTCCATGTAATATACGTTTGGAAATGCTGCTAAAGCAACAGAAACACCTGAAGGTTTCTAAGCTGGGGAATAATCAAAGTGGTCTTTAAGGAATACTGATGGCTACTGTATAGTCAATGTTCAATGTTCCAGACATTATGATTAGAGGTTTTACATAATCTCATTTCAAACTTAAGAGGTAGTATTTTCCTTATAGGTGAGAAACCTGAAATTAAAGAGTCCTAAAATCACAATGCTAGCCAGTGGAAGAACCAGAATTTGAATCAAGGTCTCTATAATCTTAACCTTATGTCCAGATTACCTATGCTAGTCCCAGTTGAACTAGCAGATTATTTAAGTATCCTAGTTAGGATGATAAATTATGAGGTCACTCAGTTCTGACTCCAAATTCATGTTCATAACCATCAGGCTATACTACCTCTCAAAAAGATTTATTAGGCATAGGTATTATAGGATGATTAGAAAAAAAGTGGAAGCAGAGGGATTAATGAGTTTTGAAACTGGCTAGGTAAGAATTATTCTGAAGCAGTGGTTGTGAATTGGGGCAACTGCATCCCTCTGGGGACACTCAGCAATGCCTGGAGACATTCTGGGTTGTCATGATGGGGAGGAGGGGTAAGAGAGGTGTGTTATGGGTATCCAGTAGAGAGAGGTTAGGGTTGCTCCTACACCTCTTACAGTGCACAAGACAGCACCCTTGCCCCCAACAAATAATTATCTGGCTCAGTGTCAATAGTGCTGAGGTTGAAAAACTGTTCTAAATTTATGTATACTCAGAATGAAAAAAGTCAAATAGCCTCCAAAATCACAAATGAAACAAGCTCCTTATTCCATCTCATTTATGAAACACAACTTCCAATAGGTTAAATTAGAAAAACTGAATCATCTGTGTCCTAGAACCTTCCTCTGTGAAAAGAATCCTGAATTTACATACAACAATATTAACAATCAGTTCTCCTTAATGTGTAACTAATGGCAAATTTTCAAAAAAATCTAAGTAGCTTTGATCACTTTCTATCCATTAAGAACATTTTTAATCTGATCATATGTAAGGTGTAAGGAAAATGTAAAGATATGAAGAGCAAGACACTGTTGTCTTAGGGGAGAAAAGGCAACAGTATATAATAAAACTTGAATAGATTAAAACAAGTAAAATCCAAATGAAAAGATTAAATGGAAAATTGTAATTCCTGGGATTATGGAATAAAAACTTGAATTTTCCAAAATTAAATCAGGTAAAAGTAGTTTTACTGGATTTTAAGGATGATATCTACAAGCTTAAAAAATAAAAACCACCACAACCATAATGCTTTGGTTATATAATAAAGCTACTTACTAAAGCAGCAACGTACACTTTGTAGACAGGGTCAGCACAGACCATTGATAAAACGTTGCAGCATGCCTCTACCACGTCTCCTGAGATACTGGTCTGGGAAGACCCACTGGTGGCTCCAGCGCTCGGGCTGCTTCTACCATTGCTCCCAGAATTTCCAGTGCTCTCCCCATTTGCCAATAGCAGAGCCCCACTAACATCATGGGAAAGACGCCTGAGAGCCATCTCTCTTACATTCCAGTTTCTAGAAAATAAGCAGCCAACGAGTTCCATTCCAAATACCTATAATCAAAAAAACACAATGAATTTAATGTGAAGAAAAACCAATAAACCTGAAGTATTTGGAAATAAGCATGATTTTTGAAAAATTGCGGACATTTCTTAAGTCTCTATCAATCTACGCAGGTTCAAATATGTTTAGCCACTTATACTCAAGTTTAACTGGTAATTATCAAAAGCCCTTAATATTTATTAGCTCAAATAAAATTAAGAGTGAACTCCATTAAGTAACTGGATGGATATTTATACATTTCTGTACACTTATGCTTACCAAAGAAAAAAAATCTGTGAAGTACCCCAACTCTGAATTCATATTATGGTAGTTACAGAGAAAAAACTGAAGATAAAGCCAAATCAAAACAGGCACTGGACTGTCCAAGGGATACAGAGTATTTCTCCTACAGATGACAGTGCTAAGTCAAAAGCTTTTAATGTGATTTCTGTCTTGTAGAAAAAGGTAAAAGAAAAAAACACTCAGCAAAATTAGATGGAACTATAATGAATGGAGTGGAAAAATCTAAAGCCAAAAGAAAAAAAAAAAAACAAAACTCTTGTGTTCAAATCAGCAAAGGATAATGATATGCCTAGAATTAAAGTGCATGTTGGGGCGCCTGGGTGGCTCAGTCACTTAAGCTACTGACTCTTGATATTGGTTCAGGTCATGATCTCACGGTGGTGAGATAGAGCCCCATGTCAGGCTCTGCACTGGGTGTGGAGCTCGCTTAGGATTCTCTGTCCTTCTTCCTCCGCCCCTTCCCTGCTTGCACTCTTGCGCTCTCTCTCAAAAAACAAACAAAAAAAAAACAACACATCATTACCATGTCTGCAAAGCCAGAGTCCCTAAATAACGGAAAGAGTACATGGTCTTGACATTATGGGACAATTAACTAAAAGTAAACTTAATGCCTAAGAAAATTTGTCATATGAAAATTTTTGAAAATTTAGGGATGAATAAACACCATTTTGGGGAAAACAAATGACTTATTTATAGATGTTTTAAGTTAATAAAGGAGAATAAATTAACTAGAATATAGTTAAATTATTATATGCCTGGCACTCACTGTTAAAAAGCATACTATGATCAAAGTCTTAATTCTGTCTTATATTCTTAGTAAAAAACTAGGAATAGATAACATTAAGTGCAACCTAAAGCTTAAACAAAACACACTAGACCACTGCCTTGAAAGAATAGCATCCAATAGCTCAGTATCAATTTGAGAGTTCTCCTGAGGATTTATAGATGAGGGCCTATGTTAAATATCATTAATGAACCAGTTAAAATAAGGTATGTTTATTAAGTTTGGAAATTTTATTAGATTCATGATAGGTTGATTACATGCTGAGAAGAGTTTCAAAAGCTGCAGGACTATAGTGGTCATAAAAAGAAAAAGGAAATAAATCCTAATGACATAGAAACTGAAGGAGTTAGTGTGTCCATTGACAAATTTAACAGTTAAACAGTATTTAACAGATTATTGAAAATATTTTACTTCACTTATCTACTGGAGATATTGGTTTGGGATTCATTCATTCATTCATATTTTACAGAGAGAGTGAACGAGGTGGGGAGAGGGGCAGAGGGAAAGACAATCTTAAGCAGGCTCCATGCTTTGTGTGGAATTCAACACGGGGCCGGATCCCATGAACCATGAGGTCATGACCTGCGCCAAAATCAAGAGTTGGACACTTACCTGACTGAGCCACCCAGGCACCCCTGGGATTCTACATTTTTAAACATCATGGACTAAAATAACAAAGAAAAATCACTAGAATCCAACCAAACAACCAGTAGAAATTCTGATAAAGGAAGAAAAAAATATTTCATCCAAAGAGAAAATAAAGGAATAGGAACTGCCCTTACAAATAAAAATGACTAATATAAGGCAAATATCATACATTTTTTTTCAACCACTCAGCATTTATTAAGCAGCTATTATATATATGCCATGAAGACACAGAAATGAGAAATAGTAGGAATGGGATTAAACATTTGAATAAGTTAGCACTGAAGGGGTCTAGTGTCTATCCTTGGATAATCCTTAATGTCTGATGGTTCTAGAGATGGGCAGTGAGGCTCCAAAAATTTTTGAAATTTAAGCTCTATAATAAGCAGCATAGTATTTTCTTTCTTTCTTTCTTTCTTTCTTTCTTTCTTTCTTTCTTTCTTTCTTTCTTTCTTTCTTTCTTTCTTTCTTTCTTTCCTTTCCTTTCCTTTCCTTTCCTTTCCTTTCTTTTCTTTCTTTCTTTCTTTTCAATATATGAAGTTTATTGTCAAATTCGTTTCCATACAACACCCAGTGCTCATCCCAAAAGTGCCCTCCTCAATACCCATCACCCACCCTCCCCTCCCTCCCACCCCCCATCAACCCTCAGTTTGTTCTCAGTTTTTAACAGTCTCTTATGCTTTGGCTCTCTCCCACTCTAACCTCTTTTTTTTTTCCTTCCCCTCCCCCATGGGTTTCTGTTAAGTTTCTCAGGATCCACATAAGAGTGAAACCATATGGTATCTGTCTTTCTCTGTATGGCTTATTTCACTTAGCATCACACTCTCCAGTTCCATCCACGTTGCTACAAAAGGCCATATTTCATTCTTTCTCATTGCCACGTAGTATTCCATTGTGTATATAAACCACAATTTCTTTATCCATTCATCAGTTGATGGACATTTAGGCTCTTTCCATAATTTGGCTATTGTTGAGAGTGAGCAGCATAGTATTAACACCAAAGGTAGAAATTTCCATCGAGTAAGAGTCATGATGGAGGCAAAGTAAAAGTATTTTCTTAAACTATAAACAACTGGGAGACAACTACATTAAGTGGTCTATAAAGGTTTATTTGAGAAATGAAGAACAAGAACCATTTACCTGAATCCATGGCTCAGCTAAATCTTTGTAAGCAGGAGGAATCTGCTGAGTTCCATAATGAGTAAGGTTAAAATTGCTCTCCTGGCTCCTTCGTTGTGATCCAGCCAAAGGCTGCTGCTGTATGGTTTGCTGCTGTGCAGCTCGCAGGGAAGAAGGGGAATCCACAGGGCTTGACAACTCATGGCTAATTGAAAATTAACAAAACCTTGTTAAAAATAATTAACAGATTTAAATAACATTTAGGGAACATTTTAACTTTTTATTAGATACGTCCAAATCATTAATTCAAAACTGTTACCTGTAGAAATCGTGAGATCTCCATTTAGACCTACAAAGGGGACATATTAAAGGTTCTCTATTTCTTCTACATTCTTCTGCCCCTGAAAAATTAAAGGGAAGAACTTTACAGAAATATAAATGCTTAACATTAAGTAGTTATATATAATAATTGTTGCTCGTGGCTAGTATAGGTTTATATTGAAAGAACCTCAAAAAACAACCTGATCAGGTATTTACCTAGAAGCAGGCAAACACAGTAGGTTAAATTTTATTCTGATGCACATACCTCTTGCAAATGCTGTTTTTTTAGTTACAACATGTATTTTGCTAACTATTTTTCAAAACATTCTGCCCACTTGATTACCTGGTAATGTTATTTCAAACTTGCTTTGATGTTACCCTGTCACGCCTGCCCAGGTCTTCTACCTCTTCACCTCCATGTACACTTCAAGACCAGAATCATGTTTCTAATTCTGTGCACTCCTTCCATTACTACATGTATCACACTATGTTACATTTCTTTGCTCACACAGCTCATCTCTTAAAGGATCCTAAACTCCAATTCATTGAAAACTTTACCTAAGGGCCTAGATATACTTCTTTTCTTCTCTCCCTAGTCTCCACAAAAGTCATGTTAAAATCCTAAATAATACAGTTGGCTCATAGAGCAACTATTCTGAGTGAGCAGGGGGAGGAAAGAGCCACATACAGATTGACATGCAGTGGTGATGCAGCTTGTTCCTGCAGCCGTCTTCACACACAGTAAGACTTTCTTCATCAAGCATGCCCAACAAGCAAATAGGACACATCTGTTCCTCCTCATCTTTGATACTGTAAGGAAGGGGAAATGAAAGCATTAAACAGAAAAGAATATAATACAGAATTAATGGCATAGCTAAAAACAGTTTTGGATTCTTTACAATATGAAAAAATAGAAATTCTTGTTAGGAAATCTTGCATACAACTATTTGAGAAATTTATTTTTCCTATTAATTAGTAGAGTAACTTTAAGATTTTGAGTTAAGCTTTCCTTGCTATGAGTATAATTCAGTATATAAACTATAATCTTAAGAGACCCATGTAGCCCCCAGATTCTGCTGTTCCTGAAAAACTGGTCTGAATGAGTGATAGTAAAGTAACAATTTCCTAAAAAATGTTCCTAAAAGCTAAACAGGTCTAGCAAAGTCAGGATGCATGATTCCTCAGGTGAAGGCATACTTACTAGTCTCTCTCCCTCCTGACTATCTGCCCCTTTTCTTTATCTCCTTTCATAATTATGGAGCTACATGGAGTGGGGAAATGCTGTCAAATATGCATGCAGCAATGACAAAAATTAACAAATATTGGAGAAATTATTTATACAACAATCTATAATAAAAATATTAATGGCAAAGATGATCCCAGCTCAAGTAACTTTTCAAATTACACCGAAATTAGCTTACTCAAAAGATTTAGAAAAAAAAAAAATTCCACAATTCAGTCCCACTGCAAGTATAACTTACTACTGAAATGCTTTTCTGACTTAAAAAAAAATTCCACCCTGGAATTTTTCTGCTCATCTTTTTACAGTATATATTTTGTAAACATTATTTAGATCATTTATCTATAGAGATGTACAATTTCATATTCTACTTGTTACTAAACTCTTCATATACATAGTAAAAATTTAATGGTGGCATCATTTTCCACTGAGTAGATAGATCTAACTACATAAGCATTTATTTATTGTTGGACAAAAGTTGTTTCCGTATTTTCACATTTTAAGACATAAGGAGAAACCTCTTTGTGCCCACTTCTACATTTCTGATTTTCTTTTCTTTAGCAGTTTTTTCAGGAGTCAAGCCATGTGAGTAGAGAGCAGATATTAGCATACTACAAGGGGATCAAATTAGCCTGTGCCAGCTTTTGTAAACAAAGTTTTTTTTGAACACAGCCATCCCCATTCATTCACATATCTTCTATGGGTTTTTCAGCTACAAGGGCAGAGATGAGTAGTTGTGACAGAGACCCAGTGAACCTTAAAGCCCAAAGTATTTAAAGTATAAAAAAGTGTAATAATGCCACTTATTGATAACCATTAAAATTTTTGGTCATTATAGTGTGTATGTACCCATAATACCCTTTATATATATACAAATTGCGTTCATGCATGACATACAGCATTACAACCTAGATTTTGTTTCATGCCATTCAGTATTCTTCAGAAGCATAATTTTAACGGCTGCATGAACTATTCCTAATATGGGTATACCTTAACCACTCCCTTGCTCAATGTTTAAGCTATTCTCAATTTTTCACAATACTGTGACAGTCATATATATAAATCTTGTGCATTTCTCAGATTAAAATTTTTTTCTTAAAAAAAGGTACATTTACTGGATCAACAAACACATTTAAAAAATCACATTTTTTTTTTCCAGAAAGGCTATATAGCACTTGACATACAGTGAAGCAAATCCTTACACAAGAACTGAATGGTCTTTATTACAAAGTCTCTAAATTAATCTGATACCTTTTTTTTTCTTTTAATGACCATTTTCTTAGTTATCAGGTTAACTAAACCATTTTCATGTTTGTTTCAATTTTTTTTTTAAGTTTATTTACTTATTTTGAAAAAAGAGAATCCCAAGCATGCTCCACACTGTCAGTGCAGATCCCAACATGGGGCCTGACCTCAAGAACTATGAGATCATGAACTGAGCTGAAATCAAGAGTCAGGACGCTTAACCAACTGAGCCACCCAGGCACCCTATGGAATTCTTGTGTCAATACTGTCTTCATGCCCTTTGCCACTATGTACTGGGACCTTAGGTTCCTGTTTGCAGCTTTAATTTTTTTGGTAAAGTTTTTAAAGTATATTCCAATTGTCCTAATTGTTTTTTTACTGTTTCCTATATAATTTAAAATTAATACAATGCAATCAGGTTTCCGGATAAGTTCCTTTTTATTTTAGTCTTTAGATATAAAAATTTGTGATTACATAAAACATAACCTACTTAGCAACACAGTATAATCTCAGTAAAATCTAGATTATAGCTTCTGTGGTTTCTCTGCATGGATACATTAATCCAAATGAATTAATATCCATAGTATGGCCAGCCCATATTTGGAAGGTACCTTTGTTTATTTTAGAGAGAAACTTTCTAACTTAACTTTGGCTACCTGGTTTTAAACATTTTTTATTTTTTCCAAAATAAAAAGCTACAGGAATGTCAACCAAAAGGAGAAAGGGTCCAGAATAAGTTTGGGTCAGGAAGCTTGAGAAATAAAATTCATTCTTTTCATCTGTTTAGAAGAGATAAGTAGTAAGAGAAAGAGTTCTGAACTAAAAGTCAAGATGCTGAGTTTCTGGTTCTGCCTTTGCTCACCTGAGTGGCATGACCTCTTTTGGCTTCACTTATCATGGAACCACATAAACTAGAAATCTCTAATTCCCAAAAAGCTTGTAAAACTCTATGATTCTAAAACAAATTCATTTAACCAAAAATAAGGAAATTCAAACATTTACTTTTCCTACAGGTGAAAAAACTGGTCTCTCCATTTTTCACAAATCCCTTGATCTGATTACTTTCTATTTGTGAATTTTGAAGTAGATACAATACGTAAAAAACTGATGGATGAAGATGGGATTTAATCACTTAGACCCGTGCTTCTCAAACAGGTGCCTCAGGAACACATAGGAGGTGCCCTTTTAAGAAAAGCAGCACTCTTTTCTGGAGTGATTTAAAAAACTCATTTTTGAGGCTTCGGAGGGAAGATGGCGGCGTAGGAGGACGCTGGGCTCACCGCGTGTCCTGCTGATCACTTAGATTCCACCTACACCTGCCTAAATAACCCAGAAAACCGCCAGAGGATTAGCAGAACGGAGTCTCCGGAGCCAAGCGCAGACGAGAGGCCCACAGAAGAGGGTAGGAAGGGCGGCGAGGCGGTGAGCGCTCCACGGACTGGCGGGAGGGAGCCGGGGCGGAGGGGCGGCCCGCCAGCCAAACAGAGCCCCCGAGTCTGGCTGGCAAAAGTGGAGGGGCCTGACGGACTGTGTTCCGACAGCAAGCGTGACTTAGCGTCTGGGAGGTCATAAGTTAACAGCTCTGCTCAGAAAGCGGGAAGGCTGGAGGACAAATGGAGGGAGAGCTGCTGAGCCCCCGGACGACAGAGCTCAGTTTGGTGGGGAACAAACGCGCTCGCCAGCGCCATCTCCCCTGCCCATCCCCCAGCCAAAATCCCAAAGGAAACCAGTTCCTGCCAGGGAACTTGCTCGCTCCGCGAAAACACCCAACTCTGTGCTTCTGTGGAGCCAAACCTCCGGCAGCGGATCTGACTCCCTCCCGCTGCCACAGGGCCCCTCCTAAAGTGGATCACCTAAGGAGAAGCGAACTAAGCCTGCCCCTCCCGCCCCCGTGCACCTTGCCTACCCACCCCAGCTAATACGCCAGATCCCCAGCACCACAAGCCTGGCAGTGTGCAAGTAGCCCAGACGGGCCACGCCACCCCACAGTGAATCCCGCCCCTAGGAGAGGGGAAGAGAAGGCACACACCAGTCTGACTGTGGCCCCAGCGGTGGGCTGGGGGCAGACATCAGGTCTGACTGCGGCCCCGCCCACTAACTCCAGTTATACACCACAGCACAGGGGAAGTGCCCTGCAGGTCCTCACCACTCCAGGGACTATCCAAAATGACCAAACAGAAGAATTCCCCTCAGAAGAATCTCCAGGAAATAACAACAGCTAATGAACTGATCAAAAAGGATTTAAATAATATAACAGAAAGTGAATTTAGAATAATAGTCATAAAATTAATCGCTGGGCTTGAAAACAATATAGAGGACAGCAGAGAATCTCTTGCTACAGAGATCAAGGTACTAAGGAACAGTCACGAGGAGCTGAAAAGCGCTTTAAACGAAATGCAAAACAAAATGGAAACGACGACACCTTGGATTGAAGAGGCAGAGGAGAGAATAGGTGAACTAGAAGATAAAGTTATGGAAAAAGAGGAAGCTGAGAGAAAGAGAGATAAAAAAATCCAGGAGTATGAGGGGAAAATTAGAGAACTAAGTGATACACTAAAAAGAAATAATATACGCATAATTGGTATCTCAGAGGAGGAAGAGAGAGGGAAAGGTGCTGAAGGGGAACTTGAAGAAATTATAGCTGAGAACTTCCCTGAACTGGGGAAGGAAAAAGGCATTGAAATCCAAGAGGCACAGAGAACTCCCTTCAGACGTAACTTGAATCGATCTGCACGACATATCATAGTGAAACTGGCAAAATACAAGGATAAAGAGAAAATTCTGAAAGCAGCAAGGGATAAACGTGCCCTCACATATAAAGGGAGACCTATAAGACTCGTGACTGATCTCTCATTTGAAACTTGGCAGACCAGAAAGGCTTGGCACGATATCTTCAGTTGCTAAACAGAAAAAATATGCAGCCAAGAATCCTTTATCCAGCAAGTCTGTCATTTAGAATAGAAGGAGAGATAAAGGTCTTCCCAAACAAACAAAAACTGAAGGAATTTGTCACCACTAAACCAGCCCTAAAAAACTCATTTTTACATTAAACCCAATACGGAACTTGGAAAAGAAAGATAACGGACAAGAATTTTTATAATACTAGAGACTTGAAAAATTTTTCACACTGGTCATTTTAGGCTATATCCTTCAGTATTGTATGTTCATTCTTATCAGCTAGGCAATGAAAAAGTTTGAGAAGTGCCATAGATTTTAAATAGTAATTGTGATTAATGGCTACTGTATCTCTTAATTACAATTGATTAGTCTGTTTCCAAGAGTATCCTTGGGCTCTCACAAGTAAAACAGCCTGTAATGAGGATTCCCTGAAAAGATCTATGAAAGAAGTAGTGATGTCATACAATTTAGAGATCCTGCATTTCAAAGTGATTTTGGAAAACTATTTGCCTTGTATATAATTTGTTAATAAAACTATAGACATATTTTTTACACAGTGCTGCACCTTCATTATCTGCAAAAGAGTGATAAAACCTACCTGATGAGGTTAGCCTATGAACAGAATAAGACAACGTATTAGATGCTTGGCACAAAGTAATGATTGATAAACAGTAGCCACTTATATTTATACTTGCCACTTGATTTTTCTTGTGAAATGACTCTACTATATTCTGATATTTAAGGTGCCATTTTTCAACAGTGTGGTTTTTCAGGACGAGAAGTCCACATATATATATATGCATATATATGTGTGTATACACACACATGCTCAGATGATCTATGTTGTTTACCCTTGATTTTAACTTCAATGCCAAGGTTCAATAGGTCAATTACTTTAGAGCAGCTTAACAAGTAGGTATAAAAAATTACCTCTAAAATTAAAAAGTAACACTAGATTAATGCTTTTAATTCCTTAAATAGTACTAACCTGTTTTCTGAACTAGATGTAGAAGTACTAGATGATGACAATGTATGAGAATTTGACATGCGTGAAACAAACTTCTGGATGGTGTTACGAGATGGAGCTTTGATCCTTGAGCTACGCCTACTGTGATATTTCTGGAACAAACTTTCAACCTAACATTGAAAAAAAAACAGTAACAATGATATTCATGCCATAATAACATGTAAAGAATTCTATAGAGGTTGAATTATTTGTCTTTTATTTCATAAGTTTTTCACAAAGCCAATTTAAGAGCTTCAAAATAACAGCAGGTCAGTGTTCACATTCTTTTCAGTCTGGAGGAAAAAGTCAATAGATTATAAGAGATAAGGCTCAAATAATTCTTCTGTGTCTTTATAACTTCAAAATGACTCCTCATGGAGAAGTGTCAGGAATGAGCCGTAAAAATTTATTAACAATTTTACTCTAAGGTACTTATTAAAAATTACCTCAAAATTCTTTAAAGTTTTTCTCCATAACATTGGGTCTGAAGGTTCTAGTTGAAACACCCGGAGCATAACAAATAACAGATGGATACAAAATGTTCCACGTCCACAGCTGCAGTTCTAGAGAGTTAAAAGAGAACTTATGGGTTAACAAATCTCTGGCTCTATTAGAATTCCTAAGATGATCACTTTTTTTTTATATTTCCAAGTTTAACAAAGTTTCTATTTGCTTCATTATTATTATGTAAGATATATAAGGATAAGCAAGAAAAGTCTATGAACTAATCTCTTATTTTTGGTAAATTTATTAAATAGATCAAATCTGTATTCTCAAGTAGAAACCTTCACAAATACATTAAATAAAAATGTTTATCAGCCCAAAATATTTTTTAAACTCACTTTAGTTTAATGAAGAGAAATAAGTCATCTAAACTTAAGAAGAACAGATACTAATAAACTGTAGAATGGTGAAAGATCCTACCTGAGGCCCAATAAACACCCGGTATTTATTGTCTGGGCTGTCTCCTCCAATCAGGAAAGAGTTGGGTCCTATTTGTTGCAGTAAGTACAGCCTGGCCCGCATGACTTTGTTTACACGGCGGTTTGTCTCCTCAGGGCTGTATGGTGAGAAGCCATCCGGGGAAGGAGCTCTTCTAGGTGGTGTGATTCTCCCGCTCTGAAACTTCACAACATTGTTTTTGTATTAGGTAAATTGCTTACTTCTTGATAAGAAACACTTACCTTAAAAAAAAGGTCGTATCAGATGGCCATGTGGCATTTTATATTCTGAAAAAATGCTCCCAAATATAATGGGACAAAATGCATATTGCAAATGCTTTTATTTGACATACTCATCACAAAGAAACTTCTAAAATCACAGTCATCCCTATAAATAATGATAAATATCTGGCCAAGTGAGACAACCATGTGATAATTTTACAAATTGTAAGTATTTGAGTTCTTTGAAGAGTATTATGTAAACCAAGATGGAAAGCATAAAAATTCACTTAGAAGCAAGCACAATGACTTGTTTCTAGTGATAAAAATTAAATATCCAGTTTCCTCACTTCCACTTAAGGTGTTACCAAATGCTCTTTTGCAAGAGCATATAAATGCTGCCATGCAATTCCTCCCATGGTGCAGTCTGTAGAGAACTAATGGCAAGTGACTTTCCCCAGATTAAGACATCTCACCAAAGGCTGATAAAACTTCTCCTGTGGTGAGGGTGACATATACCACTCTCATTCTACCTCACTGATTCCCCTAGAACTTGGTCTTTCCATCAGTGGTCAGTGGGAATTCTAATTCTTTTTGACACCTAATTTAATCGTTAAAGATAATAAATGTTGGTGAGAACATGAAGCATTAGAACCGTGCTTGTGGGGAAATAAAATGGTACAGCTCCTATGGAAAACATGACCCGGCAATTCCACTTCTAGGTGTAAACCCAAGAGAAGTGAAAAGTTATGTCCACCCAAAGATTCATATACACATGTTCACAACAGCATTATATATATAATAACCAAAGAGTGGAAATAACCCAAATGTCCATCAACTGATGAATGGATAAGCCAAATGTGTATATCCACACAAAAGAATGTTATCTTCTATAACTTAAAAGTATAGTACTTCTGGGGTGCCTGGTGGCTCAGTTAAGCATCTGACTCTTCATTTCAGCTCAGGTCATCATCTTGCAGTTCGTGAATTTGAGCCCTGTAACCACAGTGACAGTGTGGAGCCTGCTTGGGGTTCTCTCTCTTTCCTTCTCTCTCTGCCCTTTCCCAGCTCTTTCTTGCTCTCTCTCAAAATAAATAAACTTAAAAAAAATGGAGTACTTTTAAACATAAAGAGAAGTAGGTGTATCAGAAATTAGTTTTGAATGTTAAACAACAAAAAAGAGGAAGAATGATATGGCACAATGAATACTTTGTGTTAAAATATGAATGCACATGGCAAAAATTCACACACTGATAATTAAAAAAATTTTTTTTTAATGTTTATTTATTTTTGAGAGTGGGAGCAGGGGAGGGCAAGAGTGAGTGGGGAATAGAGGATCTGAAGCAGGCTCCATGCTGCTGACAGTAGAGAGACCAATGCGGGGCTTGAACTCATGAATAGTGAGATCATGGCCTGAGCTGAAGTCGGATGCTTAACTGACTGAGCCACCCAGGTGCCCAATGCACACACTGATAAGTAAACACAGTTTGTGGGGGAAAACAAAACTAAAACAAAGAGAGTATGGATACAACTTATATGATGCTGTGTGAAAGAAGCCAGTCACAAAAGACCACATATACTGCATGACTCCATTTACTATATATGTAATGACCAGAAAAGGCAAATTATATATAGAGTCAGAAAGTACATTAATGGTTGCCTAGGGCTGAGGATAGACTGCTCATTTGGTCTGGGGTTTCTGGGGTGATGAAAATGTTTTAAAGTTGACTGCTGTGATGGCTATAACTCTGAGTAGACCAAAACCAAGGAACTATATAACTTAAACAGGCAAACTGTACTGTATAGGAATTATATCTCAATATAGCCATTATTTTTTAATAGGCAGTTATTAAAAAAAAGAAAAGTACATGTGTACATGCTATATGACCTAAGTATTCAGACTATGGATTTGCTCACAGATGTGCAAAATGATGTATGCCTAAAAAGTATGTTTGCATACGTTTTTTTAGTAATGAAAGTGAAGAAGGAATATAAATGTCCATTAGTATGAAGTTCATTAAACTATGATTTATCCAGATAATGAAATGCTAAGTTGCTGTTAAATGAGGGGTAACTTTGACATCTATCCTAAAGTGGGAGAGGGCAGGGAAAATGTAATTTGTATGTACTCGTGGTAGACTTTTACTTTGATGGCCCCTATGAACCACACCGCCCAGTACTTGCACCCTTGTGGAGTCCCCCACCACACTAATTCTGGGTTTGCAACTGGCATGTAACTACTTTTGGGCAATAAGGCATTAGGATATAAGGCAGCTTTATAAGAACTTCCACACTGGACTTGCCCTCCTGATACACTTTTTTTTTTGCTTAACAGAAATCTGCTTCACAGTTTCAGAGGTTAGAAGTCCAAGAGCAGATGTCAGCAGGGTGGATTCCCTCTTAGGACTGTGAGAGAAAATATGTTTCATGTTCTCTCTTACCTTGCAACACTTGGTGTTGTGCTGTGAGAACGAAAGAGATGTCAGCAGCCCCCAACTGTTCTAGCATCCCAGCTGAAACACCAGATATGGGAGTAAGGAAGCATTTTGGATATTCTAACTTCCACAGATGCCATGAGGAACAGACAAAAGTCACTCTTGCTGAGCTCCACCTAATTTGCAGATTCATGATTGTTCTTATTTTAAGTTTTGGTTTTTTTTAATAGCTCATTTAAAGGTGTGTCAACATAAAGCCAATAAATACTGGTAGGTATCTTGGGCTTTAATGTGAAAAGATTCACTTAAAATTTACTTCTGGAAGGATTTATATGCAAATCTCCCCTTGGTAGGCATGACCTTAATCATTCTACCATTCACTCATTTGCTCTTCAAGTTTAGAAAGTCAATTTTAACTTGCATTTTGCCACTAGAGGTCTCATTCTTTCATTTTCTCTCTGGAAGCTATCATTTTGTAAATCTCTTTGATGTCTGATTTAAAATAGAAGACAGCTGGATTCTCATTGATGCTTCTGCATTCAGTCTGCTGTGATACTATGTTCTGGTTAAAGTACATGAAGAAAATGTGGCTTTACAAATATATGTAGCTGGGAAAGGTATTGTAAAAGACAGTAATTATGAACACTCTTTTTTGATACTACTCCAAAAAAGTGGTTTCTTTTTTTTTTTATTTTTAAAAAAAAAATTTTTTTTTCAACGTTTTTTATTTATTTTTGGGACAGAGAGAGACAGAGCATGAACGGGGGAGGGGCAGAGAGAGAGGGAGACACAGAATCGGAAACAGGCTCCAGGCTCCGAGCCATCAGCCCAGAGCCTGACGCGGGGCTCGAACTCACAGACCGCGAGATCGTGACCTGGCTGAAGTCGGACGCTTAACCGACTGCGCCACCCAGGCGCCCCCAAAAAAGTGGTTTCTTAAAGGAGACTGTGATATGGAATCTGAAACCACACCAACAAACTTTTCCTACTGTTACACATTAAAATCCAGATGGTATATCTCACACAATTTGAATGGATCATTTACCTAAGGATGGTTTTGTTTCATCCTGCACTGGTCATCAGGAAAGTACTGGTTCACTAAGTTATGCAGATCTCTCAAATGTTCACACATTTCACTGTGCGATATATATGGAAAAAAAAAATCACAGTTGATAAAATCACTGATCTCATTAGAAAATTCTTTTAAGGATTGGGAAACTGTCAAGCTGACAGTGGTAGATAGTTTTCCAAAATTCTAATTTTTGCTTGAAATCTCAAATTTTACCACTGGTGAAAAAACATTTCCGTTGCCTTCCTTCAAGTTCCTTCCTTCACTTAACTAGTCTTAAGGAAAATGCCAAATACCCAAGTGAAGAATACATTTTCTATTGTCACAGCTTTAATTCAGGTGAATGCACCAGCAGCTTTACCCACCAATTTAAATGTTAATGCAGTGAAAGGGGCAAATAACATCTCAGTTTTATTACCAAATTTGCTTTGAGTTAACGGATCCACAGAAAAGGTCCCAGGACCTTCCCTCTTCCCCCAATGTAGGGCTTGTGGACCATACTTTGAGAAGTGCTGCTTTAACAGATGTCTAGCAATATTTTCTGTGTTACAGATGAATCTAAAAATTGTAGAAACTTAACATGCTTGTTGAAACATTAACTTACAGGTACGGGGGAGACTCTCTTTCTCCTTACTCCTGGAGATTCAGATTTCACTGTGCGGCCCGCCGGGGAGCTGCCGGGAGAAGGACTGCGGCGGCCCTTGGGAGCTGGTGAAGTGGTGCTTGCCTGGCTTTCTCCTGGAGACTCAGCTGCCAAGCTGTGAGTTTCAGAACCGTCTCCTTTAATAGGGATTGGTTTTACCACCTAAATTAAAATTCCAATATTCTCATTACTTAAAAATATAAAAAATAAGTAAATTTGAACACAACAGACTAAGAGATGAACTCAAGTTTTTCATCACACAATATTATACAAATATAACAGACAACATATCAACTTTTATTTAGTCTTACTTCAAATGATATAAATGTAAGACTTTTTACCCACAGATTTCATTAACGTAGGCTTTATCACTAGTTAAAATGTTATTATGTAATTTTAGAAATTTAGCATTATCTGTTATGTGCTCTAAATCACTTAACATTAAAAATCAACAATCACAGGTTAGTAAACAAATGTGAAAAATAAGCACTTATACCTTCTACAGTTAACTTATTCAACTAGATTAAAGTAGATGTTTTTTCATTTCTATTGAGAAAATGCAGGATCTTGAAAACAATAATGGGAGTAATTTATGTGCCCAAATAGTCTAATCGATACAAAACCATTTTGCCTTTTTTTTTTTTTTGCAATGTTATGTTACAATAGTTTAGACATATATTTCAGAATCACCAAAAGAAGCTAGATATTTAAAAGATCAATCTCTCAAGCACAAATGCAGGCTGTAAAACCTGCTATTTCTCAACAGACCTAATCTAGCTATGACCAAAAGGCCATACACTGTAGCCTTAGCCAACCATCCCCACCTTCCTTCCACTACTCTTCTACTGTTCTACTAGCCAGCTGCTGTGCCTACCACACACGCCTAACCTGGCCTTGTCCTGCACTCTCACTCCCACTCTCCCTTCTAATCCACATCTCTAGCCTGCAGCATACCAGGTAGCATACCTTCACCTGGTGAAAACACCCAGCTTTTAAGGCTCGGTTAAAATCCTACCTTTAACAAAAGTGCCCTTAACTCTGTCAGCCTGACATTTTTCTTCTAAGTCATCATTGCTTTCTGCCCAGTCCACACATTTGGTGTATACTCACAAACTGTTCTGTGGTATTTCATACCTTTATTTTTATTTATAAGTTGCATTTTCACAACTGGAGATATTTATACCTCACTTATATTTCAAGAAGGATCTGATGTAATTTATATAAGACATAATAAACACAATCAGATTTCCCAAGTAGACTATAAACTTTTTTTTTTTTTAATTTTTTTTTTTCAACGTTTTTTTATTTATTTTTGGGACAGAGAGAGACAGAGCATGAACGGGGGAGGGGCAGAGAGAGAGGGAGACACAGAATCGGAAACAGGCTCCAGGCTCCGAGCCATCAGCCCAGAGCCTGACGTGGGGCTCGAACTCACGGACCGCGAGATCGTGACCTGGCCGAAGTCGGACGCTTAACCGACTGCGCCACCCAGGCGCCCCAAGACTATAAACTTCTTAAGGGTAATATGAAATCTGTAAACTGTAACATACAGGGTAGTATAACTGTGCTAAGGACTACGTGTCAAATGTCTTATTCCACACATCTCTTCCCTCTTTAGCTCTGTCTTGTATTTAAAGATTTGCCAGAAAGGGGACAGTGAGAAAAACCAAAATTTCATCTTAGAAAATGGAATGTCCTTAGTTTATATGTAATAAAGGATTGGCTTTATTGGCTTCTTTTTAAAAAGTTGTAATTTCTGCTTTATGGTATTCTCAAAAGATTTAGACTCTCCACTAGCACAAGGAGCTCCAGAAAGCAACACATTCAAATGGCTTTACCTACTCAAAAGTTCTTTGTAGTAACTTGGTAGAAATTTACTCCCTTCTATAAGTTATTTCAATAGAACTTTTGCTTTTCTAAGATAAATTCCTGATTTCTTCATCTTTATCCTCTGACATGATTACTAAAACAGTGAGGGGTTCTCGCCATACTACTTCCTATGAAAAACAAATGGAAGAAATGTGGAAGCTCAGCTGGAAAGGAAAGGACTCATGAGTAACACAGCTTGAAAAGCTGGTAGATAAAGGAACAATTAAATATATTCTATATTGGCTCCATGGGTAAACACCAGTAGGTAGAACGTGCAAGACAACACAATGATGAGGGATGTCTATGTGGCTATCAAGCACTTGAAATATGGCTAATGTGGCTGAGGAACTAAATTTTTACTTTATTTACATTTAATTAATTTCAATTTGAACTTAAATAGGCAAGTGGGATGAATGGAGAGCTAGCTGGTCATTTGGCAAGGGTAAAGGTCAAGGGTTTCAAATGTCAAGTGAGTAGCTTGCCCAATAACTTTTATGATTATGCCCACCATCCCTTTGCCTACCCCAAACCTAATCAATCTTAACTTATCTTTGTTTATAAAGGACAAAAAACTTGCTGATACAGGCTGATACGGGATCACTTAACAATTGAGGTCTATCTCCTTTGTAAGAATGAGAAGCACATTTCATAGTATTTGTATACCTTAAAAGAGAATAACCATGGCAAAAGATGGAGTATGACGTTCTCTCCTAATCCTAGTAATCTAGGTTTCTTTCCTCAAACCCTGGGCATCTTTTAAATTTACCTCAAACTCTATGAGGCTATTCAGTTTTTGCTTTCCTGGATGATTTCTGGAACTCAGATCTTTGGATCCTATCTTAGAGAGAGAACATTAGAAAAATTGCTTTTCTTTCTTAAAATACAGTATAAATCTCTACCAAAAGGATTTTAGACACTGACAGTAGGGGGCAGTGTTGCTTTAAGCATTAGCTACCCAATCCTACCAGTTCAGTTTCTAGAACAATTTAAGGTGCTTAATGAGCATAGTTTTAGCTATGTTTTATTCCAAGTGGCTAGAATGTTAAGCAAATCAAATAACTGCACTTAAAATCAAGAAGAAAAAAAAGCTTACAAGAGGATCTACTTATGCTTAATTTCCCATCTCTTCCTATGCTTTCTTCCTTATAGCAGGTAAACAGACACTTACCACAGGGCCCCTCCTATTTCTTCTCTCCAGCCACTCGTGCTTCCAGGCTGGCATACAGGTTGCCTTCAGTTTCTCCCTGATCATTCGTTCTTCTGGGCGATCGTCCATCTTATGCAACCCCTTGAGAGTTTCTTTATTCTCCATCTCGCGACTAAAATGGAGGGAGCAATAAGAAGGAGATTAGTATATAAAAAATTTCCAAGAATAAATAGTATTTTATATTTTCAGTGGACATGTAACTAAAAAGGTAACTGCTAAAACCTCAAACGATTTAAGCCAAGTATGAAAGAAAGTGTCACTGTGAATCGTATATACTCTGTTTTTCAATGTTGTATGGTAATGTGAGTGTAATAGTGCCTTTAAAAAGAAAAGTTCTATTTAGAAGGTGCAGGCTTACTAATACTACTAACACAGACCTTTGTTTACAGGTAGTTAACAAAATGGATCCCAAGACATTAAGTACTGCATTAAGAAACACATTCATGAAGACTGCACTGCTTCCATTTATACCACTCTCACATACTTGAAGTATTTAACAGACAAATATTTAGAAGAGCATTTTACTACTCTAGGATTTCCAATAACTTAAGGATTTCCAATAATTTAAGTAAATATAGATAGAATCTGGTGGATATGCTCATTTTCTGAAAAAAGCTAAATCAATATTTAATAAGCTAAGTGAAACCTAACCACATCTTCTATGATCTCACAATATTTGTTCAAAGCCTAAATGATTAGATTTGTATTCTTGTAACATTATTTCCACATCACAGTATTGGGGACACTCCATATATAAAATGTAAAAATTGGTACAAACATGTGACCTTTACTCCATAATATACTGTGGAGTTATCAGAATAAAATAATCTGTAAGCTAGTAATTTTTGAAAATTAATCCTAAAAGGCTCCTAAAATTATTTAGCCTTTAATAGGTAAAGCATCCACTAATTTCAAATACACTTATATCCACATGCGGATATATACAACAGATACAATATACATATGCATGGATTTTAAAACCTGATTCATAAGGAAACAGTTAAAGCATTTGCACTCTGGGAGAAGTAACAATTTAAAAAATACTAATCAGCTAAGTTCAATAACTATTTTGGAAATTCTATAAAGCTACAGAACTGATTTTTCTACATAGATAGGAAAAGGAAATACTCAAGGAAATACCAGAGATGATAGCTGCAAGCTTACTAAAAAGTGAAATGCAAACTCCTCTAGGAATTTTCCAGATAATTACAACCACAGAGCAGCAGTATCTTCAGAGAACCAGCAAAAACTTAAAACTAAATATGCACTAGAAAGTAAATGGTTAACTGGTTTTCCTAAAGCATCAATTCTGGAGGGGAGTGGAAATCAACAAGTTAAACATCCCTGTGCAGAGACTGGTCTAGAGAGTTTTAGGAATGCAAAGAGTACAAAGCATTTGAAAACTTGCAAATCGGCATTAAGAGCACATAGTAGAGTATTCCCATCACATGGTATAAAAAAGCTGTCCAAAAAAAAAAAAAAAAAAAAAAAAGAGGCTACCTGAGAAGAAAAAAGGTAAAGGAAGGAAGGAAAGGAAGGAGATTCTTTTTTTTACTTAGAAGTGCCTGGCTGTTTTTCCTGCTCTAATTATAGTATAAAATGTAACTTTTGGGGTATATAAGAGAAGACTAGAGAAGGAGGGAGGAGAGGGAAAGGAAGAGAGGAAAGAAAGGGAAGGAACAAGAAAGAAGAAAAGGAGAGGAGAGTGAGAGAGTAGGGGGTGGGGAGAGCTAAGGGAAGGAAAAGGCAGGGGTAGAGAAACGTTTTCACAAAATTTCATCCTGTTCAGTTACTACTTACCCAGGGAAGCTCAGATTTACAGGCAACTGAATTTATGGGCTGACTGCATACCAAAAATTCACTTACAATTCTCTAGTTTGAAAAGCAAACACTTTCCCCTCCAGTAACAACGTTGCAAGGCGTGGCTAGGTTCCCAGGCTAGTTCTCAAAAAATAAGTCACATGGCAGAACTGCAGTACATTTTACACCAGAAGCTCCTGCACTCCCAGACAAGAGAGCTTATCTTCCCTTTGGTCCTAAATGTCTCTCCTCCCCCACATTTGTTTTAGGAGTATCTCTTCTCCATTCTGTATTTTCAGTGTATCTCTCCCAGGAACCCACCAGAAGACTCTCCCTGTCTAAACACCTCTTCCTGGAAGATGTGGCCTCCTTAAAGTTGGCATGAGTTGCCTCTTTCCTTTTTGCTTGTTTGAAAATACTGTAATTATTTAAACCAATTTCTCAATAAATAATAGGGAATGAGCAAACTGGTAGTTCAACTTTTACATACATCTGTTTCTTCAGAACAAGGGAGTGAAATAGAAGTGCTGGGTCAGACCATACACAAATTTAAGATTCCTGATAATACTGGCAAATTATCTTCAAGAAAATGTATCTTCCATTCACAATCCCTCAGGTCAAGTTGCCATCTTAGCTGGTCTGTACTAACAGACTCCTAAGGGGGCTTCTTCACTTTGAATCTTACTCCAGTCCAGGTTTCACAGAGCAGCCAGGGTCACTTCCTCTATTAAAACCCTCCAGTGGTTTGCCCCTGGGCTTAGATTAAAATGTTTAAAAGGTCCACTGTGGCTATGCACCATGTGGTCTTATCTCAACTGAAAATCACCTAGACCTCTACCCCACCCTTGTGTTTCTTTCACTGTCTAAAAAACTCCAACATCTTTCCTGCTCAAGACTTCTGCACAGACTTTTGCAGAGCTATTAGCACAAAGGCTGATGCAGGGCTTGAACCCATGAATCCGAGATCAGGACCTGAGCCAAAGTTGGACACTCAACCCAGTGAGCCACCCAGGTGCCCCTTAATGTTTATTTAACTTTGAGACAAGAGAGTGTGAGTGGGGAAAGGGCAAAAAGAGAGGGGGACAGAATATCTGAAGCTGGATCTGTGCTGACAGCAGAAAGCCCGATTTGGGGCTCAAACTCACCAATCAGGAGATCATGACCTAAGCCAAAGCTGGATGCTCAACTGACTAGGCACCCAGGCACCGCCCCCACCTTGTTCCATTTTTTGACAGCACTGTACTTTTCCTTTAAAGTACTCATTGCAATTTGCAAACCTATTTCCCGATCCCCCATCAAGAACTATAAACTCTATGAAGGCAGGGACCAGTGTTTTATCCATCATTATATATACAACATCTAACAATGTCAGGCTTATGATAGGTATCAAAGCATATATTAAATGAATAATCATGTATTAACATCTTTGACAGCCCTAAGAACCTTCCTAGTTTTAAAATTTAATGACTACTCATGTTATTCTTTTTATAGTTCTGTTTTTAATTAAGACTACAGTTGCAGTTTAGATGTTATTTAGTAGAGCAATTTTTGTTGTTCCTAAATTAATCTGTAAATATAAACCAAAATATTCTAATGTCTTCATAAATAATTATATATCATTAATTATAAAATGTGTATTTTTCACATTTTAGTATCTCTGAAATCTGAATGCCTCTTACAATCAAATGTTGTAATTTATGGCAGGGTTTATATAAAATAATGGTTCCGGGCGCCTGGGTGGCTCAGTCGGTTAAGCGGCCGACTTCGGCTCAGGTCACGATCTCGCGGTCCGTGGGTTTGAGCCCCGCATCAGGCTCTGTGCTGACAGCTCAGAGCCTGGAGCCTGTTTCAGATTCTGTGTCTCCCTCTCTCTCTGCCCCTCCCCTGTTCATGCTCTGTCTCTCTCTGTCTCAAAAATAAAAAAATAAAAAAAAAAAAACGTTAAAAAAAAAAATAATGGTTTCATTTACAACCAATGGGATCTTAGCTTCAATGAAATATACAGTAAATCCTAATTCTACTGACTAGGAAAAAAATCATGTGTGTATGGATAGAGAAGTCATGTGTCTTATCCAATTAACATTATAGCTATAATAATATTAAATCTTAATCTTAAACCCACAAACTAATCTAAACAGATAGTTGCTAAATCACCAGGAGATTAGAGGGCCTCTAATTCATTTTGGTTAAACAAGAGTGTTCTGGAGAGTTATTTTTGACCTAGTACCTACAACCAATACCTGTTATTTTATCTAAAGTAATAGCTTGTATATTTCTGACTCTTTGACAAAACAAACATAATGTATTTTGGGAAAGTATTTTGAAGACTTTAAAAATAAATGAAATTTTAGCCAGACAAATATGAGAAACTTAAACACTGTTACAGATTAAGCTTTATCTTCCTTTCCTGTTTATTTAGAAAACATGAGGTTTCTTGCTTTTTTTGGTTCTAAACATTCCTCAGAATAAATTTGTGATCAATCTAGAGTGTCAGAGAACCTTTCTCTTCTGAGGTTAGGCTTCTTGTTCTAGTCTCTTTCTAGAGACAGAATTTACCTGCTAACAAATGAAATGGTTCAGTGGCCCCTTCTTAATGAAGCCATTTGGTCCTTTCTTTATCTGACCTCCCACGGTACCAGCTATTATTAAATGGACCGTCACTCTTATAGATGTCCTCTCCCTTAACTTCTAGATGATTTTTTCCTCTTTCTGCTTCTGACTCTCTGACCTCACTGGTATCATATACTAGACCCTCTTCCAGGAGCCCCTTAAATACTAGTCACTGCCCTCTTCTCAATACTCTCTTAAGTACACCAAGATATTTCATACCTCTCTGCTACTGCAGATGGTTTTTTTCTCCTGACAGAACCACCCTATCATCTTACATGCCTTCATCAAGAACTTCCTACTCCCACTCTACAGCAGTTGCCACTCCCTCCCACCATGTCAATATTAATTATAATACAGCATAAAGTCCAGTATTGGTTTAAGTATCTGCTTCCCTCACCACACTAGGAGCTCTTCTGGGACAGACCGCAACATCATACTCATTTTTGTATCCAGGCAAATGCCCTGGACAAGCCACAAAAGGCACCCAACTAGAAGCCAGGGCACCTATCTAGTCATAGCCACCTCCCCTTCCGTAGTGTCTGATGCTCAGGGGCACTATGGTTTATAAACGTGAATCCCTCCAGCAGTCACATTTGGCCAGTGCAATAATTTGCCCTCATCCAAAGACCCTCTATACTAGATGGCATTGTTATATTTTAACCAGATCTGCCCACTGTGGGAGTTTAAAAGATACATGGATGTGTCACTATAGGAAGAATGGCACCAAAATAGAGAAAAAGAGCAAAGCAGTAACTAGGAACAGTGAGACAAAATAAGGGAGAGCAAAGAGAAATTAGAAGGAAGATGAGGTCAGCGATGGAAGGATGGAAAGAAGCAATGAAAATAAACATGAGAGTTGTACCTGGGTCCCCTGATATGCTGTTACCCGGTAAGAGCTACTTTTACACTTCCCTGGGTGGTGAATAACCAAGTTCTCCAAAGGCTGCATGTGTTCGCTGCAATGGAGGAAACTTCATGGGTCCTTTTTACATTGTACTGAAATAGACCCCATAATCTCTCTCTTCCCTGCATCCCCAAAGAGTCTGACTACAGCACTAACACAGCTCATTGCTCTGGCACACAGAGGATATTCGAAAAACACTCAAAAATAGAATCCTACCAAGTTAACTATAATTTTTAAAAGCTATTTCTTAAATAGTTCATTTTTAGCATGGAAATATGTTAGTCAACTAGTAATATGGAGAAGTAATGGCCAGACATACGTCATAATAGAAAAAGTTAATGTTACATGACAGGCAAGGTGTTAGGTGCTTTATATATATTTACAGGTACTTCACCCTCCCAATAACCACATGAGGTCATTACCATCTGAGGCTTGGAGAGGCAGGCTTACAAGCCTGGGGTCACACAACATATAAGGAGCAGGACCAGGATTTAGACCCTGGTCAATCTGACTCTGACTGCTATGGCAGGTCACTGTCAATTCTGATTTTGTTTTCACAATGAGTCAATGCCAGGTATCTGTGCTATTTATCTATTTGATAAGAATACAAAGAAGTTTAAACAAGTTTTTACAATGGTGACTAAGAATTCAAAAGCTCATTAATTCTCTTCATTAATAGAGCATTTCACTGTAATAGGAGTATATAATGATTATATGAAACCTTTCTGGAAATTAAGGGGTTTAACTTTAGTATATATGAAGATTGTCAAACAGTTCACATTATGGATAACTTTATATAGAAAGAATCTTCATTCTTTCAGTATCCAAGGAATCTCACAGAACCCTGGAAATACACTGAATTATTTGGGACAGGCACAATTAAGAGCCACACAACTGAGGTCTGCTTGGGAAGTTCTCATAAGAGTGGGAAGTTCTCATAAGAGTAGGAATTCTTATGCTAAAACCCACAGACTTTGTTACCAAGGGGAGAGGAGAGTAAGGGAAGAACCCCCTTCCAAAACAAAACTAGTCTGTTGTGGGACCCTTAAAATTTAAGTTTCCAAGTAAAGGTCAAGAGAAGGAATGACTTAGGTAAGACTGGGGAGAGAGTCTGGTGAAGCATATGGCTAACAAAAGAGGCTAACAATCCCTTAACATCGACAGGGCACTGCGCTTACAGTTCCACATGGGTCACCTCAGTCAATTCCCAAGACCTGGAACTTTTATTATCCCATTGGCAAAAAAACAAAAACAAAAACAAAAAGCCAAGGAGGTTAAGTAACATCTCCAAGGTGATAAAGTCTATATGTGAAGAATACAGGATTTAAACCCACATATGAATGATTCCACAGTCTCTTATATCCTATAGGGCAAAAAGAAAATGATTACAAGTGCTTAAAATTTGTTGACCAAGATATGAGGCCAAAATATCTGTAACAGCTCTATTTTCCCATGAGATAATTTCTTGAGAGATGTGGGCTGCTACTGAGGAGGAAAGATCAAAATCAATGGCCAGTCCAACCTTTCCGTCTTTTTTTTTTCCATCTTCCAGCATTTATAACATATCTAATTTTACATAAGAAATAATATATAAAAATGGCTCATGTTATGAAAATTAGTCCCCAAAAGATTTTACTCATGTTCAGTAATATATGAACCTGAGAATGATGGCACAAGTCCTACTGATTTACAACAAGAAATAGGCAATTGCTTTTTTTTTTTCTATACAGAGTAAACCTTTGTCACAACAAAGGTCTACTGATTATTTATTTTTTGGTTTATTTATTTATTTTGAGAGAGAGAGGGAGCAGGAGAGAAGCAGGGAGAGGGAGAGAGAGAGAATCCTAAATAGGCTCTGCACTGTCAACGCAGAGGCCAACGTGGGGCTTGAACTCACGAACCACAAGATCATGACCTGAGCCAAAATCAAGAGTTGGATGCTTGGGGCACTTGGGTGGCTCAGTCAGTTAAGTGTCTGACTTCGGCTCCAGTCATGACCTCTTGATTTGTGAGTTCGAGCTCCATGTCGGGCTCTGTGCTCACAGCTCAGAGCCTGGAGCCTGCTTCGGATTCTGTGTCTCCATCTCTCTCTGACCCTTCCCTACTCAGTTGCATGCACTCGCTCACTCTCTCAAAAATAAGCAAACATTAAAAAAAAAAGAGTTGGATGCTTAATCAACTGAGCCACCCAGGCACCAACCCCCCCTACTGATTTGTTAATGTGGGTATGGCCATGATATAACCAGTTTTATATTATGTAGAATTTCTATCAGAAGTCTTTGTGGGGGAGGGGGTTCCCACCTGGGTAGCTCAGTTAAGCATCTGACTCTGATTTCAGCTCAGGTCATGATCTCACTGTTCGTGGGTTCAAGTCCCACAACAGGTTCTGTGCTGATAGCATGAAGCCTGCTTGGGATTCTCTCCTTCTCTCTCTGCCCCTCCCCTGCTTGTGCTCTTTTTCTCAAAATAAATAAATAAATATTAAAAAAGAAAGTCTTTATGGGGGGAGACAGCTATTTCTAGTATTGTACAAATCTTATTTAGTCCTTTGAGTGACACAGGCACAGAATCTCACTTTCAAAAAGCCCGTATTCTGGTCAATAACATCAAGAGTTAAATAATATGGAGGCCAAAGATCAAAGACAGTAATACAACTTATTGTCAACAATGATTATAAGCAGTTTAATACCACCTTAGTGATTCTGATGGATTCATATTTATAAATTATTCCAAAAATGCTAAAAATATATGCTAAATATATGCTAAAAATAAACTGCTAAAAATCAGTTTATCTGACCTCATGGATTAGTTTCAACCAAACTGTCACTCCATTTGAATTTTAAGATTAAAATTTAAGCAAAATTGACAAGATTTGGAAAAGTTGAATGTGGTATAGACACATGAAGAGTATGTATGAAATTAACCAAAATTAAACCAATAGAATATATTAATGGGTAATCATACTGCAGTCATTTGCTCACTAGCTAACTTAGGCCAACCTAGACAAGAAAAGTGCAAGTGCCTTTTCTGGCACCTCCTGTCTCTGGCACCTCCTATAGCTACGAACAGAGCACTCAGAGCAACATATGTCGTGGGCTCCATAAACAATTGCTGATTCAGAGTCAGAGTAGCTGGTTATCACTTCTAATAAACAAATACCTAGGAAATAACACTGTGCAGATACTGTACCCAGCAGATACACACAGCCTATTTAACTCATAACTTGTCCCAAACAATTTCAAAGAGAACAAGAAGAATATTCAAAAGCTTTTTTAAAAAACTTATTTACTGTTTAATTTCCATCCAAGTTAGTTAGCATATTTTGCAACAATGATTTCAGGAGTAGATTCCTTAATGCCCCTTACCCATTTAGATCATCCCCCCTCCCACAACCCTTCCAGTAACCCTCTGTTCTCTATATTTAAGAGTCTTTTATGTTTTGTCCCACTCCCTGTTTTTATATTATTTTTGCTTCCCTTCCCTTATGTTCATCTGTTTTGTATCTTAAATTCCTCATGAGTGAAGTCATGATATTTGTCTTTCTTTGACTAATTTCACTTAGCATAATACCCTCCAGTTCCATCCACATAGTTGCAAATGGCAAGATTTCATTCTTTTTGATTGCCAAGTAATACTCCATTGTGTGTGTGTGTGTGTGTGTGTGTGTGTGTGTGTATACCACATCTTCTTTATCCATTCATCCATCCATGGACATTTGGGCTCTTTCCATACTTTGGCTACTGTCAATAGCGCGGCTATAAACCTTGGGGTGCATGTGCCCCTTCGAAACAGCACACCTGTATCCCTTGGATAAATACCTAGTAGTGTGATTGCTGGGTTGTAGGGTAGCTCTATTTTTTTTTTTTTTTTAATTTTTTTTTTCAACGTTTTTTATTTATTTTTGGACAGAGAGAGACAGAGCATGAACGGGGGAGGGGCAGAGAGAGAGGGAGACACAGAATCGGAAACAGGCTCCAGGCTCGGAGCCATCAGCCCAGAGCCTGACGCGGGGCTCGAACTCACGGACCGTGAGATCGTGACCTGGCTGAAGTCGGACGCTTAACCGACTGCGCCACCCAGGCGCCCCGGGGTAGCTCTATTTTTAATTTTTTGAGGAACGTCCATACTGTTTTCCAGAGCGGCTGCATCAGTTTTCATTACTACCAGCAGGCCAAAGAGATCCTCTTTCTCTACGTCCTCACCAATAATGTTAGCGAGGTGTGAGGTAGTATCTCATTGTGGTTTTGATCAAAAGGTTTTCTGACTTCTAAATCAGTAATTTGTAAAATACTGAATGAACAATCATTGTGCAAATATAACAACGGAGTTTACAAAAGGCAGAGAGCCACTAGACAGTATCAAAGCATTCTTCATGGTAGCAACTCCATATGGAATTTTTTTGGCAGTCAATTACCCATGACCGAGTCTATGGAGTAAACTATATGCCTGAAGGTCTCCTTTTAGAGAATTCAAGTGAATCAAAAAGAAAAGTGTATTGTGGGGCATCTGACTGGCTCAGTCAGTGGAGCATGGGACTCTTGATCTTGGGGCTGTAAGTTCGAGCCCCATGTTGGGAGTACAGATTTACTTAAAATAAAATCTTAGGGGTGCCTGGATGGCTCAGTCAGTTGAGCACCTGATTCCTGATTTTGGCTCAGGTCATGATCTCATGGTTGTGAGATCAAATCTCACACAGGGCTCTGTGCTGGGCGTGGAGCCTGCTTAAGATTCTCTCTCAAAAACAAATAAATAAAATTTAAAAAGTGTATTTTAGCTACATTGTTCTGTACCATATGTTCTTAGATACGTAGTAAAAATATATAAATATATTTAAAGCAAGACTACAGAATAATGAATAAACACTAACGGATTGATAAGTGAATTACTGGTAGTTGTAACTGTTATAAATTCAAACACCATTAAAATGTTCTTAAATGTAAATAACATATTGATAACTACCAACTAGGACAATATTATGAATGGAGAATACATTATTTTTTAAATTTTTATTTATTTTGAGAAAGGTACAGAGAGCAAGTAGGGGTAGGGGTAGAGAGAGGAGACAGAATCCCAAGCAGGCTCCATGCTGTCAGTGCAGAGCCCGATGCAGGACTTGAATTCACAAACTGTGAGATCATAACCTGAGCTGAAACCAAGAGTTGGACGCTCAAATAACTGAGCCACCCAGGTGCCCCAAGTGAAGAAAGAAAAGATTCTAGATTGTTTTATGAGCTGCATTTTTATTTAACTCTACTCAACACTATTTTATGATTAAAAGGCACCTTTCTTGGTCACATATTCATACCAGTATTCAAATAGGAGTCTGATAAAACTACTTTGCAGGAAAAGTAAATATTGTATAATTAACACATGAGGCTAATGGATGGACTTCAGGAGCTTACAAAGTTACTGACACAATGAAGGTAAAACACCAAGGCTAGTCTTTCAAGTAGACACACTTATACATGAGTAAATATCAAACTAAAGGGGCTGTTTTTCCTGTGCCTACATAAATCAAGAAAAAGATACAATGAAAAATGAATGTTCAAAAATACCTCTTAGTCCCAGGAAGAATATAAAGCAGCAATGCAAAAACTTGATTAGTAAGTTTCCTTGGTACATCCCTCTCTCTCAGCTGACACATTCCATTAAGAACTACTATGTTTAAGTTAATTAATTTACCACAAACAGACCAGTCTAAATGCATTACTGGTAACATCACACAGTAATGGAACTATGATATGCTATCCAAATCTGGGGTAAAAAAAATCACCCTGCCTTCTAAATGTGCTAACAGATGAATTTGAAAATCAATAAATCTGTATCAAATGAGAATAATTATATATACTTTATCAAGCCAGAGGACATATAACAGTCATATGTAATGACAAGTATGTGACGGACCAGTCAAGAAAATGACTACAACAGAAGTTAAAACTTGCCAGGAGGCAATAAGAATTTATTTATTTTTGTTGTTTATTTTTAGAGAGAGAAAGACAGAATACAAGCAGAGGAAGTACAGAAAGAGAAGAGAGAGGGAATCCCAAGCCGGCTCTGTGCTATCAGCGCAAAGCCTGATGCAGGGCTTGATTTCACTAACTGTGAGATCATGACCTGAAGCTGAGATGAAGAGTTGGACACAAACGACTGAGCCACGCAGGCTCAGAATTTAAAGAAAATTAAAGGAAGTAAGATGAATCAAGGTAGTAATCAAGTTAGGTTAGTAAGGAAATAAAAATCCTAGAAGAAGATTAGCGATTTGAAATCAAAAACATTTTTAAAAAGGCACTCAGAGAAAAACGAGACGGTGAAGGCAGACATCTTTTTAAGGTCACACCTCTCATGTATGTGCATAAAAGAAAACAAATCAGACTAAAGTGAACCAACAATGATTCAAGTTCAGTGAAATTCACGGACTTGTCACAAATTATGAACTAAAATTAAATGGCAATATTTATGGTAGATGAGTGAAAACTATAAAAACTGTCAGAATTGAATAGAAATGAGTTTTGTGATTTAAAAAAAATTTTTTTACTGTTTATTTACTTTTTGAGAGAGACAGAAAGGGAGGGAGGGAGAGAAAGTCTGACATAGGGCTCGAACTTACAAACTGTGAGATCATAACCTGAGCCAAAACAGTTAGATGCTTAACTGACTGAGCCACCCAGGCACCCTCAGTTTCATGATTTTGTAAGATTGATCAACTCACAAAATACATGAAAATCCTTGTGACAGAAAAACAATGCTATTCTGCTAACAATGACAGACAAATGGACTGAAAAGTTGCTGCCAAGGGAATATTTATTACTTAAACTAAGTATTTTTCAAAAATACTTGTTTTACTCATCACAGTAATGACCTTTGTAACAATATTTCTAAATACTACTATTCTTCCACCCATCTTTCCAGGGAGAAGATTCATACTATTCTTTTCTTCACACCCACGAACTTGGGAGATCTACCAGGCCTAATGTAAACTAGTTTCTGAGAACCACTGTTTACAGAGGGAGTTTATCTTCCTGAATTGTTGATCACAGATTAGTAAGCAAGGAAAAGGATACTAATACTTTATAGTATCGGGTAAATGTCTATTTCCTTTTAAGAATTCTCCTTTGTGCTACACGACAAATCTAGGGTTGTGTCTAAATAACAACCAATGGATAAGTATAGGGGGCTTTTACAATACGTTACAGAAGTAGACTAGAACTCCCTACACCACTACTGGGGACAGCTTCCCACAAAGCACTGTCTCCTGTCCTCAGTCTAAGAGCACTAGTACATAGTCCATGGCACAAAGCAGGTATTGGGGGGTGGGGGGAGGGATGGCTGTTCCTTAACCACTTTGCCTTGCATCAGAAAGATCCCAAATCAATGTTATATGGAGGCTCTGGTGTATGCTTTTCTTTGGAACTTTCTCCAATGGGTGTGTTAACTACATTTTTACCAAGTCAGTTATTTTTCAAAAAGCATGGCAGTTCAGTTTGAGTATTCTTTTAAGAGATCAAATGAGTACGGCTAGTAATTGGAAGACTGGACTGTTACTATATATATTCCTCTCTTTTAAGAAAAGTTGGTTTACAGTTAAAAATGTAACTGTATGTAAATGTAATTTGAGTGAATACATCTATGTTGATAAAAACCCTTGGGCTATTTTCACTGTTCCCAGATTAATGGAGGAGAGTATGATATAGCACCAAATTAGAGCACAAAGCCCTCTTACATCCTCTGCTAGGAGAATGATTTCTTTCAAATGCCGCAGAACAGCTGATACTATTTCTATAGTACTACTTCCTTCTAGCTGGTGGAAAGGCATGTTAACTGGGATGCTCAAAATGAGGAAGAATGACTTCCTAATAAATGTTGCTTTTCTTCTTTATGCTTTTAATGCTAGAAACCCACTTTGTTCAGTCAATGTTGGCATGTCTACTACATGTAAGCTCTGGTCTAAGCATCAGATATACAAAGTGGGATAAAGAAACAAAAGATAAATAAGACAGGACCTCTATCCCTCCAGGTGCTTAGTCTAGCACTTTCTCTATGGTAGAGAAAATATGAGGCCATCTCTGCAACAATAGAAGTATTTTAACATACCATAAATAGTTGCAAGGATGGAGTGGATCTCCATCCCTTAAATTTATCTAGGGGAATCCTGGAAAGATCCACAGAGAAGGTAACACCTGAATAATTTTAAAGGAAAGAGAAGGACTGGCATGGAGTTGATTAATGCTGAAAGATTTTCTAGACAAAAGATCTAACTTTGGTGAAAATAATGTTCTATAAAATACTAAACAGTTTATAACCCTACTGTTAGGAAATATTAGATAAAATGAAATTAAATGAGTTTATTTAAAGACCTATGTGCATCTTAATTTTCCAAGAGGGGTGAAAAAAGAAGATACACAGCATTCCTTACATTGGCATAGAAGCCCCTTTTAGCAGAACACCTTTGGTAGAGTAGTGGTTCTTGGGATATATTGTGAGAAATCTGTACTGAATCATCTATATAGTCCCTTTTGGCTCAAATAAGTCAATATATCTAAGAAGAAAAATCTAGAGAAGAAACTAAAACTAGCTGTCTTACTATCTTAATGTAAGACTTCTCAAGCTATCATAAAATTCAGCATGTCTTTAGAGCAACTAAGGCTCTAAGATTTCAAAATATGGGGAAAAAGATTATTTGACAGCCAGCTACAGAGATGGGTAAAATCACCTGATGTGAACCCATCCTAAGAGAAGTGGGTGTCAGACATGCAAACTTGGACTAATCTAACTACTAGCAGAGGCCAGAGTTTGTCACTAAGATTTGCCCCTGTCTACTCACTCTCTGCCAAGGACTTAGGTCTTGGGTAAACGTAAGACACCAGCCAAAGGGGGGAAAAAAAAAACAACAAAACCTGGACAAGCCATTTTCTTTAATCTCTATATGCCTAAGGAAAGCCCCAGAATATGAAATAAAAAAGGCTCCTGGGGTACAGTCTTCACTTTACTGCAAACACCCAAAGCTCTGGCCCAGTGGTAGCACTCTTGTGTTTTTGGCACTGATGGCCACATTCCTGGTTTTTATCTTGACGAAGTCCCAGTTGTTCGTTTTTGCTTTTGTTTCCCTTGCCTCTGGAGACACGTCTAGTAAGAAGTTGCTATGACTGAGGTCAAAGAGGTTGCTGCCTGTGTTCTCCTCTAGAATTTTTGATGTTTTCCTGTCTTACATTTAGGTCTTTTACCCGTTTTGCGTTTGTGTATGGTGTAAGAAAGTGATCCAGGTTCATTCTTCTGCGTGTCACTATCCAGTTTTCCCAACACCATTTGCTGAAGAGATGGTCTTTTTCCACTGGATGCTCTTTCCTGCTTTGTCAAAGATTAGCTGGCCATACATCTGTGAGCCCATTACTGGGTTCTCTATTCTGTTCCATTGACCTATGTGTCTGTTTTTGTGTGTCAGTACCATACAGTGTTGATGATTACAGCTTGGTAATACAGCTTGAAGTCTGGAATTGTGATGCTTCCAGCTTTGGTTTGCTTTTTCAGGACTGCTTTGGCTATTTGGGGTCTTTTCTGGTTCCATACAAATTTTAGACTTGTTTGTTCTAGCTCTGTGAAGAATGTTCTAGTTCTGTGTTTTGATAGGGATTGCATCAAATGTGTAGATTTGGGTAGTATGGACATTTTAACAGTATTTGTTCTTCCAACCCATGGGCATGGAATGTTTTTCCATTTCTTTGTGTTTGTTCAATTTATTTCATAAGCTTTCTATAACTTTCAGTGTACGAATCTCTTACCTCTTTGGTTAGGTTTATTCCTAGGTATTTTATGGTTTTGGGTGCAATTATAAATGCGACAGATTCCTTTATTTCTCTTTCTGCTGCTTCATTATTGGTGTACAGAAATGCAACCAATTTCTGTACATTGATTTTATATCCTGCAACTTGCTGAATTCATGTATCATTTCTAGCAGTTTTTTGGTGGAGTATTTCGGGTTTTCCATGTAGAATATCATGTCATCTGCGAAGAGTGAAAATCTGACTTTTTCCAGGCTGATTTAGATGTCTTTTGTTTCTTTGTGTTGTCTGATTGCTGAGGCTAGAGCTTCCAACACTATGCTGAACAACAGTGGTGAGTGGACATCCCTGTTGTGTTCCTGATCTCAGGGAGAAAGCTCTCAGTTTTTCCCCACTGAGGATGATATTAGCTATAGGTCTTTCATAAATGGTCTTTATGATCTTGAGGTATGTTCCTTCTATCCCTACTTTCTTGAGGGTTTTTATCAAGAAACGATGCTGTATTTGTCAAATGTTTTTTCTGCATCTATTAAGAGGATTGTCTGTTTAATTATATATATATGTATATATATATACACACACATATACATACATTACAGAGAGAGCACATGCATGTGAGTGGGGGAGGGGCAGAGAGCGAGGGAGAGAGAGAATCCCAAGCAGGCTCCATGCTCAGCATGGAGCCCAATAAGGGGCTCGATTTGTGCGAGACCATGACCTGAGCCAAAACCAAGAGTCATATGCTTAACTGAATGAGCCACCCAGGCGCCCCTGATTCGTTTATTAATGCCACTATATAAATGCTTTAGTCCTATAAGGGAGATATAATATAAACAAAAATATAAAGCTCAACATGACCCATAAACTCCCTTATTTGTTAAATCTGGAGAGTACCTTCTAAAAGTTTATTTGTGTAAAATATTCTTTGCCACTCCTATAATCCTGTGGCTCCCAGTATTTTAAAATCTGAGAAGCCTTTCTTACCATCAGCAAGCTACACATGTGAATCCATAGACCCTATGAAAACTCAGGCTAGGAAATACTAAACTTACAGACTCTGTACACTTGATAGTCATTACATAAAAGCAATTTAAACCTCATTATGAAAAGAGGTGAGTATTATATTTAAGAGTCTATCAAAGCTCTCTCGGAAATGTCAAACACCTATTAGGAAGAACATTCAAGAAAGGAGAGACCACAAAACATGGACTTTCAGTTGTTTTACATTAAAAACTCTTCTAGTTTTTTTTTTTTAATTAAACGCAAATTTCTCTTTCTTAAAAGAACAGCCATTTTTGCATATTTAAGTGCTACAAGTCAAAAAGATGTAAAGTAGTACCTACCCTGAAATGAGAAATGAAGCATGTCTGGTTTCTGGTCAAGTCTTGGCTGCATTGGTGACAATGGTCCAATTTGAATTCTGACTCCCCTGGTCCAGAGCTCTCTGCAGACATATAGCCTGCTTTTATCTTAATCTGGTGTCATCATTTCAGAAATGCTTAATATGGAGGCATTTGGGTGGCTCAGTCGGTTGAGTGTCCATTCGGCTCAGGTCATGATCTCGTGGTTGATGAGTTTGAGCCCCACATCAGGCTCACTACTGTCAGCCTGTTACCACAGACCCTGCTTCAGATGCTCTGCCCCTTCTCTCTCTGCCCCTCGCCAACTTGTGCTCTCCTCCAAAATAAACATTTAAAAAAAAAAAAAAAGAAATGCTTAATCTGTGTCACAGAAGTGATGGTTTGCTTTTTGTAAATGAAGAAAAGCTAAGATGTTAATATTTAATGTGTCATTTTGAGTGCTAACCTGAAAACACAATTACTGTAAAATCTTTTTGATTCTGTATTAAATATTATGCTTTTTATATTTAGAATGCTTATCATTCGGGGCGCCTGGGTGGCGCAGTCGGTTAAGCGTCCGACTTCAGCCAGGTCACGATCTCGCGGTCCGTGAGTTCGAGCCCCGCGTCAGGCTCTGGGCTGATGGCTTGGAGCCTGGAGCCTGTTTCCCGATTCTGTGTCTCCCTCTCTCTGCCCCTCCCCCGTTCATGCTCTGTCTCTCTCTGTCCCAAAAAAAAAAAAAAAAAAAAAAAAAAAAAAAAAAAACACGTTGAAAAAAAAGAATGCTTATTATCATTCAGCCAATTATTACTGCTTATTTAAGTAATAAAAGTAGATATCACTGCAACTTTTTTTTTAAGATCTGCTGTCTTAGGTACAATTCATTCCTCAAACTGAAAAAGTGACTAACCTTTGGTTAATTACATCTGGTATTTAGGATACAAACTTGACATATTTGAATAAAAAACATAAATATTTTATATGGAATAAATTCTAATACCTTACACTATGTATATATGATTTTTTAGTTCCAGATTTTAATACAAAATGTCATTCCTCTGTGGGCTGTGCAATTACTCTGTCTATATCAGCAAGTATAAATCAATCTAGTGTACTGTCTAGCTCTTCTGGTAAGAAAAAAAATTCTCTACTTATATAGTCCAATAAACAAGTGGAAAAAGCTGCAAATGACTGACGCCTAACAATAAATTAAGCCAAAACACCACAAATGTGTCAATAAACTACAAGTAATGGCCATGTAAAATTCTCAAATAAAATATTTTAATTCTATTACTGCTGTGTTTGCTAGTGTTCACGTTCTCAACCTTTCACTGATGAGATGACATCTTGTTAATAACTACAAAAGTACCTTATGGATTATTGTGAAATAGGTATTTAGATTTCCAACTTGACTTCAGGAATCTCCTCAACCTACAGCCAAGTTGTGATCAAACTACTTCTGTACTAACATTCTAGGTGACTGAGGTCTCCCCCAGTAGATGTTGACCAATTTCGTATGTTCCTTATTCCCCTTCAGTTATTCCTTGGCATAATTTCTTCCCAGACATTTGCTCACCTATTCCTACTCAATGAGTGTCCACATACCCATCTTGAAACAAAACAAAAACTTTGGGCCAGTGAGTACATTACAATCATGGGAAGGTTTTGAAACTTGCAAAGTGCTGAATCGTGTTTAGGTTAAGGTTTTATTTTCTGCAACTGGTTTTGATGGCACAAACCTCCTCTAAGAATACTAGGCACACCTTATTTAATCCACTGGAAGATGAGATCAGGAGTGAACCTAACTTCTTTGTTCTTTGGCTGGCATAAGCTATCTATATATAGTTGAAAAAACTAAGAATTCAAAGTGAAACAGAACATTCTAGAATGGAATGAGAAGAAAAAAACTTCATTCAGCAGGTGGCACTCTTTCCTTAAAAATGTAACCTAAGTGATTATTACTATCAAAGATGTCATTTGCCCCACTAATCACTTCAAAGAGAAGGTACATTAATTCTGATATCCGGTCCCAAATACAGTCTGAATCATTACTGTCTACCTGAATAACGTCTTCCTTATTTCAACAGAATTCTGGAGGTGTTCCTGAATATGCCAATTTCTTTCCACTGTAGCAAAAGGTACAATTTAGTAGAATCCAATAATTGCATTAATTTTAAAATGGCAGGTTTTGACTTATGACAGCCTAGTATATTCTTCAAAAGACAGTCATTTTAACCATCTCTAATTTTAATTAATTCAGTTATAAAAGAATGATCTGAATGAAAATGGGGCAAAAGATTATACATAGATAAATTATTGTGTTATTCCTGTTTTATTTTTTATTTATTTTTAAAAAATGTTTATTTATCTTTGAGAGACAGAGAGACAGAGCGTGAGTGGGGGAGGGACAGAGAGAGAGGGAGACACAGAATCCGAAACAGGCTCCAGGCGCCGAGCTGTCAGCCCAGAGCCCGATGTGGGGCTCGAACCCACGGACTGTGAGATCATGACCTGAGTTGAAGCCTGACGTTCAACTGACTGAGCCACCCCAGTGCCCCATGTTATTCCTGTTTTAAATTTTTTTTTCAATGTTTTTTATTTATTTTTGGGACAGAGAGAGACAGAGCATGAACGGGGGAGGGGCAGAGAGAGAGGGAGACACAGAATCGGAAACAGGCTCCAGGCTCCGAGCCATCAGCCCAGAGCCTGACGCGGGGTTCGAACTCACACCGCGAGATCGTGACCTGGCTGAAGTCGGACGCTTAACCGACTGCGCCACCCAGGCGCCCCGTTATTCCTGTTTTAAATCATGGCAGACACCAACTCTTTTTCCTAAGCATGTATATGAATATTCTTTCTACCTGGAATAACTTTGACTCAATTCATTACCATTCTGGCTGATATGCAACCTCGAAACTTTTAGGTTGAAAAATGGAAACAAAGCTGACAATAAAATGTGAGTTTATCTAGTACACAGAAGAAGGAAAAAATAAAAATAAAATTTGTCTAGTTTTCCTTGGCGTATCTCTTGGTCTCAATGCCCTGTAGTTGTCACCTTACCACTCAAGTTCTAGGGTCATCTCTACCTTAGAGAAACTGTCCCAGAGGCTGGCTTTCAGTCTGAGTTTGGAGTGAGGGATAGATTCTTCCATCCCCTCTCAGCAAATTGCACTATTAAAATGGACACTTATCTGTCTCCAACAATTGACTGTGCAATCCTTGAGGGCAGAAAGTGGGGGGGGGGGGTGTCTCAACATTATGTCCCCCACCCTAGCAAAAAGCTTGGCATATGGGAGATACTTAATAAATACATGCTGAATAAAGGAAAAGACTGATCTTTCCCCTTGTGCTATATTTTACTTGAGGGTAAGACCAGGTCTTACTCATTTTCCATTCTAACATTATGGATCTTCAAATGCTTGGTACCTATACACGGCAGGCTGGGAGGAAGGAATGCCTTTCCAATATGAGCCTCCAGACCATATCTCTATGACCACGCTTTGTGGAAAGAATGAAAAGTGGAAGATTTCATCCCAGTAGAACACTAAGAGATGGCCGGTAAAAGAAGCCAAGAACCACAAATTTAGACATCTGTATTTCAGTGTAAAGAACTTTCCCAAAGTTTGGGAACTTGAGCATGACTCTCATTTTGTTAATGCCTGATGATTTTCCTGTGGTTAGTAAGAATAAAAAGTCTTGAAGGAAAACCCAACAGGATTTGTGCATGGGAGGGGAGAGGCAGAAGTCATGAGACTACTATCTTACTAGGAAGCAACCTCAGAGGGAATTAGCCAAGGGGGTTGATGAATGGGGGTATGTCCAGGGAAGCAGCAGTGTTGGAAGCCCAAATCTAGACTCCTCAAACATGGACTCTCCTAGTTTAGGGGAAAACAGCTGGTGGTATGTATTAGAAGCCATAGCATAAGCATGAAAAATTGACCATCAATTTCTAGAAGGCCAATTTTATTCTAAGATTTGGGAGTGAGTTGCAATGAGTCTTTCATTGAATATACAAATGTGACTAGGGGCTCCTGAGTGTCTCTGTCGGTGAAGCATCCAACTTTGGCTCAGGTCATGATCTCACGGTCCGTGAGTTTGAGTCTCATGTCAGGCTCCGTGCTGATGGCTCAGAGCCTGGAGCCTGCTTCGGATTCTGTGTCTCCCTCTCTCTCTGCCCCTCCCCCGCTCATGCTCTGTCTCTGTCTCTCTCTCTCAAAAATAAAGATCAAAAAAAATTTAATTAAAAAATACAAATATGACTAAAAAATAAAATTCAAATGAATTCAATGTTAGCCAATGACACAAAGATGTTCATTGTTCCAAGCAAGCATTCTCAGCATGGCAGACTGCATGGGACACTCCTGGGTCCTTCAGCAGAACTGAATGGATGTCCAAAGTGTTCACAAACAAGCTAAAGCAGCTGTTCTCAACCGTGTTCCCATCAGTTTGATGTTTACATAAAGATATGACAAAACTTCAAAAAACTGTTCAGAGAGCATAATTTATCAAGGCCACAGCAACTAGCCATATATAAGCAATAAGTCACCCTCTACCTGAGGCAGAGAGAAGATAAACTGCATAACTGCCAAGCATATACCATATCTCTACCACTTTCCACCCAAGAAAGCCTATCAGTTATATCTGTTATACAACAGAATAAGTAATATTTATAGGGATATTTATAAATATGTCCTAAACTATTTTTCTAAAAATATTTTAAATCTTTGATACTTTATTACCAAGAAAGTACTATGGGATCATACGCCTACATGCATCACCACACCACACCTTCAGCATCAAAATGTGACTGGCTGCCAGTTAGGTATGCATGCTGACCAAGTTAAAACAGGACCAGGTTACTATTTCTAAGAGGCAACTGTAAGTGACAATTAGGAAGAGGGTAGAGAACTATCAGAGCCACCAAGACGGCTTGGACAGAAAGCAACCTTCTGAACACTTGGGGCAGGGAAAGTCACTTAAAAAAAAAAAAAAAGTGTTCCCTGTCACACTCAGGGAAGTCTGTAAGACATGAACAAACTGTGCATGTAGAAACCATGAAATGGGTTCCAAGTACAATCACAACCGTGTTTTGTTAGAACATAATGTCTGTAAGAGCAGGGATTTTTGTCTGTTCCCTCACTGCTGTATTCCTAGTGCCTGGCACATAGCCAGTTCTTAATAAATTTGTTGAGTGAGCAAATGTTTTGTTACACCATGAACTACAATAATTTAAACACAGAAAAAAATGCCTATCTACATATTTCATAACCATGGCAAACTTTTAATCACAGACTGGCTTCCTATTCACCAGTCAAGTGCCCTCCCAGCCTCCTCCTCAAGAAACGTCTGTTTCAGAAAAGCACGCTCACTACTTGAACAACAAAACCTCCTCTCTTTGCTCCATCTTTTCAGTCTATAAGCATTCTCCCCTCTCCTAGCCTTAAAATAAAGACCAATCACATCAATCCTAAATGCTTCTTTGCCTTTGCTAACCCTTAGGCTTTCTCCTCTCTCCCCTTCCATCTTCTGCCAGCTTCTCAAGAGGAGCCTGGGCTTCCTCACCGCCCTGTTACTCCTTAACAAAGCACAGGTGCTCCGATGCCCACCACCCCACTAAAACTGCTGGTCAGAAGACAGTCACTACCACCTTCACATTCCTTGCCCAATGGCACTGCCACTGCTGACCATTTTCTCCATGGACAATGTCCTCTCCCCTGCCTTTTGGGTGTCATCTGTCCTGTAACATCTCCTTTGCAGGTTCTCCTCTGCTCTCTTCCGTGAAATCCTGGCACTCCTCAGAAGGAGGAATCTGAGCTAGGATTTCCCCACTACTCTTTCAGAGGTCCGGAAATGAACCAGGGCTGATCTATCAAGGAATTAAAATTGCCCACAGCAACTCTCCATTCATTCTTCAATCTTCAGCAATTGTGAAAGATTCTGAGCAACCCAGGGTTCAAGTGAGCAAAGGTATCCTTACAAACATTCATAAGAAGCCATGAAACTTCAATCCCAAAGGAGGAATTATTATCACTGTAACAAGATATGTAAGATTAAGCATATCTTACTTTCCACAAGTTATTTTCTTAAAAGATGTATATAAGTAAAATACACATAATAAAATAATTTTCAGGAGTTTGGCACTGCATCATTCTTGATTGTTTTCCTGGGAGAGTGTGTGTGTGTCAGCTTACATTTTTTATTAAGAGGCCTTTCTTTTTTTTTTTTTTTTTCTTTTTTTTTTTTTTTTTAACATTTTTTATTTATTTTTGGGACAGAGAGAGACAGAGCATGAACGGGGGAGGGGCAGAGAGAGAGGGAGACACAGAATCGGAAACAGGCTCCAGGCTCCGAGCCATCAGCCCAGAGCCTGACGCGGGGCTCGAACTCACGGACCGCGAGATCGTGACCTGGCTGAAGTCGGACGCTTAACCGACTGCGCCACCCAGGCGCCCCATTAAGAGGCCTTTCTTACAGCACAACGGTATTTCTTTCTTCATCTTTTTTCTTCAATGCCTACATCATCTGTACCCTAAAAAGATAATCAGTAGGCAGCATTTATGAAGTTGTCCTCATATCCAGTATATACATGAATACTGTCAAATCCAGGCAGAATGGACAACTACCCCTATTTTCTCCAAGAGTTTCTCCTGAACCTAGCTACCAGTAGTGCTATAACCAGTCAGAGGACACAAGAAGTCAATCATCTTTTTACCTCCCCAAATGAGTTCCTAGCACAGTAGTATGCACACAGTATGCCAGTAAACATGGCCTGAGTTGAGGTGACAGTTTAAGTTTCTACAAGGAGCACGTATGTAGGTTTTACAGGACAGCAAATACATTACTATGATTTCTAAGAAAACAAAATAAGGGAATAAAAGACAGTTAAGGGCAAAGATATTTATCTTGCCCTGAAGGAGATTTCATTTTTACCTGAGTGGACTTTCTATAGTTAAAGATAATCGCCTTTGTTTGTTAGGGAGGCATAGGGTCAGGGAGATTAATGAATTTTCTCAAAGCCACTAAGCTCTTCTAATTATCAAAGAAGATGTCTGCTGAACACAAAAAGAGATTCCACACTTGGGAGGCAGGCATTTGTTAACTTACATTACTAGTAGAGAACAAACATCAATAAGAGAATGGACTAGAATTCACTTAGGCATACTTCTATATTGGATGTTAGCCTTAGATATTAATATCTTTACTCAAATTAGTAAACAGGCATAACCAACAATTAAATTACACCAACCAAAAAAAATGCTGAAGTCTGAATTGAATCTTTATTTAAAACCAAAGGACATGAAAAATATTTTTTTAAGACCCACTTACACAAAGAATTCTAATAACTACATTTAGATGTAAAGAAATAAATTTCAAAATGCCTGAAATACCCAAGGCAGCTACCTTGGAGCATGCACTAGGACACTCAGGTGCAAGCTGAGGAGAGGCGGCACAGGAGGGAGTGGGTGTAAATACAGAACAGAGGATTACTACTCTGTCTCTTACTACTTCATTTGCCTGGAGAGGCTGCCTAACTCTTGTGAGGTATCTCCACCAACTATATAATGGGAATAATGGCAGTGTCACAGGGTGCAGGGGAGACCAAGTCTGTGCGTGCACTCTGTGAAGGGTGAAGGCTCCACGGTGTTAACAATGACTACTTCTAATGCAAGTGCACTCCAAGCATATCTCCCATTCTGTTGGCAAAGGTCTGTGCATTAAGAATCCAACCATATTTTGGGAATGCAAACTGGTGCAGCCACTCTGGAAAACAGTATGGAGGTTCCTCAAAAAACTAAAAATAGAACTACCCTAAGACCCAGCAATTGCACTACTAGGTATTTATCCAAGGGATACAGGTGTGCTGTTTTGAAGGGACACATGCACCCCCATGTTTATAGGAGCACTATCAACAATAGCCAAAGTATGGAAAGAGCCCAAATGTCCAATGTCCACTGATGGATGAATGGATAAAGAAGATGTGGGGTGTGTGCATATATATATATATAAAGAAGATGTGGGGTGTATATATATATATACACACACACATACACATACATACATACACACACACACACACACACACACACACACACACACACACTGGAGTATTTCTCGGCAATCCAAAAGAATGAAATCTTGCCGTGTGCAACTACATGGATGGAATTGGAGGGTATTATGCTAAGTGAAATTAGTCAGAGAAAGAAAAAAATCCTATGACTTCACTCCTATGAGGACTTTAAGAGACAAAACAGATGAACATAAGAGAAGGGAAACAAAAATAATATAAAAACAGGGAGGGGGACAAAACAGAAGAGACTCATAAATATGGAGAACTGAGGGCTACTGGAGGGATTGTGGGAGGGGGAATGGGCTAAATGGGTAAGGGGCACTAAGTAATCTCCTGAAATCATTGTTGCACTATATACTAATTTGGATGTAAATATAAAAAAATTTAAAAAAAAAAGAATCCGACCATATTTGCACCCTAGAGCCTACTCTCTTCTCTGGCACAGTAAACACAATGAAGTCTAAATTTATTTGTGTTTACAATTGGCTTTATTTTATACCAACTTCACGTCACAATGAAAAATGTTAACATGGTTCAGTGATGCTTCCTGTGTATTCTGGAAGACTTAACCATAATTTAAAAAGTCATAATCAGATATGATTTTTACTCCAATAAAAGGCAAGAAAAGGAAATAAATAAAAGATAATAAAATGTATGTGCTGGGGTGCCTGGGTGGCTCAGTTGGTTAAGTGTCCAAATCTTGCTTTCACTTCAGATCATAATCTCATGGTTTATGACATTGAGACCCGCTTTGGCTCTGCCTGTCCTCCACTCATGCTCTCTCTCTAAAAATAAATAAACTTTAAAAAAATGTGCTGATGTAACTCAAACCTATCTCCTGATTTAAAATATATGTATAACGTATATAAAACATATATTTATATATATATATTGTGTGTGTGTGTGTGTGTGTGTGTATATATATACATACATACAAGATTATCAAAAAGGTTAAGAGCACACAGTCTTGGAGTCAGACTACCAGGGTTCACATCCAGGCTTCAAGGTCAACTAGCTGCCAAGTTACCTCAACTCTCAGAGTGTCTGCTTTCTCAGTTGTAAAATGGGAATAAAACTTCACAAGGATGGTGTAAGTCTTAAATGAGAGAAGCTATAGGATGCACCCAGTGGACCAGGCACGGAGGAAGTGAGCTATTACTGCTCTTTCCAATAAGAGCAGCACAGCAGGAGTACGCTGCTGAACTAGGATGAGCTGATGGGAACTCAGCACTGGCCAGCCCCAGCCGCCTCAGCCCGGGACTCCACTGCTCCAGATCTCTAATGCCACTGTGATACTTAGAGAGGCAGGTGCTTGCACTTTGGTATTCTGAAGTGCTGGGACCATAAATCCTAGTGCTGCATTGTTACCCTTTGAAAGCACTTTCATAGCCATCATTTCGTTCAATTTTCTCAAATTCTTGAAGTATGAAAGACATTATTTCCCATTTATAGATAAGGACAAACTCAAAGTGGTTCAAGTACTTTACTCAATGGTCTGCACAGGTGGGAAGACAGTACTGGGTACAGGCCTGTTGGTGTGAGCTGATGCTAACACGCCGTCTACCACAATCAGCTCCTGGAGAGCAGGTTCGATGTTTTTCAACTAAAGACACAGAAAATTCCCTATACAATAGCTGAAAGGGGAAAGAAGGAATCAGATGTGTCCATAAAGAACTCTTGAATTTGAAATGCAATTTGATTAGGCTTTTCATTTTAAATGAAACAGGAAAAGAAAACTTCAATTTTCTATCAGAATAGTTTTCGTTTTCAAAGTATTATCCACATTTTCTCACCTTTAAGTTGGGCTACTTGACTCTTCAGAGGTCAAAGAAAAATTCTTGTGGAATTCATTTGTTCCTAATTTTTTTCATTAGTCCTACATAAGCAATAATAAACATCTTGAAATAGACTAAAATATTCACGTTTTTAAAGAATGTTTAAAGTTCTAAGAGAAAGTAACAGGTAATGATCCATCTGCCTCTGTCAGAGTCTAGCTATCCCGTAAGAAGCTGATCAGGTTTTGCAGTTCACTGGCCGTAAAGATCGATTTCAGTTGCTGCTGCCACTGCCATCACTGCCACCACCAGCAGCCCCTCTGTTCTCCATCCCATTCCTGATCTAGTCGCCTCTAAAAGTCTCAATGGCTGCTTCTGTGCTCCAGCAAGGGAGAACAGGTCAATATCCTGAGCAAGTCTTATCCAGAAGCAGTTCTCTGGTACCTGAACTGATATAAGCCAGGGAGTCCACCCCGGCTTCAGCTGCAGCATAGCAGCAGACCCCTCTGATGTCCAGGATCCAGGGTGACACCCAGTGATATTTTGCTTCTCAGACTTATACAGGGAGACCCCAAAATAACTACTAGGCAGCAGGGCAGAAACTGAAAGCCACAGCAGCCAAGAGCGCTAACTTCACCATTTCCTCACAACAATCACAGGTGACATAATCCTGGAGGGGAGGTGGTGATGGCTGTCATGTCTTCACAGTGCCCACAGTGTCCAAACCCCAAATTCTTACACATCATCTTAAGAAAACAAGATTTTATCCCATTTTCACAGGTAAAAGAGCTGTGGAAGAAAGGGCTGAAATTCTGAAATTATAATATTTCCAGGATATTTTAACGGTTTATGGAAAAAAACACTGTATTTAGAAAGATTTGATGCACACGGCTAACTAAGCATATGGGGGAAAAATGAACACTTAAAATATATCCCTTAAGCAGAAACTTTTTACGAAATGTAAATACTTTTATCAATGTTTTTAATGCAATTTCTCACAGTACACTTAAAATCAGTCCCAGATTAGCTATTTAAAAAAATCAATAATTGATAGCATATTATTTTTCTAGGTCTTTGGGCTAATTTCTGTGACAGATTTAAAAACAATACGGCTTCAGCCAATATAAAATGTAGCTCCTGTGCTCTGTATTCCCATGTAATAATATATTGGGGCAAAAGTAACCCAAAGCATGAGGACAGAAATCAGCCTATGAAGAGAAGGATGGTATAACTATCCAAAGTGTAGAGCAAATTGATCACAAGTGCAAACCCTATCAATGCTTAATAAATAATTTATAAAGTAATATTTATTTTTAATAAAGGACTAAGAAATAGAGAAAAAATGTGATTGCAATGGCATTATAGGAAACTTGCTAAAGCAAAGAATTCAGTGCAGGTGGCTTACTAACAGCAAGTCTTAAAGCCACTGTCCAGCACAAGTGAAAAGTCAAGACCTGTCTGTTTTGGGGGGTCGGGGGGCAGGGGACATGACATGTGTATGTATTGTAGGCAGGGAATATTAAACAGAGAAAGAACTCAGAAACAAAAACTTCATTTTGGCTCGGTATATGGCCAACCATATTCTCTACTCATATAAGAAATTTCTACTCATTTGCTTTTAGTAATTAAAATCTGTGACATTCAGTATTTTGGGGAACCTTCAATAAGAATAAAGCATTATATTACACAATTTAATTCTTAGCAAGTTGCTGTATTTAGAGATAAGATGACTTTCAGACACTGATGGTTTTAGATTTTATCACCAAAACTTGGCCCAGGAAGTAAGAGGGAGAAGAGAAATCAAGAAATTTGCAACATAAACCTTTTCTCTTGGATGCCCAAAGTGTCTTTATGGATCTAATCCCCAAAACGGAAGGCTCTGTTCTCACACATCTCTGGCATTATTTAAAACTCCTAGCGAATCCTCTTGCATTGGAGGAAATGTTCTACCATGCATTTATAAAACTGCAGGATGATTTCAGTTTGCATTGTGCAAATTGACAGTCTACCTGCCTTATTCAGTGGTAACAAAAACTTTTGCTAGTTATCAGTCACAGTAAGCTAAAGGAATAGTGCTAACTGCAATTGAGACTCAAAAGAACTTTGCTCTATTTCTCATCACAGCTGTGTCTGTGGATAAATCAGGTGCTAGCAGCATGTAGTAAGTGCTCCCAAATATCTGAATAGCTGATCCCAACATTCAAAACGCAGGAACTGTATGGGTTGTGATGGAAGCAGAAAAGGTCAAGTATTCTTCAGTACCAGGAATCCAAAGACAAACAGTGATCAGTACTGGATGTGCTCAGCAATGTATTAGAAGCAGCTTCAGTTCTGTACATGAAGAATTGCAATGGGCAAGAGATTTTCTGTGACTATGCTTCAAGTTGGTACAATCACAGTGATTAAGTCAGTTAAAAAGCCTTATTCCAAACCTACCTGAAAGTCATATTCTTCTAGAACTTGAGCACCAAGCTATTAGATTAAAAAGAAAAAAAATTCATAGTGAAATTCATACTTTCTAGGAATTGCCAACTCTGTCCAAATTATGTGAAAAGAACCCCCGCAATACAGTTAAATCTGAATTTTCAGTATCAGGAAGCAATACAACTAAGTGTCACTGAACAATGCATTTTAAAGTTTTAAGTAAAAAAGAATGTATACATATGGGCATTTATGGAAAAACTTTACAAATTTAGGAAAAAGACAAAAGAAGGCTTTCTTCGTTAGAAGATATCCCTGGGGATATCCTTTCCTTATACAATTAAAGCTAAACAGGGGAGTTCCGGAAGATGGCGGCGTAGGAGGACGCTGGGCTCACCGCGCGTCCTGCTGATCACTTAGATTCCACCTACACCTGCCTAAAGAACCCAGAAAACCGCCAGAGGATTAGCAGAACGGAGTCTCCGGAGCCAAGCGCAGACGAGAGGCCCACGGAAGAGGGTAGGAAGGGCGGCGAGGCGGTGCGCGCTCCACGGACTGGCGGGAGGGAGCCGGGGCGGAGGGGCGGCTCGCCGGCCAAGCAGAGCCCCCGAGTCGGGCTGGCAAAAGCGGAGGGGCCAGACGGACTGTGTTCCGACAGCAAGCGCGACTTAGCGTCTGGGAGGTCAGAAGTTAACAGCTCTGCTCAGAAAGCGGGAAGGCTGGAGGACAAAGGGAGGGAGAGCTGCTGAGCCCCCGGACGGCAGAGCTCAGCTTGGCGGGGAACAAAGGCGCTCGCCAGCGCCATCTCCCCCGCCCATCCCCCAGCCAAAATCCCAAAGAGAACCAGTTCCTGCCAGGGAACTTGCTCGCTCCGCGCAAACACCCAACTCTGTGCTTCTGCGGAGCCAAACCTCCGGCAGCGGATCTGACTCCCTCCCGCTGCCACAGGGCCCCTCCTGAAGTGGATCACCTAAGGAGAAGCGAGCTAAGCCTGCCCCTCCTGCCCCCGTGCACCTTGCCTACCCACCCCAGCTAATACGCCAGCTCCCCAGCACCACAAGCCTGGCAGTGTGCAAGTAGACCAGACGGGCCACACCACCCCACAGTGAATCCCGCCCCTAGGAGAGGGGAAGAGAAGGCACACACCAGTCTGACTGTGGCCCCAGCGGTGGGCTGGGGGCAGACATCAGGTCGGACTGCGGCCCCGCCCACCAACTCCAGTTATACACCACAGCACGGGGGAAGTGCCCTGCGGGTCCTCACCACTCCAGGGACTGTCCAAAATGACCAAACGGAAGAATTCCCCTCAGAAGAATCTCCAGGAAATAACAACAGCTAATGAACTGATCAAAAAGGATTTAAATAATATAACAGAAAGTGAATTTAGAATAATAGTCATAAAATTAATCGCTGGGCTTGAAAACAGTATACAGGACAGCAGAGAATCTCTTGCTACAGAGATCAAGGGACTAAGGAACAGTCACGAGGAGCTGAAAAACGCTTTAAACGAAATGCAAAACAAAATGGAAACCACGACGGCTCGGATTGAAGAGGCAGAGGAGAGAATAGGTGAACTAGAAGATAAAGTTATGGAGAAAGAGGAAGCTGAAAGAAAGAGAGATAAAAAAATCCAGGAGTATGAGGGGAAAATTAGAGAACTAAGTGATACACTAAAAAGAAATAATATACGCATAATTGGTATCCCAGAGGAGGAAGAGAGAGGGAAAGGTGCTGAAGGGGTACTTGAAGAAATTATAGCTGAGAACTTCCCTGAACTGGGGAAGGAAAAAGGCATTGAAATCCAAGAGGCACAGAGAACTCCCTTCAGACGTAACTTGAATCGATCTTCTGCACGACATATCATAGTGAAACTGGCAAAATACAAGGATAAAGAGAAAATTCTGAAAGCAGCAAGGGATAAACGTGCCCTCACATATAAAGGGAGACCTATAAGACTCGTGACTGATCTCTCCTTTGAAACTTGGCAGGCCAGAAAGGCTTGGCACGATATCTTCAGTGTGCTAAACAGAAAAAATATGCAGCCGAGAATCCTTTATCCAGCAAGTCTGTCATTTAGAATAGAAGGAGAGATAAAGGTCTTCCCAAACAAACAAAAACTGAAGGAATTTGTCACCACGAAACCAGCCCTACAAGAGATCCTAAGGGGGATCCTGTGAGACAAAGTACCAGAGACATCACTACAAGCATAAAACATACAGACATCACAATGACTCTAAACCCGTATCTTTCTATAATAACACTGAAAGTAAATGGATTAAATGCGCCAACCAAAAGACATAGGGTATCAGAATGGATAAAAAAACAAGACCCATCTATTTGCTGTCTACAAGAGACTCATTTTAGGTCTGAGCACACCTTTAGATTGAGAGTGAGGGGATGGAGAACTATTTATCATGCTACTGGAAGCCAAAAGAAAGCTGGAGTAGCCATACTTATATCAGACAAACTAGACTTTAAATTAAAGGCTGTAACAAGAGATGAAGAAGGGCATTATATAATAATTACAGGGTCTATCCATCAGGAAGAGCTAACAATTATAAATGTCTATGCGCCAAATACCGGAGCCCCCAGATATATAAAACAGTTACTCATAAACATAAGCAACCTTATTGATAAGAATGTGGTCATTGCAGGGGACTTTAACACACCACTTACAGAAATGGATAGATCATCTAGACACACAGTCAATAAAGAAACAAGGGCCCTGAATGATACATTGGATCAGATGGACTTGACAGATATATTTAGAACTCTGCATCCCAAAGCAACAGAATATACTTTCTTCTCGAGTGCACATGGAACATTCTCCAAGATAGATCATATACTGGGTCACAAAACAGCCCTTCATAAGTTTACAAGAATTGAAATTATACCATGCATACTTTCAGACCACAATGCTATGAAGCTTGAAATCAACCACAGGAAAAAGTCTGGAAAACCTCCAAAAGCATGGAGGTTAAAGAACACCCTACTAACGAATGAGTGGGTCAACCAGGCAATTAGAGAAGAAATTAAAAAATATATGGAAACAAACGAAAATGAAAATACAACAATCCAAACGCTTTGGGACGCAGCGAAGGCAGTCCTGAGAGGAAAATACATTGCAATCCAGGCCTATCTCAAGAAACAAGAAAAATCCCAAATACAAAATCTAACAGCACACCTAAAGGAAATAGAGGCAGAACAGCAAAGGCAGCCTAAACCCAGCAGAAGAAGAGAAATCATAAAGATCAGAGCAGAAATAAACAATATAGAATCTAAAAAAACTGTAGAGCAGATCAACGAAACCAAGAGTTGGTTTTTTGAAAAAATAAACAAAATTGACAAACCTCTAGCAAGGCTTCTCAAAAAGAAAAGGGAGATGACCCAAATAGATAAAATCATGAATGAAAATGGAATTATTACAACCAATCCCTCAGAGATACAAACAATTATCAGGGAATACTATGAAAAATTATATGCCAACAAATTGGACAACCTGGAAGAAATGGACAAATTCCTAAACACCCACACTCTTCCAAAACTCAATCAGGAGGAAATAGAAAGCTTGAACAGACCCATAACCAGCGAAGAAATTGAATCGGTTATCAAAAATCTCCCAACAAATAAGAGTCCAGGACCAGATGGCTTCCCAGGGGAGTTCTACCAGATGTTTAAAGCAGAGATAATACCTATCCTTCTCAAGCTATTCCAAGAAATAGAGAGGGAAGGAAAACTTCCAGACTCATTCTATGAAGCCAGTATTACTTTGATTCCTAAACCAGACAGAGACCCAGTAAAAAAAGAGAACTACAGGCCAATATCCCTGATGAATATGGATGCAAAAATTCTCAATAAGATACTAGCAAATCGAATTCAACAGCATATAAAAAGAATTATTCACCATGATCAAGTGGGATTCATTCCTGGGATGCAGGGCTGGTTCAACATTCGCAAATCGATCAACGTGATACATCACATTAACAAAAAAAAAGAAAAGAACCATATGATCCTGTCAATCGATGCAGAAAAGGCCTTTGACAAAATCCAGCACCCTTTCTTAATAAAAACCCTTGAGAAAGTCGGGATAGAAGGAACATACTTAAAGATCATAAAAACCATTTATGAAAAGCCCACAGCTAACATCATCCTCAATGGGGAAAAACTGAGAGCTTTTTCCCTGAGATCAGGAACACGACAGGGATGCCCACTCTCACCGCTGCTGTTTAATATAGTGCTGGAAGTTCTAGCATCAGCAATCAGACAACAAAAGGAAATCAAAGGCATCCAAATTGGCAAAGATGAAGTCAAGCTTTCGCTTTTTGCAGATGACATGATATTATACATGGAAAATCCGATAGACTCCACCAAAAGTCTGCTAGAACTGATACATGAATTCAGCAAAGTTGCCGGATACAAAATCAATGTACAGAAATCAGTTGCATTCTTATACACTAACAATGAAGCAACAGAAAGACAAATAAAGAAACTGATCCCATTCACAATTGCACCAAGAAGCATAAAATACCTAGGAATAAATCTAACCAAAGATGTAAAAGATCTGTATGCTGAAAACTATAGAAAGCTTATGCAGGTAATTGAAGAAGATATAAAGAAATGGAAAGACATTCCCTGCTCATGGATTGGAAGAATAAATATTGTCAAAATGTCAATACTACCCAAAGCTATCTACACATTCAATGCAATCCCAATCAAAATTGCACCAGCATTCTTCTCGAAACTAGAACAAGCAATCCTAAAATTCATATGGAACCACAAAAGGCCCCGAATAGCCAAAGTAATTTTGAAGAAGAAGACCAAAGCAGGAGGCATCACAATCCCAGACTTTAGCCTCTACTACAAAGCTGTCATCATCAAGACAGCATGGTATTGGCATAAAAACAGACACATAGACCAATGGAATCGAATAGAAACCCCAGAACTAGACCCACAAACGTATGGCCAACTCATTTTTGACAAAGCAGGAAAGAACATCCAATGGAAAAAAGACAGTCTCTTTAACAAATGGTGCTGGGAGAACTGGACAGCAACATGCAGAAGGTTGAAACTAGACCACTTTCTCACACCATTCACAAAAATAAACTCAAAATGGATAAAGGACCTGAATGTGAGACAGGAAACCATCAAAACCTTAGAGGAGAAAGCAGGAAAAGACCTCTCTGACCTCAGCCATAGCAATCTCTTACTCGGCACATCCCCAAAGGCAAGGGAATTAAAAGCAAAAGTGAATTACTGGGACCTTATGAAGATAAAAAGCTTCTGCACAGCAAAGGAAACAACCAACAAAACTAAAAGGCAACCAACGGAATGGGAAAAGATATTTGCAAATGACACATCGGACAAAGGGCTAGTATCCAAAATCTATAAAGAGCTCATCAAACTCCACACCCGAAAAACAAATAACCCAGTGAAGAAATGGGCAGAAAACATGAATAGACACTTCTCTAAAGAAGACATCCGGATGGCCAACAGGCACATGAAAAGATGTTCAACGTCGCTCCTCATCAGGGAAATACAAATCAAAACCACACTCAGATACCACCTCACGCCAGTCAGAGTGGCCAAAATGAAGAAATCAGGAGACTATAGATGCTGGAGAGGATGTGGAGAGACGGGAACCCTCTTGCACTGTTGGTGGGAATGCAAATTGGTGCAGCCGCTCTGGAAAGCAGTGTGGAGGTTCCTCAAAAAATTAAAAATAGACCTACCCTATGACCCAGCAATAGCACTGCTAGGAATTTATCCAAGGGATACAGGAGTACTGATGCATAGGGGCACTTGTACCCCAATGTTTATAGCAGCACTCTCAACAATCGCCAAATTATGGAAAGAGCCTAAATGTCCATCAACTGATGAATGGATAAAGAAATTGTGGTTTATATACACAATGGAATACTACGTGGCAATGAGAAAAAATGAAATATGGCCTTTTGTAGCAACGTGGATGGAACTGGAGAGTGTGATGCTAAGTGAAATAAGCCATACAGAGAAAGACAGATACCATATGATTTCACTCTTATGTGGATCCTGAGAAACGTAACAGAAACCCATGGGGGAGGGGAAGGGAAAAAAAAAAAAAAAAAGAGGTTAGAGTGGGAGAGAGCCAAAGCATAAGAGACTGTTAAAAACTGAGAGCAAACTGAGGGTTGATGGGGGGTGGGAGGGAGGGCAGGGTGGGTGATGGGTATTGAGGAGGGCACCTTTTGGGATGAGCACTGGGTGTTGTATGGAAACCAATTTGACAGTAAATTTCATATATTAAAAAATAAAAAATAAAAAAATAAAAATAAAAATAAAAATAAAATAAAAAAAAAAAGCTAAACAAAAAAAAACCCAAAAGGCAAAACAGCTTTTACCAGTATAGTTACCAAAAATTAGATTCAAAGTTACTTTCAAAACTCTTCTCTAACCATAGCTGTTAAACACAAACATGCTAATTACTCAGTCCTAATTTTTCTCCACTTTGCAAAATACTATACTCCCAGTATAGTTACAGGCTTTAAAAAAAAAGTAAGGATTTTCTCATCATTTAATGTCAGTTAATAAACATGATTCCACTTTTCTAGGCCTTCATTGATTTTCATTTGTATTTCTTGTTAGGGCTGATATCCAGGTTTAAAATTTCAAGAGTATGTAAGTTCACAAAAGTAATCATTTCAGTAATTAGAACTAAATACAGCCACAAGCGGTAATTTTCAAATTAAATTTTTGTAAAGTTGTTAGATCTTTAAGGGAACCAAGAGATTATGTAAGTCACCTCTTCTTTTCACAGATGAGAAAACCAAACCCAGAAAACCAGCCCTATGTCCTCACAAAGTGATGAGAACCTTGATCTATGTACTACCAGTGATATGCTTTATCCCCTATCACATAATTCTGAAAGTTGTGTTTTCCATTATTCTAGTAAATAATTTCAAAATAATAAAAAATAAATTCCTCTCAAGATGACACATACTCTATATACATTACCTTTCCTAAATTAATGGTAATTAGTAAGGTAACCTTGAGTGTCTTAACCTCATCTTCATTTGTACAAAGTTTTAACTGGTCTTCATAGTTATTTGCAGTGATATTACTGACAGTTAATGAGTACTTAAAAATTTTTTTTTAATGTTTACTTTTATTTATTTATTTTGAGAAAGACGGAGCACAAATGGGGAAGGGGCCAAAAGAGAGACAAGACAGACAGACACAATCCGAAGCAGGCTCCACGCTCTGAGCGGTCAGAATTAAGCCTGACGTGGGCCTTGAGCTCACAGGCTGTGAGATCATGACCTGAGCCGAAGTCGGAGGCTTAACTGACAGTCACCCAGGCGCCCCTACTGAGTACTTTACTGGGTCAAGAATCAAGCTTTATTATTTCATCTCATCACCCCACTCACACCATTTTTGAGGTGAGAAATATGAGGGTCAGAGAAGTTAAGTGACATTCCCTGGGTCCAACAGTATTAAGTGGCTAGCAGGTCTGACTCTTAGGGCCCTAATCACTACAGCCCAGTGTAGTGCAGTTCCAAAACCACATTCAGGTTCAAAGTGGATGGAATTTGTTTTGCAGGTAAACAACTCCCAATCTGTGGACCTCTGCAACTGTGGGAGCTGCTGGCCATGCAAGAGTCATAGCTGCCAGAAAGACTTGTGGCTGCAGACTACCTTGCACCAGCTCTGATGTAACTCCTTCTTTGGGCCTCCTGTTCCACTTCCTAGCACACTGTGGTTACCTGTAAAACTACAAAAGCTTTTTATTTTGCCCTAAGCACAGAGATCTAAGGATTGACCAGTGGGAGCAATAATGAAGCAGAGACCTCTGCACGGCTCTCTGGGCACAGACAGAAATCTTGTCCACAGGTTGGTTCCTTAGCCCCATGTACACTCTACTCTCCACCCATTTAGAGCTATTTGAACTATACTTGCAGTTCACTTACCAGCAGAGGGCCTGTGTCTGTTCCCCCTGCACCTCATGAAGTCTCCCTGTAAGCAAGCCCCTTTCACCTGTTTCACAACTCTGCATTCTCCAGAACTTGGCATGGACCTCCCATTTCCCTGAAAACCCTCCCTACACCAGTGTCATTCCCAGATGACTAAGAGCTGCACAACCCTTGTCATCAGCAGACTGTTACCTTGTTAAACTCCTTTACACGCATCATCCCTCCTGGGTCCCTAGCACCTTGGAGCCTGGTTCACAGAAGTCACTCAGAGTGCTCTTGAAGGCATGGATGGTGGCGGTGTAAGGGGGGATGACAGCACTCGTAATGGACATTCACCCTGGCATGTTTACTACTCTAGCCTTTGGTTTTTCTGGAAAGACTATGCAAAGACTAGACAAAAAGAGATTTCAAATGACCCCACATCTGACAGGCCTGTCTTCCTATAGCCCATCGGCTTCCTGGGACCTTGCCTGAGGAGGCCAGGCAGCTGATATAAACCTTGTGATGATGTGCCCAGGACACAGTCAAGCCCTGTGATTGCAGCATTTCAGCATGTTTGTTCTCCTACGGGAGATGGTCTTGGATTATTCCCAAAGACACCAATACATTGTGTGGCACCAAAATTTTCTCCCAACATTGCACCTATGAAATTTTCACATAACCTGAAAAATCCGACTCACTGTGTAATAACGTACACTTTACAAACAACTCTTCATAAACACCGTTGTTCAGTTAAGACGTGACTACATACACAATCACAGAGGAAAAACTGAAGAGGTTTAAAAGCGACAAATCTAATTCAGATACTGAGGAACTTTAAATCAGAGTTCAGCAGAATTCACAATACAGTATTGACTTCTGCAAAAAGCCACACTTATATTTAGTAGAATACCAGTAATTCGTTATTGCAAAGGGAGTAAAAACATATTGAAAACCATCTCACAGTGGAGATGAGGAGTATTCCAGATGGAGGAAACAGCACATTGAAAATAAAGACGGTGTCCTGAAAGGGGGAGCTAAGAGGGGAGCAGACCTGGTCACCAGGGGCTTCTGAGCTAGATTAAGGAGTCTGGACTTTATTCTGAGGATGAAGGAAAGTTCCGTGGACAGAAGTGTCAGGGTCATACCCTCACTGTAGAAGCCTCACTCTAACTACAGTGTAGGGAAAAGACAGGAAGACATGTCTAAAAGCAGGAGTCTAGTTAGGAAGGAGGCTTTGCAAGATCGAGATGAGGTGACAATAGTGTGACCCTGGATTAGCAGCTGTAGGGTGAATTCCAAGGCTAGCAGGGAACTGGCAACAGTACAACTGGAGACTGCTTGGATGCTGAGGATAAGAAAGCCAGAAGAATAAGAGCACAGCAATGAGGGAGATGATGGCAGGGGTTACCAACAGGCACCCAAAACAAGCAGGAGAACTGAGGGAGAGGATAGAGAAGCTGGGGGGCAGGGTGACAGGGATTCAGTGTGGACACAGGGCTATAGCACCTGCCAGAGCTGCACCTTCTAGAGAAACTATCCCAGAGGCAGTAGGATGCAGGGTTCTGTCAATGAAGCCAAGACATTTCAGGGACCAAAATCAATAAGAATGAGTCAGCAAAGATATAGTTAATAATCTCCTGATATATCCTTTCTCTCTAGTTAATGTCTTTCTTTTAATCTTGAAATGTGGCTATTTAGGAGTTTAGGCCCTTAGTGCAAGAAAAAGATCTGGAATAAAGAAATGTATCTAGGAACTTCCAAATATCTGAGAATTTAGTATGTGATAAAGGGAATACTTTTAATCAATAAACAGTGCTGGGACACCTAGTCATTAGGAGACAATGAAGTTAGACCCTGTACCATTCCTTACAACTTCAGATGGATCAGAAGTTAAAGTTTTTTTTTTTTTTAAATACATAAAAATATTAGAAAATGCTGGTGAATTTGTATAACTTTACAATAGGGAATAGTAAGAACCATTACTTATACAGTGTTTACTGTGCACCAAGCACTCACTGTCTGAAGAGCTATACAAATACTCAGTCCTCATTATAACTATGAAATGGTATCTTCATCTTACAGTTAAGAAAAGTGAAATGCAAAGAAGGTAAGTAACTGCCCAGTTACACTACCTGGCAGTGGTGACACTCTGACTATAATTCATGCATCTGCACTCTTCAGTACTACACAGCACTGCATCTCTAGAAGGCCATGCTATAAGACCTAAATGCAAAAATAATGAAAAGAAAAAACTGAAATCTGAAAAGACAATTAAACTTTCTTTGTGGAAAAACACTCTTAACTGAAATTCATAACACAAAAGTGAGGAAAACAATTGCAATACATGTCAGAGCTATTCTAACATACAAAGGGTGATCACAAACCAACAGGAAAAAATAAACAGTTCTTACCCATGTATGAAAGAAAATATACCAAAGAAATATAAAACTGTTAATAAATATGACAACTTGTCCAATAAATTATTATGACAGCTTGTCCATAATAAATATGGCAAGTTGTACAATGATGTTAAAAAGCTAAAAAATGCAAATTAAAATAAGAAACCATCTTTCATCCAGACTGGCAAAAAATGAAAGATGGATGATGTCCAATGATACCCAAAATGTGGGGCCACGGGCACTCTCACATACTGTGAAATAAACAGAAATAAATATAAACTGGTACAATGTTTGATGATGCAATTCAGCTATACAATCAAATTTTAAATATCCATGTCCTTTGACTCAGCAATTCCACTTCTGAATATTTATTTTATAGAAATAAATTCTCTAATACATAAAAATGCATATACGATGGCAGTCACTAAAGGTTAATATAACAATCCAAACAAAAACAATATAAATGTCTAAAAACGGGAAACTGAGAAAAAAATAGAAAACTGGCTAATGAGACATTCATATAACAGAATATTATTCAGTCATTAAAAAGATAGCTCAGGGACGCCTGGGTGGCTCAGTCAGTTAAGTGACTGACTTTGGCTCAGGTCATGATCTCTTGGTTAGTGGATTTGAGCCCTACATTGGGCTCTGTGCTGACAGCTTAGACCCTGCAGCCTGCTTCAGATTCTGTGTCTCCCTCTCTCTCTCTCTCTGCCCCTTCCCCGCTTACACTTGGTTTCTCTCAAAAATAAATAAACATTAAAAAAAACAAAAAAGATAGCTCCATGTTTATCAACACAACTAACAAAATACTGTCAAGAAAAAGGCAAATTTATGGGGCGCCTGGGTGGCTCAGTCAGTTAAGCGTCTAACTTCGGCTTGGGTCATGATCTCACAGCTTGTGAGTTCAAGCCTCACGTCAGGCTCTGTGGTGACAGCTCAGAGCCTGGAGCCTGCTTTGGATTCTATGTCTCCCTCTCTCTCTGCCCCTGCCCTGTTCACACCCTCTCAAAAATGAATGTTAAAAAGAAATCTAAAAAAAAGAAAAAAAAATTTGTAGTCTCCAGTGTACAGTCCTTTTTGTAAAATGATAAAGATACAAATTAAAAAAATAATTGTTCTATTGCTTTCAAAAGGGCTGTCCAATCATTTTAATAATGAAGTTTAATTCTATAAGTCCTGAATCCCAAAAACATTATTAGGACCTCATAAAACAGCATGGAGATGCCATTGTATCAGAAGATTGAAACATATTTTCATAATTCAAAATAAATTTAGATTAAAAAACCTAAAACTTTTTCAGGAATATTAATATCTACATTAGTCTGTCACATCTTTTATAAAATCTAAGTTTCAATTAAAATTATCTTATTTACTACCCAAGCAGAATTTAAGAATATTAATAGAAATCCAGAAGATAAAGAGATGCAGCCAATTAACCTCGAAGGAGAAAAAAGGAAGAAATGTGAATGTCTGTTTCAAAACACTTACCACCTTAAAGCATACAGACTTTTCCAAGTAATTAAACCAAAAACCTTGCAGTCATTAAGTAACTTGATCAGTGTTAAAAAGTCAGAGCTTACTGCTTCACTCTTCACAGTCTAACTAGGAGAAAGGTCAGGATATATCCCTAGTGGTAGTGATTAAGAAGTATCTTAAAGAAACTGCAGGGTAGAATATGATTCAAGCCAACAAATAGAACGAAAAAGATTTTCCCACAGAGACAATCCACACGACATTTCTAATGAGTGGCATCCAATTTTACAGAATTCTAACGGACTCTTCAATTATTTAGTACCATCAGGGCTATGTAACTACCTATTCTAGATAATTTAGAAGCTTACCACTTTAAGGATCAAAATACTTGCTACAACTATCTTGAATGAAAATCTTAATATATTATAAACATTCTAATTTCCGTTCACTGAATAGAAAGAAACACCACAACTTTGTTATGATGAGCCACACTCGCCATTATAAAAAACAATCTTCTTCATAGTCATTCTACAAATAAGGAAATTGGTGCTCAAGAAGTAATGTGGAAAGTTTTGTCATTCAAAAAATTCATAATTTGAGAAGCTATCCAGGTATGTGGAACAGAATGTTCCCACACCAGGTGTCCCCAACAGCAATGCTGTGACATCCTCCTCTCCCTCCCTCTCTCCTCTCTGGCTGTCAAATCTCTCCGCCAGTATTGCTGCCATCAGGGAACCTGTCCTTCATACTCCTAGTCCTTCTAATTGGCTGCTTTTGATTGCTGTGTTTTAGGGACACCAAATGGACAAGAAAACAAGAATATCTTAAGTAAGTGTCTGTGAATCCTGAGCCAATGCCCTTGGAACTCTCATTAAGTGTAAAATAAAAGAACTTCAAAGGATAGATTTTGTTACAGGCTCTTTGGCGGCTGAGAGCCTTTTTTTCCTACATCTTAGTGCTAAACCATGTTCTAGATAAGGGAGGCTGCTGGGTTTAGTTACCATCAGTAAACTTTAAAATGTTTTCTTTCTGTTATGTGGGCTCTTGGTTCCTGAAATCTCATACAGTATTTGCCTGGCAAATCTCTTTAGTGCAAATGTGAACTTCTATTTATTACAAGTTGAATTACTATCAAAAACAGTTCAATAAATTTTACATGAAGTAGGGTTATATTGTGACAAGAATCCTGGAAATGGCATTTTAAGTTTACATTACATGACTAGTTTGTGAAAAAGGAACAATTACATTAATGCATAACATCTTTATGAGTATATTTATTCATATGAATACATTGGGACAAGAACCTTAAAACGATATCTTAAGTTTACATAACATTTTGAGAACTTGAAAAAAAAGGAATCATTATATTAATGCGTGGCACCTTTATGTGTATATTTATTCATATATACATAAATATGCATACACACACATTTTCAGTACCCTAGTAAGTGCAAAAGAATTACATACACACAGTAAGCTCTTCTTACCTACAAGAGATTATCATGCAGTAGAGCAGTCTCCCCTTATCCACTAGGAACACATTCCAAGACCCCCAGTGGATATCTAAAACCAGAGATAGTACTGAACCCTACATAAATTATGTTTTTTCTAAATTTATAAATTAGGCACTGTAAGAGTAACAGTAACTAATAGAACAATTATTACAATATAATTTTATAAAAGTTATGTGAACGTGGTCACTTTCTCTCCAAGTCTTATTGTACTGTACTCACCCTTCTTGTGATGATGTAACATGATAAAATGCCCATCTGATGAGATGAAGTGAGGCGAATGATGTAGACTTGGCGACGTAGTGTTAAGCTACTACTGAACTTTTTTAAAAAAGTTTTTTAACGTTTTTATTTAGTTTTGAGAGAGGGAACATGAGTGAGGGGTGGAAGGAGGAAGAGAGAGTGAGAGAGAGAGACAGAGACAGACACATAGACATAGAATGTGAAGCAGGCTCCAGGCTCTGAGCTGTCAGCACAGAGCCCAATGCGGGACTTGAATGCATGAACCGTGAGATCATAACCTGAGCCAAGGTTGGATGCTTAACCCACTGACTGAACCATCCAGGGCCCCCCCCCCCACCCTTTTTAAATTTTTTTTAAATGTTTTTCTTTATTTTTGAGAGAAAGAGAGGGAGAGACAGAGCATGAGTGGGGAAGGGGTAGCACTACTGAACTTGTGATGACAGTGTCAGAAGGAGGAAGCAGGATCATCAGACTGCGGCCAGCCGACTGAAACCTTGGAAAGTGAAACCATGGGAAAGGGGGTAAGGGACTACTATATAGCTATTTCCCCCATGCCACATTAAGCTGTCCTACCTCAGTCAAGGCACTTGGCATGTCTAATAGTCCATATACTTCCCAATGAATCTATCACAAACTGAGAACTTGGAAACAACAATCATCTAGGCTTTTGCTGTTTATTCATGTCTCAGCTAGGTCCAAGGGTACTGTGACCAAAGGCGACAAACAGATGATCCACTAGGTTAAACTTGCCATTATTATCCTTACTCATTTATTCCACAAATATTTACTCTGGGGGTCTACTCTGGGCCAGGCATTTGCTAGGTGCCGGGTCCCCATCCAGGCACAGGCACTGCCCACAAAGGTCTTATAATCTTCTGGAGAAGGCAGCAATTCATCAAATGAGATAACAAATGTAAAATCACAACATCGACAGTAGAGAGACACTGTGCTACAAGCCAGTCTGAGAGACCAGGGAAGAAAAGCTTCCCCGAGGAAGTATCATTGAGCTAAGGTTTGAACAAGGAAGTACTGACATGGGACTGGGGAAGAGTGTTCCCGGCAGAGGGAGCATGCAGTACATGCCAAAGCCCTATGGCGAGAGGTGGAATGCTGAGTTTGAGGAAATGAAAGAAGGCAAGCCAGCAAAGAACAAGGGCAAGTGTGATCTGAGACAGCCTGGAGAGGCGCAGGGCCAGACAGGGCAGGGACTGGGTAGAGCATGTTAAGGATTCTCTGTTTTTAACCAAATAGAAAGCTTCTGAGAGTTTTCATATTTAATCTTACTTTTCTAGAGGAAAATTGTTATAATCAGATTAACATTTTAAAGTCATCACTCTGTGGGCACCTGGCTGGCTCAGTCAGTTAAGGGCATGAGTCTTGATCTCAGCCAGTCTTGATCTCAAGGTCCTGAGTTCAAGCTCTGCATTGGGCTCCACACTGGGCATGGAGCCTACTTAAATAAAATAAAATAAAATAAAATAAAAATAAAATAAAATAAAATAAAATAAAAATAAAAATAAAAATAAAAATAATCACTCTGGCCATATAATAAGGAGAACAGATTAGAAGGGAGAAAGCAGGATACAGGGGCAAGTCAGGAAGCTACTACATTAGTCTAAATAAGGGATCATGGAAGCCTGGCTTAAGGATGTGGTAACAGTCAAATCCTCAGCCTCTGATGGTGGACTATACACAAGGAGCTGTCAAGGGTAACTCCTAGGTTCTGGTTCTGCCATTCCATAAGCCGAGAACGTATTAGTAGAACAAGGTATAGGGAAAGTTCTGAATTTGATTTTAGATATCTGAGTATGGCTCTGTTACACAGACAGTTAGATGTTAAGTCTGGAGTTCAGGAGAGGTCATGGTTAGGAAATTCGGCAATCATTTGTGAACGGTCAATAATTGATCTCAAGGCATTAATGAGGGTAGGGATGGAGAAGACAAAATGAGAGAAGCCCTAGGATCAACCTGAAGATCTTCTAATATTAATGTTCAAGAGAGTGATGATGGGCCACCAAGCAAGAACTGTCAGGGTGAAGAAGATAATCAGGAGGATTACCCATCAGTCCAAATAACTAGCCACTTGAAATATCAGAAACTCAATTTTCTCACTATTCGATACTTTGAGCATGGCTCTAATTACTTTGCAACTACACTGAGCTATTAAACTAATTACTTTGTTATACATAATATGAAATCAATCAATATGGTCAGTGATTGCTAAACACCAACTATTGCTACTAAATATCAAGCCTAAGAAACAGTTCTTGACTTCAAAACTTGCCTTAAGCTAGACCATGATTAAAATCACATCAAAGTAAATTATTGTAATCTTCAGATACACTAATTTAAAAATAACCACTTTGAGAAAATTAATCCATCCTAACATTTATGGGCACCTAACATTCATGGGTAGCAGACACTAGTCTAGGTACTGGGCAATGGTATAAATAATAAGACAGAGTTCCGCATTTGTTAACAACTGATATTTACTATTCAGAATGCTGTTAGACCAGTTTGAAGGTTATTTGATAATATATCAGTTAAATGACTTATTTAGGCAACAACAAAAAAGTAATGATCACGTCTATTTGTCAAGAGTAAAGTCTCCACCCAGTGTCTACTCTCTCCTTACTCCACATACACTCAATATATTTCATGTGATAAACTTAGTTAATGCACTAACTACAGCACTGTGGAAGCTCCAGGGACTTCCTCCATTCTTCAAGAGGTCTGATGGCCTCATTAATGATTTCCAGGTGACAGACTGTACTCTCAGAAATATATGCTTGGTGGTTATTAAGAACTTAACAGTTCTTGGCACTCTATGACATGTCAATCTATTAAACTAAACTAACCAAACTGGTATTCCAAAGGACTCTGTCACTAATAAAACTCCCTTCCATACCAAACATACCTAAACCAACTGTGATATGCCATAGAGTATATAAAGACAAGGACATTTTCTTGATTATCTTATGCCATAGAGCATAATTTACATTTCCCAATATTGTTTTCTTAACTAGCAGAGTTGCTGTTACTAATAATTAAGACTAAAGTTTAAAAGCACCATTGGCATATATTGAGTTTCTTGTTCCCCATACTCCATTTTCTCTTTCAAGAAAAAAAAAATCACATCTGAACTTGCAGTTCTGTATATATTCCTCTTAAGAGTATAGCCAGAAACAGTTTGAAACTGATCTGTATCTAGATTTCCTTTTTCCATTACTGTAGAAATGGAAAAACTACAGCATATACCTGTCCTAAGAAAGGGGAAAAAGACCAAATGCCCTGCAGAAAGTAAAACAAAGCTACCACCCTTAACTACTAATCTGGAAGGCCAACTAATTCCTGAGAAAGTTAGGGAGGTACCATCATATTCACTGCATGAATACAGTGTGGAATGCTGTGGATGAGATTCAGAACACTAATTTTTAATCTGCGTGTCTCTCTGAATTCACATCTCTCTTAAAGCACTTAACATGGTACTGCTAACACATGCATACTAGAACCCACCAAGAGAAACTGAGACCATGCATTAATGATCTTTTTCTCTAATACAAAGACTATCATCTTGTAGAGATTCTTACATGTTGGATGAATGAAATAAAAAAAGAAGAACAACAAAGGAGCAAGGTCCAGCTAAACAGGAAGTTTCTCTCCATGTATGATGATTTAGATAAATGAGCGATTTTAATTTCAGCTTCACTTCCCTCCACTTCCGATTTAATACAGCACAAATCAAGAAATCTAAGAAACACTCAACATGAATCAATTATTTTTCGTGCCTAACACAATAAGGTGATCTAGTACAGTCTACTTGTATTACATATACAAGGCCAGGTTACAGAAAACTATGCAGTATATACATATAAAGAGACAAATACATTGGCAATGGCACTCAGTGGAGACCTATTATGTTTACTATGACTCCTGCAGAGTAACTTCCTCCTTAAAAATTATCAATTAATTTAATTATTAATTTGAAAAAATAAAAGCAGCATAGATGGTGGAAAGAAATGAACTGTGGAGTCAGACTGACGGAGCTCTGTCTTCTAGTTATGGGATCAAAGGGCTTTAGCATTACCTATAAGTTTCCACCTCTTGAAAACAGAAATTACGAAGCCTTGGAGGGCTGTAACTTGTCTGACCCGCAGAAGGGAAGAAAGGTGACTACATAAAATGAATCCAAACATATCTGTATGCTCAATGAACATGTTTTAGCCATAGCTAAAATCCTCTTACATATCACCCAATCTCACTGTTTTGCCACAAACCATTTACTTTAATTCTGTTCCTGATTACTTCTTTCATGTTAAAAATGTTCTTCAATTGTTTGTTAGAGACAATGTGGATCTATTCCTAATACTGAACATTTGCTTACATTTATCTTCTACCCATTCACATTTTTAAGTAGCTCTAACTTTTGACTTAGGATATAAAAAGAGGCCAGGATTGAGGAAAACCACCAAGTCTAAGGACTATACTTGGTATCTGATATAATCAAAACATTACCAAGGTTAGAGGTGCAATATAGTATAGTTCGTAAGCAGCCTCTGGAGACTATTACTTTTCCATACCACATTTTTCTACTGCCTTTATAGAGAAAGACTCCTCAACCCAAGAAAATGGGTTACAAATGCAAATCATGCTTTCTAACTCAGAGCACTTCTGAATGCCTCATATTTTCCCTCAGGGGAATCCATTCACCATTAACTGCCTTGCCACCCCATTATTTCTTCTTCTGGAATGTTCACAGCCAGTGTCAAGGACTGATGAGCAGACAGCCTAGGCAAGCTGTAGCTGGTTATTTTGCACTCGATGAAAACAAAGAACACTCCTTTCTTTCTATATTTTGAAATCTTCAAGTCAGTAAGTCAATGACCATTTTTCTAAGACAAGCAACATAGACTTGAGGCACTATGAGGAGGTGAAACAGTACCAATGAACAGGGCTACTTCCTGGTTTTTGTATCTAACAAAATGGAGTTATTAAAGAGTATTGGAAATCATACATTAAGGAATGTTGGTTAACCAGTTACCCCTGCCAAAATCAGATATGAAAAGAAAACAAAAGTTGGCAGCAACTATAACTGATATTTTTCTTTCAGAATTATATTTAATAAGGATAATCTTTGAAGAATGCATTAATTTTCTTACTTGATTTAATAGAGAGTTTGGAGATAATTCATAACTACAAAACTTACAAATTCACCTATGTTAACTTATGTAACTCCCTCTACTGTTTTGTAAAATTGTCAATTTTTTAAAACTTATTTTTAGGTAATAATGTTCCTGTATCTCCTCTAGTAAAAAAAATCACTAAATTATATTTTTAACCCAGTAGCTTCTAAACGGAAGTGAAAGCTGAGGGCTATATGAGGATATAAAAGCAGCCTATGAAATAGCTTTAGTTTTAACAAAAACTAACATTAACAAGTACAGCATATCTTGTTCTTTCATGGGGCCAGCAAATTGATAGTTAGGGTTTTTTCAGTTACAAAAATAGGATAGAGTAATTATAACTACCAAACTCACAACAGCCTGTTCAATGGAGGATAACACTGCAATTTTTCTTCAAAGACAATAAATAGGAAGAAAAAGTTCCTAATTCTGTAATGTAAGTTAAAATCCCAAACCTTTGGGTGCCACTTTCAGGCACAAAACTTTCATGGTTTCAATTATTACCCTAAAGGAGAGGGTCAGACTTAAACTTTTCTATTTTTAATATGAGTATAACTTACATAATTTATACTGCACAAATATATTTTCTACATTTTCAGTTTCTACATCCAAAGGTCAAAAACCTGAAGGAAATTCTGAAATTAAAAATCATAGGATTCTCTTTAAAACATACAATAGGTCTTTAGACAGAAGGGGTCTCCAGACCCTTACTACTACTAAAACATAAAAATATTTCAAAATCTCAAGGCTAAATTTTCCTCCAGAAAGTACAAATGAAACTGTCAAAAAAGTAAAATGTAGAGTTCAATGAACTCTTTATACTCAAAGTATTTATACCAACAAATGCAAATGAATTTCAATCCCACTGACAAGGAAATTGAAAGGAAAAATCACTATATTTCAAAAGTTTAGGGAATCAACATTTTAGTATAAATGAAATTTGAAGGGATGACAGGGTGAACAAACAGCATTCTGGCTAGTGAAATTCATTTTTAAAAAGTGATTATGCTGATTAGCCAATTATTTCACACATTGCACAATTATAATCCACTCCTGAAACAAAGAGGGGAAAAATACCTACGTTATGAAATGCAAAAATTAAGCATAAATTACCATTTCTGAATTCTACCTGCCTCCATCTTAGTCCTCTTATTTTGTGTGGAGACAACACTAAACAACTTCTACACATTATTTTTTACAGTGGTTGCTCTTCTATATTCATAGCTCTTTAATGACTAGAATGCTGGTACTAAATTATTTACTGTATTCAAAAGTTGCTTTCGTCAGAACAGATAAAATTAACTTCCCAAATTTAAGGTTTAATATTTTTATCTGGAGCTCATTTGTAGTATCATCTGCCTTCAAAGAATTATCCTACTGAGTTTTTACTCCAATCTGCAGGGAAGCAGCAAAGTGTAGAGGAACTTAACTCTCATAAAACTAAGTTATATTTACAAGTGCACGCAGAAGACTATCACAGCCATCTCCTTTCCTTTCAAGATTGCCATGGCACAGTGTTGACCGTAATTTTTAGGGTAATTTGGGGGGGGGGGGCGCGACTTCCTGGTAATAAATGAACTGTGGCTTTAAATAAATAATCAAGCTCAAAAAAGTGCCAAAGAACTTTAGATAACCGAAACCAAGGATTCCTACTGTCAGATTCGTCTCACAAGGAAAAAAATCTAAGACAGTCTTTAAAATACTCAGAATAAAGGTCAGGAAACTCTACAGGGCAATGGGTAACTATCACAAAAACATTTCCAGCAACTCAAAATACTCATCAAGACTGTGCTGTGCAAACACTAGTCAGATTTTCTAAAAACATGGATTAGGGCTGTCACACTTAAAAGAATTTCCTTTAACATAAAGATTTCCAGTAGCCAAAGAAAGGGTCAGGCCAAGAACGTCTAGTCTGTTACCTTACACATACCGTAATGCATTGGCACTACAGGGCTATGTGAGCCGAAGCCCACCGCACTGTGACCCCTGGAATCCCTCAGTCAGGCGGGCGGCCCGCGCAGCTGCACCGAGCAGGAAGCACCGCACCCGAGCCGCGGTCCCCAGCCACGCCAGAGAGGCTGCGGGGAGCAGTCACCACTGCTTTGAAACTGAATGGCTGACACATCCGGTCCTGGCTCTTACACCACTCCGCCAAATGCAAACTTCAAAGGCCAATTTCAAACTGCAAACAGAAGTCACTCAAGTCTCAGTGGCGCTGTCCGCATTCCCAAGAACATGTGGAGCCCCTTGAGGGACGCAATGAGAAAAACCAACTCCAAAAATATTACAAGTCCCCGAGTGTGCAGTCTGCCCGCCCACAACGCTTTGACAGGCGTTACAGCGCCTTCCACCAGGAGCCCCTGTGGTCGTTCTGCCTCCGTCCGGGCCGGCCCCGGGTACCTGCTAAGGGTCTCTGCCTGTCAAGGCCGGGAGGACCTCACCGCGTTCTCCTCCGTCCCGGGCCCCCCACCCGGCCTCGGGCTGGGCTTCCCACCCACCCCGCCCCTTTTTTTGACCACCGCTTGTTTGCAGGCTCTGGCCTCACCCCAGAGATCCCGGGACTCTCGTCTGGGGGCGCCGCCAACAGGCTTCTGCCCTCCCCCCAGCCCAGCCCCGAGGGCAACACCAGGGTCCCACGCCGGGGGTCCTCCAAGAGTCCCGATTCCGGAGCCCCACAAAGCCAGCCCGGGGCCCCACACCTTATCTCAACGGGTCCCTGCAGCGCTGCTCGCACGCCTGTCACATGTCTACAAACAATAACAAACTCTCCGGCACGTCCCCGCCCCGGGCCCCCGTTTCGTCCCGCAGGCCAGGTCCGGGGCGCCGCCCGACGCCGGAGTGGTCAAAGGGGGTGCCCGAGGGCTCAGATCCCGGCGAGCGGCGCGCAGCTTAGCGGCGCTGAGCGCCGGGACGCAGTGCGCGGTGTCCGGGGTTCATTCATTGCCCTCGCCCGTCCCCCAAGTCCCCGCCGCATCCCCGGCCGCGCAGCTCACCCGGCTGGGGCCGCTGCAGGAGGCGGCTCGGCGGCGGTCGTCCGCTTCTCCCCGGACTCGGCCCCCGCGGGGCTCGGAGCGCCGCTGTCCGGTGCGGCCGCGGGCTCCGGAGGGTGGGCGCCGCCACGGCTCGCGGCTCCGTGGGGTTGCGGCACGGCCACAGGCTGGAAACCGCTCCCGCCCGCCGCTGCGTCCGAGGGCTCCGGCGACGGGGAAGTGGAGGAGGACGGCGGTGAGGCGGCGAGGAAGAGCTGCGGCTCCGGCAGCTGGTCCAGCTCCACACTCCGCACTTTGCGCAGCTGCCGCCGCCGCCAGTCAGCCCGCTCGCGGCCCCCGCTGCCCGCCTCCCGAAGTAGCCCCGCGGCTGCTGCGGGCGCGCTGCTAGCCTTGAGAGCACCTCCACCACCACCCGCCTCGGGGCTCGCCGCCCGGGCGCCCGGGAATCCCGACGACGAGGCGCGATTCCCCGCCGCCGCCGCCATTTTCTCTCGCGGGCTACATTCGCTCGGCCCCTGCGAGGGAGGGAGGGGGCGGGGAGAGTGCAGGGGGCGGGCGGACCGGCGGGCGCTGCGCCGCTAGCGTAGGGCCGCCTGCGCCAACTGCGTGAGCACGGCCAGCCGGGTGCTTGGCCTGGAAGGTCTGGCAGGCTCACCGGGCACAGCCAGGGAAGGGGGAGGGTACGGCATGGAGCAGGTGGAAGGAATAGGCTGTGCGCCCGGCGTCGCGCGCTGGCCTGCGAAGTGGGCTGGAACGTAGCCGTCTCGAAGGTGCCCTGAGCTTTGCGTGCTGCACCCAACCCCCGCCCCTGCCCGAGCCGCCAGGTAGTCCCGGGCTGCACCGGCGAGAGGAGGAGCCTCCGTGGCGGCAGCGCGCAGCTTCCTCTCCGCCGCAATCTCGGCCTGGCTCGGTGGGAGGTCGGCCAACGGGAGTTTCAATTCGAACTTAGGTGTGTGGTGCGTTGAAGGGAATGCCGGCGAGACAGTTTGCGGTTTGTCATTGTCGCTGCCCTTTGCAGTGGTCGTCGGGGAACCCGGGCGAGGACCAACCCCCTCCCCCACCCCGCGCGGGACGCGCAGGTGGCGGCCAGGGTTCTCGGCTTGATGGAAAGCGAAAGAAACTCAATTTTCAGCAGACGTGCAGCCGCGGACCAAAAAGAATAAGTTTTTTTTTTTTTTAAACGTTTTTCTCTTCCATTGTCCTCCTCCCCCACCCTCCGCAACACGAACTACAAATAAAACTTCAGCGTTTCCTGGAATATCTTGTTCACGACCTGACATCACCGATTTGGGATACCCCTCTCACCTAGAGAGAGACACGGAGGGCGGGTGTCCCCTTATACATCTTTATTTTTTCTTCCGCTGTTTTGGGGAAGGGCAGCGGTTTACGGGACCACATAGAGCGCGTTTGGGGAAGGAAGCTAGGCTGTGCAGGAAAGTGCTCGATAATATCATCCTCTGCCAGTCCCTCCTTCTTCCCCCCCCCCCCCCCCCGGCCCTGCCCCGCCCCGCCTCTAAATCCGATGCCTCTAGCCGCACGTCCTTCCAAGGAGGGTCTGGCCACGGTCTGGGTTCCCTCCGCCCCGACCCCTGCAGTCCCCAAGTTGCCTAACTTGGAGTTCCGAACCCTTCCAGTCCCTGGGGCAGTCTCGGCGATAAGGTGCCTCGGAATGGAAGAAGTACCGTTTACATGTTAATGATTTTCGACCTTTCTTCTGGCGAGTAGATCTTCTGTGTGGCGTTTATTTCTCCCCTCCTTTTCCTCGAGCATGTTTGTCTGTGAGGGGAAACGTCCCACAACCCGGGACCTGCACCCCTATATTTATTTTGTGAAACGTTAATTAAAACATAGCGTGGGGGGATGGGAGGGAGAGGGTTTCTCTCTAACACAAAGTAGAGCGCTGTCTTGTCAGTCTTCATAGAATTAGAAGTCTGAACTGTCTACAAAACAATTCATTTGACTTCTCCAAACTAGAAGAAATGAAAGCCCCATTCCCGAGTATAAACGTTAACTTAGGAATGTGGTGATATTGGAGGGATTTTTAAAATGGCAGTGTAAATTAGCTCAGTTTTGAATACTACTGCAACATCTGCCATAGAATGGTTTTAGATAGTTACATTCAACGGTACAAATTTTGAAAGTTTAGATAAATCTGTTAAAATTTAAAGTCTACATTTAGGCTATAATTATATGCTCTTTTAATGGTAGCCAGGTGTATCATCCAAACTAAACACTAGTTGTTTCCCAGATCTTCCCAGATTGCCACACCCACCAAATCCCAAATTGAAAGGATAAACTATCCTCTTTCCTATTTAGACAGAAAAACCTTAAAATTGTGTACACACACACACACACACAGAGTTACCTGTAATTAGCCTTTCAAAATCGTTCGAATTTTAAAGTTTGGCCATAGTAGCAAAGTAGAAGAGGATTCCAGTAAAACTCTTTATTTGTAGCAAATGCAACACTATAAACTAGCCCCACTTCTCTGACCTCGTCCATTCACCACACACCACCACCGAGAAACCCAAGTACTGGTCTTTTGCCTAGTTTTTGGTGCTTTGAGGAATTTTGCCCTTGATCTTTTATGTAAATATTTGGGTTGTCATTATGCACTGACAAATAGATTTTTTTTTTTTTTTTAGAGGGGGGAGGAGAGAGAAATAAGCAAAGGACATGCTTGATTGCAAAGGATGTTCTTTGTCTGCAATATGTTAATACAAAGTCTTCTTTAAGGACAATTTAACCCATGGGATTGCTACTGTAGTTTCTCAATCTTAAACATGGTAGGACTCTAGCTCTGGTTTTGGTACTCTTGGATCCTGATGTTGAAGTGCCTTAATTTGATTTCTTTAATGACATAAAGGAGGCTGTGTCTCTTCGAAGGTTGCTTGTGCATTGAAAACTTCAGGTACTATTTCCAAGTCCTTTAGTTCTATGCTTTCCCAGATAGAAGTATTGCAATGATTTCACTCATCCCATGACAACTTTGGTAACCTTTATCACACTTTGGTTGCTACACACATTCATTTGGAGAATCTAGCTTAATATTGGTGTGTTTCTTGATTGTGCATAAATATCACTGACATCAGAATGAGCTGATTTAGTATGCACTGGCAGAAATATTTCAGCCTGTATGTCATTCATCACATATTTATTGAGTACCTAGTATCTACTATGCATATGCAGGGAGTTTTCCTCTTCTCTGGAGATATTGTTTGTTATTTTTCTTATTTACAAAATTAAAAAATTCCCATCTGCAAATATTTTTATTAGTTATTTTTCAGGCTGACTCTGAGAGAATTTTGAGATCTGTGTGTGTGTTTCCATACTTTTTTTGTAAGATCTATTTTTATGTAGACATAAAGAGCAGGAATATAATGTGCAGCATAGAACGAAAAGCTTGTGTTCTATGAGGTTTATATATATTTATATAATTAGTATAGAGTACTTTCAGGAGAGCTGGGCTAGAATTTGGTTTCTCCATGTTCTTTCCAGATACCATACTTCCCAGTTGTTTCCAGATGTTCCAAGTCAGGAAATCTTGTCATTTATGGGATAACTGGCCCCCTAAAAGGACATTTTCAAAGGGATGCCAGAGCACAATTAATGCTCATGGTGCCTGTATGCTTCTCCTTCCAGGTGAGTTGTGGGCCCAAATAAAATCTGTCATACTTGTTCCCAAACCTGATTATACTGTTATAAGTGTCCTTATGAAATTTAAATACTATCAAATTGATTGTTAATAAAACATGGGTATGCAAATGCAAAAGGAACGTTGTTCCAATGAAAACTAAGTTAAATGCTTTGGAAAATGCAAGCAGGTAAGACCCTGAAAAAAGTCTTTATGAAAGTAGTAGTGGATGTGTTAACTGTAAAAGATTGGAAAAGCAGGTATCTATCAGTTCTCACTTGGCTTTAAAAAAGTAAAAGTGGGGGCGCCTGGGTGGCGCAGTCGGTTAAGCGTCCGACTTCAGCCAGATCCTGGTCCGTGAGTTCGAGCCCCGCGTCAGGCTCTGGGCTGATGGCTTGGAGCCTGGAGCCTGTTTCCGATTCTGTCTCTCTCTCTGCCCCTCCCCCGTTCATGCTCTGTCTCTCTCTGTCCCAAAAATAAATAAAAAACGTTGAAAAAAAAATTAAAAAAAAAAAAAGTAAAAGTGAAAATTGTAGGCAGTGAGATAAGTGACATAGATACATGGAACTCTAAATAGTGAACCCACACTCAACAAACCAGGGCCCCACAGCCACGTACTGGTTAAGAAATCCCAAATCATACAAAATACTGTTATTTATGTTTAAGCTAAAATAAGATATTTAAGGGGTGCCTGGGTGGCTTAGTTAAGCATTTGACTCTTCAGGTCATGATCTTATGGTTTGTGAGTTCAAGTTCGGCATTGAGCTCTCTGCCGGCAGGGTGGAGCCTGCTTGGGATTCTCTTTTTCCCTCTCTCTCTGCCTCTCCCCAGCTCTCTCTCTCTCAAAATAAATAAATAAACTTTAAACAGTAAGATATTAAGATATATGTATCTTATAAAGATAAAAATACATTTTTATGATTCCTTTTTATTAACCAGCCATCTAAATATTTTACATATATTTGCATGTACTTAAAATCAGACACTAAATTTTGTAGTAATAATGAAAAACAGATAATTTGGGTTTTCCTATTTAAAAATAAAACTACAACTTATGAAACTGATCTATCTCACAGTTAGGAAAATTATACTACATTTGCAACATCACTGATTCTTTGAATTCTTTGAATGAGCTATATTGGTTATTGTTTTTGATGTATGATGAGATATTCTTTTTTCATTTGACCTTTGTGGTTTATTTATGACTATTAGTTTTGCAAAAAATATTTGAAGACTTCATACATTTTCTCAAGGTCCTCCTGTAATATTCAGTTGCTTTCTTTGAATTGTTGTCCCTGTTCCTTTTCTCTTCCTTTGTGGTCTGCTGGTTCAACTCTGCTGAATCCTACACTGGTAAGGCTTTACATGTGAGCTAAGAAGTTCACTGCCACTTCCGATGGGTTAGTTAATTTCTGCATCTTTTGCAACATTTGCACCTTCACTTTGCAATTGATTTGCATTATTTTGGGATGAAAACTGCTAAATAGGTATACAAAATTGATATCTACTAGAGCAGTGCTGTCTAATAAAATATAACGCAAGCCACAAATGCCAAGTCATATATGTAATTTAAAATTTTCTAGTAGCCACATTAAAAAAAAACTAAAAAGAAACAAGTGAAATTAATTACAAGTGAAAATAATGTTATTTTACGTAATATATATAAGGTGTTACTCTTTCAATATTTAACCAATACATAGAATATTACTAATGATAACTTTTACCATTTGTTTTTCTACTAGATTTTTCAAATCTGATGTGTATTTTATACTTCAGAACATCTTAAACATCATTTTGGACTAGCTATAATTCAAGTGCTCAAAAGGCCCGTGTAGCTAGCGGCTAGTGCATTGCATCGCACAGTCCCAGTGCCATTGTACCTAACACTTATTAGTTTTATGGATTATTAAATCCCTGGTGAGGCCAGATTGGTGTATAATAAAAAAAAATTATGCTAAGTGATATTAGTTGGTCAGAGAAAGACAAAAATCATATGACTTCACTCATATGAGGACTTTAAGAGACAAAACAGATGAACATAAGGGAAGGGAAACAAAAATGACATAAAAACAGGGAGGGGGAGAAAACAGAAGAGACTCATAAATATGGAGAACAAACTGAGGGTTACTGGAGGGGTTGTGGGAGGGGGGATGGGCTAAATGGGTAAGGGGCATTAAGGAATCTACTCCCGAAATCATTGTTTCACTATATGCTAACTAATTTGGATGTAAATTTTAAAAAATAAAAAAATAAAATAAATCCACATTTATATGTTCTGTAAAGAAAAAGTCACAACAGATGGAAATTAGTAACATATAACTAGGTAAATTATTTTCTACTTCCAGTAGTTAACCTTTCAAATAAATTTCAGGTGCTATTGTCAGTTATCTTACTAAACTACAGTTCTGATTCTGTCCCTTCTCCTCAAACTCTTTAATGGTTCCACATTACATAGAGCATAGAATCCAAATTCCTTCTTTCACTCATTCAACAAATGTTAAGTGCATTAACTCCTTTTTAAAAAAAAGATTTGTAGTTTTTTGGGGCGCCTGGGTGGCGCAGTCGGTTAAGCATCCGACTTCAGCCAGGTCACGATCTCGCGGTCCGGTCCGCGAGTTCGAGCCCCGCGTCAGGCTCTGGGCTGATGGCTCGGAGCCTGGAGCCTGTTTCCGATTCTGTGTCTCCCTCTCTCTCTCTGCCCCTCCCCCGTTCATGCTCTGTCTCTCTCTGTCCCAAAAATAAAAATAAAAAACGTTGAAAAAAAAAAAAAAAAAAAGATTTGTAGTTTTAGTGTTTTATTTATTTTATTTATTTTTTGAGAGACATAGAGACATCGTGAGTGGGGGAGGGCAGAGAAACAAGGAGAGAGAGAATCCCAAGCAGGCTCCACACTGTCAGTGCAGAGCCCACGGCGTGGCTCAATTCACTAAACTGCAAGATCATGACCTGAGGTGAAACCAAGATCAACGCTTAACTGACTGAGCTACTTAGGCACCCCTAAGTGCATTAACTCCTATGTGTTAGATACCATGCAAGGCCCAAGAATATCATAGGATCAAAGTAGACATGCTTTCTACCCTCCTGGAACTCTCAATCTATCTCCTCCTTCATACTTTCCACCATTAATTATTTTGGTCTCACCATTTACTCTATCCTGAGGCCTGAGCTCCAGCGACAAATAACTGTTCCTCGCATCACCCTGTATAGCTGTAGCTGGGAAACAGCTGCCCAGTGAGGGACTCTTTCCCAGCCATCCTTGCAGTTACATATGGCCATGTGAGTTGTTTCTCCAATAGAATGGGAACCATGGCTTTAAAGAAATGGCCCTGGCTGGGTACTGATAACTACAATACCCCCGTGGGATGTCAGAGTCACAGAATAAAAAGGGTCTTTAAGTGACTAGGTAGAGGACAGCCCTTCTAGAAAACCTGAATTCATTCCCAGGGATAACAATTTATCGTTTTATGCCATTACTTATTTAGACTTAGTTGTTATGGTAATTTAATCTACCATAAATAATACAATATAATTTTCTTTGTTCGCTAATGCATTGTAGATACCACTTGCTTTAGGAGAAGCGGCAATACACAGATACAAGAGGGCTTCGGTATCAGCTAAGTTGGTGTTGGAATCTCAGTTCTTCCATTATTAGTGACATGACCTTTGACAAGTTGTACACACTTTAGTCATCATTAACATGGGGATTTTCTGTTGGAGCCTCCCCTTCTCCTCCTACCGTTACCACATTTCCATGCCACCAACTACATCTCTCTGGCCTCTAACGCTCACTTTGCTGACTATATAGCCTGCTGGAAGTGGACCCTGCTCCCTGATTCAGAGCAGTCTTTACCCAATGACAAGGGTTACAGTGGTGTACTACAGATGCTTTGCACACATATGTAAGAACCTATAGTGCACATCCCTTTCCAACTTCAAGTTCAGTGATGTCACATTGGTAGCTTGAAATTGGCAACTATAGATGTATTTTACACCACGGGAATTATTAGCAAATGCTACAAATCAGAACTTGGGGGGCATGGGTGGTCCAGTAGGTTGGGGGTCTGACTCTTGATCTTGGCTCAGGTCATGATCCCACATGGGTTCTGTACTGACAGCTTGAAATTCTCACTCTCCCTCTCTCTCTGCCCCCCACCCCCACCATGCTCTCTTTCTTAAACTTAAAAAAAAAAAAAAAAAAAAAAAGAACTCTCCCATCGTCTTCCAGAGCTGTTTGTTAAACACTGACCAACATACCAGAATGTCTTACCCTTAGGGTGGGATCATTCAGGAGTGTGGTTGGCAATTATTTCCAGATTTTTTCCCCAGCAGGACTGATCTCCAGTTACCCATAGTGGTAGCTAGATTGGAAATACAAACTTTATTAACTGCCTTTCCTGTCCCAGGTCTCCACTCCCCTGCCTTCCCCTCTCAAACAACTATTTGCGTTAGAATTCTGTCTAAAGGTCTGGTTTTAGGGCAACTCAAACTAGGACAGGGACTAGTGATAAATAAAGTTGAAATTATGTAAAGTGCATAGAGCTTAGCGGGTGCTCCACAAATATTAGCAGTTCCCTGTACTGAAATAATATATGGGTAAACCCAACTCAGCAGAATTTAAGGGTTAATTAGCCATAATAGGAATTGAAAGTATGCATTTAAAACTCAATTGTCCTAAATACATAAATCACCTCTGTGGACTTTTTAAAACTTTCATTATTTTAAATAAATTTTTATCATAAAAAATGCAAACTATACATATGAAAACTTAAGGTAAATCTCTAACATAACCAAAGAGACAAAATTAATTCAGGAATGTAGTCTTGTGAGATGTAGATCTCCAGGCTCTCTTCACACTGCTAGTAGCTGTAGCCTTCTAATAAATTTAAAGTCTCTAATGCCTTTATTCATTGATACTGATTTTTCACTAGCAACTGTCAGTTTTGTTTTATTTTGGTTTTAATTTTAGATTCTTGTCTTGACCTCATATTGTATGTCACCTTTGAATAGTGATGTATGCCAGGATCTGAATATTCTAGGATTTGCAGTTGTAATTTTGGAGCCATTAGAAAGCTCTTTCATGAGGTCACCATTAAAAAGCTATAACCTCCCTAGATATTTCTCTTTAAAAACATAGGTATCCCCAGCTTTTTGAAAGTTTTCCTCTTTGCTTTTATGAAAGACCTGCATTGGTTCCTGCTTTTGCTAACCAAAAGAAATATGAACTCAGGAACCACACTCAGCATCAAGCTGCCATAGCTTTGAACTCTGTCTGTGAGCATCTGTGCTTTATCTCGATTTATTTTGGCATCCATTAGCAAGATATGTCCTATGGTATCAGAAAAGGCTGAGAGGGTTTTTTTTTTTGTTTTTTTTTGTTTTTTTTTTTTTTTGGCAGGGTGTCTGGGAATGCTCAAAAACTTTTCTATATAAATATATATTTTTTTCATTTTCTCCATATTCTTGCCAACATTGTTGTTTCCTGTATTTTTTAATAATTTTTTTATGTAAAAATTTTTTAGGGCGCCTAGGTGGCTCAGTTGGTTAAGCGTCCGACTTCGGCTCAGGTCACGATCTCACGGTCCGTGAGTTCGAGCCCCGCGTCGGGCTCTGGGCTGATGGCTCAGAGCCTGTAGCCTGCTTCCTGTGTCTCCCTCTCTCTCTGTCCCTCCCCCGTTCATGCTCTGTCTCTTTCTGTCTCAAAAATAAATAAAACGTTAAAAAAATTAAAAAAAAATAAAATTTTTTTAGTAATTTACATCCAAATGACTTAGCATATAGTGCAACAATGATTTCAGGAGTAGATTCCTTAATGCTCCTTACCCATTTAGCCGATCCCCCCTCCCACAACCCCTCCAGTAACCCTCAGTTTGTTCTCCATATTTATGAGTCTCTTCTGTTTTGTCTCCTTCCTTGTTTTTATATTATTTTTGTTTCCCTTCCCTCATGTTCATCTGTTTTGTCTCTTAAAGTTCTCTTATGAGTGAAGTCATATGATATTTGCCTTTCTCTGACTGACTAATTTCATTTAGCATGATGCCCTCCAGGTCCATCTACATAGTTGCAAATGGCAAGATTTCATTCTTTTGGATTGCCAAGTAATACTCTGTTGTGTGTGTGTGTGTGTGTGTGTGTGTGTGTGTGTGTGATATATATATATATATATATATATATATATATATATATATATATATATCACATCTTCTTTATCCATTCATCCATTAATGGACATTTGGGCTCTTTCCATACTTTGGCTATTGTTGATAGTGCTGCTATAAACATTGGGGTGCATGTGTCCCTTCAAAACAGCACACCTGTATCCCTTGGATAAGTGCCTAGTAGTGCAATTGCTGGGTCGTAGGGTAGTTTTATTTTTAGTTTTTTTGAGGAAACTCCATACTGTTTTCCAGAGAGGCTGCACCAGCTTGCATTCCCACCCATATAAATTAATTTTAAGTGCTTCTTTGCTTTATGCCATTTTGGCTTACAAAGTTTTCATAGGAAAGCTCTACTTTTAGAGGGGAAACCTGTAGTCCTTTGTAATGTCTCTATGGTGAAATTATGAATAGCATTATTTACCTTATTATATTTCAAGAGTAAATGGGCTCTTACCAGACACAAGGGCTGAGGACATTTTGGAGAAGCCAAATTATTAGTTTCTGAAAGGAGAACATAATTTATTAAGAAAAACACCGAACCCAGAGTGAGGAGTCCCAGATTATTGCTCTCTCCGTCTGTGTCATATTGGGTGAGTCATTCAGTCACTTCCCTTCCCTGGGTTTTAGTGTCCCCATTTTCAAAGTAAGGACACTGAACAAGATGGAATTTAATGTCTATTTCAGCTCTAACATTTTATGGATGGATAGGTGTATTTACACCATAGGAATTATTAGCAAATAGCATTTTATCAGAGTGCAACACATGTGGACAAAGGACCAAGTTCAAATTATGTAGCCATCATTTGCTAGTCCTATCTTAATATGTCAAAGTCTGTAAGACAGTAAGAAAAGACTTCTGGTCATGTTGTATCCTTGTTATTATCTTTGTGGTGTCAGTTACTGTGTGAAAATCAGAAAGTACTACCTTCATCTGGGGGAAAAAGGCAACAAAGTATTTTTCCTTAGGGTTTTAATGTTGGAAGAAATGACAGACTCTTGATCATGGTTTACTTGCTGATGTTTTAAAGTTGTTTTTTTTTAAATATGTAACTTACTATTATTCAGACTTGCAAATTAAAACAGTGAGATTTATTTATTTCCTATAAGACTGACAACATTTAAAAAGGTGGACAATGCCTGATGTGGCTGAGGATGAGAAGAAACAGTCACCTTTGGTCGGGTTTAATCTGTACCTGTCTTAACTGAGATTCCCCCCAAAAGGAGAGCCTGAGACCATGGAATAGGAGTGGGGGAATGAAAAGGGAACGGTAAAGCCCATCCTCGGGGAGCTTTTTCCAGTCAGTCACCACCCTTGTAGGCAGTCAAGGGCTGGATCTCTCAGGGGTCTTCTGAAGGGATGTGTGAATTGTGCCTCATAATTGCCCACCTAAAGAATGGGAGAGGGGAGGGGAGCATTTACCCACCAGCTCCTGTCCTCATTGGATAAGAGTCACACCAAGAAGTGTTAGCCTTTCGTATTTCAAGGTGTACGCACTGGTGAAAGCTGATTAGTGTCCCCAGGCATCGGTCAGACAGCCTGATAGACCCTGAGGAAAAGTGAGAGATAATGAGGTCAGGCTGGAGTGAGATGCTGTCGTGCTGCAGACAGCAGCACAAAGCTGCAGCAATAATGGAAATAAAAGATGTGCAAGATGCAGGTGGACACAAGAGGTATCGAATACAGAACCAAAGAGGACAATATGAAATAGCTTTTAAAAATTTAAACAAAACTATGCTTTGATTTTTTTTTTTTTTAATGTTTATTTATTTGTTTTGAGAGAGAGCTAGTGAGCAGGGGAGGGGCAGAGAGAGAGAAAGGGAGAGAGAGACAGAGAGAGAGACAGAGAGAGAGAGAGAATCCCAAGCAGGCTCCACACTGCCAGTGCACAGAGCCTGTTGTGGGGCTCAAACTCATGCACTGTGAGATCATGACCTGAGTCAAAATCAAGAGTCAGGCGCTTAACCAACTGAGCCAACCAGGTGCCCTTGCTTTGATTTCTATTCTACAGAGCAGTGTTGATAGTCATGAAACAATAACAGTAAACTTGATCCCATTAGTAGTGGTTAGATTGTTAAAAATTATGCTACTTAAATGAATATTTAGTCACAGGGAAGAGTGAAATAGCTTGTTCTACTTATTTCTTGTACTGACAAAGAAAGATGTCTAAAGTGTAGTAAAGTGGAAAAGCAAGCAGCAGATTATAATACAATTACATTTTTGTAAAGTCTATACTTATTTTATATATGTTATATATAATGCTAATGTGACAAATTTTTATATATTTCAAATACCTGTAAGATAGTTAATACTAACTCTTGGGAGTTGGGTGAAGGAACTTTCACTTTTTACTTCTATGTTGTTTATACACCTTATAACAGACATGGATCTTTCTTCAATAATAAATTTAAATAATACATACAAATATGAAGGAATAAATCTTTCCCAAAAAAGTATGCCTTATTACCAGTGATTTTGCTTTGGCTAAGTTTTCATTAGACTCCTATAACTTTCCTAACTTTTGAAAATAAAGGTGTTTCTATAACAAGGGCACTAATTTATATACATTATGAAGTTTAAATTTTAGGTAGAGGAATAGTCAGGGTGAAATTAAATGCTAGAATGCCAGGTTTTCTTTTGGAAACATAAAATTTATTGACTTATTTTCCCCAAACTTTAGTGCTAAAACTGAGTTGGTTGGTTATGAAGCCTTTGCACTTCAGTCTGAAATTACAACACTGAAGAGTAATCCTCGCAATATATTCAGTGTATGCTGTGGACACAGCATATTTTTCAGCACAGTAAGTAACTAAATAAAGTGTTTTTTGCTAACTTAAAAAAAAAAGTAAAAAAGAAATACAACTCACGTGATGGGGAAAACAATCTTCACTTTTGGACTTAAGTTTAGTACCTCTCTGCATTTCTTAAGAGGACACCTATCACTGACTTCCAGCTTTAATTAAATTACAAAGAAAAATAATTTCTAAGATGAGAAAGTGTCATTGTATCAACAACTCTAAAACACAGCCCATCTCTCTAGAGCGCCCTCCCCTTCACACATATGTATTGGCAATTGCAGTATACATCTGTTGCTTCAGATGATTTTTGGCAGAGAATCTGCTGGGCCAAGCTGTAGGAAAACATGGCAAGATGAGGAAGCTAAGCAGAAGCATTTACTCTCCTCAACTTGTAGACTATAAAGCAAGTCGGGTCATATCCCAGTCTGAGAGAGGCAAAGGTAAACTAACAACGGCTTTTCTTTGAGAAGTACTCCAAAGGGTGGCAAAAATCACAGAACTATCTTCTTTATCAGTGTAAAGTGGATGGGCATTGTTGTTATAGCTTACCAGTATATATGAAAACATTGGAATGCCAACTTAAGATAAGAAAACACTGGACTAGGCAGGGTCAGACCATGGAAACAAACTTTTCATTTCATTTCATTTTGTTTTATTTATTAATTTTTAGATGTTTATTTTTGAGAGAGAGAGCGAGGGAGGGGCAGAGAAAGAAAGAGAGTGAGAATCTTTTTTAAAAAACATTTTTCAGGTTTATTCACTTTTGAGAGACAGAGAGACAGACAGAGAGATAGAGAGTGTGAGTGGGGGAGGGGCAAAGATAGAGAGGAACACACAGAATCCAAAGAAGGCTCCAGGCTCTGAGCTGTCAGTATAGAGCCCTACCTGCGGTTCAAACTCACAAGCCGTGAGATCATGACCTGATCCGAAGTGAGACCCTTGTCTGAGCCACCCAGGTGCCCCAAGAGAGTAAGCATCCCAAGCAGGCTCCTCACTGTCAGCACAGAGCTTGACTCAGGCCTCGAACTCATGAACCGTGAGATCATGACCTGAGCCGAAATCAAGAATTGGATTCTTAACTGACTGAGACACCCAGGTGCCCCTTTTTCATCTTATTTTAAACCACTTTTCATATTGCAGAGGGTCTCAAAATTACGTTTTAAGATTCATGTCCTTCTTTAGAAATAGGATATTGCAACGTGAATTGAAGAAATCCGAAGAGCTAGATTTTTAAAAAAAATTTTCAAATATTAAAATGATCAGTGATGAAAATTATATAGAAATATCATTGAAATCAAAAGCTTTTGAAATAGGGGTGCCTGGGTGGCTCAGTCAGTTAAGCATCCAACTCTTGATTTCCCCTCAGGTCATGATCTCCCGATATGTTGGACTCTGTGCTGACAGCGTGGATCCTCTTGGGATCCTCTCTGTCCCTCCCTCTCTCTCCCTGCTCCTCCCCAGCTCTTTCTCTCTCTCTCTCTCTCTCTCTCAAAATAAATAAATAAACTTTAAAAAGCTTCTGAACTATAAGAACTTTTCTAAGCTGATTTTCAAATGGCCAGATTTTCCTAAAAGCAATTCTTTACCTTTCTAAAACAGTTGACCATATGTTGGAACTTAGATTGTGTATTGAGGGTTGAGGAAACCCAGGACATTAGCATTTTTCTATTCTCCAACTGCTTTGCAGGCTTGTTGGCTGGGCCAGTGCTCCTCACTGCAGTTTCAGGGCCAGGCCCAGCTCTGCCTATTCATGTGACAGTTAGTGATCATCACGTCTGGCAGAGGACAAGGGGCAGCTCCCGAACAGCCTGGCCTGTCTCATTCTGGAGTTGTCAGCCTCCTTAGAAGCTGAGCATATGTTCAGAATGGCCTCTTCTAACTCAGGTGATTTTTGGCTCCTTCAGTTGTATCTTTTTCTTTTTCCTTGGGTTCTATTTTCATTTTATTTGAAGCAAAGTACCCCAGCAGCTGTCATAACTCTTCATATTAGTCTAATCAACAACAATAACATCAGCTTAGGTAACTGCCAAGAGGCCATCATTGACCAGAGGATGGCATAAAATTATAATCGACTGAGTTCTCTCTGAAATGCTGCAGTTGTACTTAGCCAGGGAAGTTACTATTGGATTCCCTGCCTCCTTTACCCACATACACTCAGGAGCCTGGCGGTACTCTGTGGTCTTACTAATACCTCAAAGTTGGTCTTAATCCCTTCTATTGGCATTGTAATATTTAATATTCCTATTATTTTTGCTCCCATCTGTACTTTGCCAAAAATGAGTTGATTATTTTTAAGGGAGGAAGAATACTACATAATCCAGAGAACAAAATAAATAGATTAAAATTATTGGTGGAAAGACTAAAATTGAAGACAAACTCATTCACGACAACAGAAAATTTAGGATTTGATTCATCCAACATTTGATAAAGGCCCCAGTCTGTCAGGTGTTCTTGCATACTGTTACCCACGTAATTCTTCCACAGGTCGTTTTGGAGACAAAGTTTCCCCGTTCTACAGACTTGGAAATGGAGCCATAGGGAGTTTTTTTGTTTGTTTGTTTGTTTTTTTAATCCTGCTGCAAATCACTTAGCTGGAAAATTGGCAGGATAGGCTGCTAACTCTAAGTTTGATCTTCTTCCCATTATACATCACTGCTTCCAGGAAGAATAAATGTATTCTTTGTGTAACAATCAGACATCTCTAATCAGTCAACAAATGTTTATCAAGTGCCTATCAGGTACCAGGCACTTAAAGGTTTTCTGAGTAACGATAGTATAATCACTTATGGTCCTCAACCAGTCCTATTTTGAGCAGTAGCAGAAAATTTTCCAGCAGGTCACTGGGGTTAGAAGTTTAGTGGGGGGTAAAAGTAACAAAATTTCTTTTAATGACTCCCAGTAACTCAAACAAGGACCATGATTGTCATCTCAGCTCATTAGCATTATGTTCTAACTCACTGAGTTATCAGCCTCTCCAATGTAGGCCTGGAATTCCAAAACAGATTCTTAGGCATTTCGGTAGAATTATCCAACACATGCCCTAGGCTTTCAGAATCCTCAAATACTCATATAACACTCTCAGTTTTGTATTTTCTCAGTTTTTCAAATTGAGTGCTTCACATTTACCTTCTCAGTAAGTCCGTTTCAAAGTTCAGTTCTTTCATCATCTTCTTCTAAAGATGCTCACACGGATAAGGAAGAAAATAAATCTAACAAAGATGCCAAGAAAACATTGTGCTTTGTAAAGGCCTCATAACTGAAGGAATGCTAATCAAACATTCTCCCTAAATTAAGTTTTGGGTTAACTTCAATATGGAAAGCTCCAGCGACAAAGGATGAGTCCCAGAAATTTGAAAAACCTGAAAATAGGTGAGGTTTTATTTATTCTTCATCTTTGATTCTAATCTTTCCTATCAGCATCCAGTATGGCTGATACAAGTCCATTGGGGATGGACACATGGAGATGGTTAAATACAAAAACAGACAAACAAATAGACTGGCTGGTCATCAGTGAACAATAGCAGATAAAAATATCATTGTTCTTCAACTCTTAATTTTACAAAAGCTTTTGGGTGAAATGTCACCTCTCTTTCCTGAAGTGCTTTCCTTTACCAAGTAATTAAAAATTTAATTGAACTCAAAAGGGCAGAAGAGGCCCTCAGCATTTTACACTTGAAGTATAATCAGCATGTAATTTGTTTAAATTCATGGCTAAATGATGAGACATTATACAATAGCACATGGCGTATGTTTTTATCATTTTCCCCTCTAATATTCATATGTCACCAAATTAGAAATAGTATCATAAAATATTGGTTTCAGGCAGATGACATGAAGGCCCCATCAGAGCAACCCAAGTCTGTTTTTTCTTAAAATGATGGTAAATCAACACTGCTGCACTTGAAAACTCACCACAAGAATCTATGTGCAATTCTGTTTTTTCCTACCCAGCACAAGGGAGAAAGAAAAGGCATGAGGCTTTTCTACCCAATAAGTGCATTCTCATTGCCAGCACTCTACCCTTTAGGAAACCTCATATGGTTGCTGACTTGATTGCAGGACAGAAGAAGTGAAAAGGTGGAGATGGTGTTTGTTTTAGCAGAGCAAGGGAAAGAGCAATTCCTATGGACAGCAGATAGCCAGCCAGTTTTGGCAATGCAAAGTGAAACAGGTTTGGTAGAGGAAAAGAAAGGGCTCCATTAGTGAGGCATCTGGTGACCAAGGCATTTCTCTCCCCTCAGCCTTTTAATTAGCTCCTCGGTGACCCATCAGGCCAGAGCAGCCACAACAGCAATGTGGAGCTTCAAGGTCTCCCTATGGTCCCACGATAGGATTTAGAGTAGATAGAATGTTCCCTTGCAGTGGGGAATTGTATCCTGGAACACTCAGTTGGAACCATATCCATTATTTTCTCCAAAACAGTATTAAACATGTTAATTTGGTGCTATGGGACTATTAACCTTGTACTATAGATTCAAAATTACAACAGGTTTTCTGTTACAAGGTTTTCTAAACTGCAGGTCAAAACCAATTGAATGATTAAGAAATCATGTTATTGGGTTGTAACTATTATTTAAAAAAAATAAAAGAAATAGGATAGAAAATATCAGAGTGCATTGCCTGGAGTGAAGGCAATGTGAATCTTTTGTGTGTGTTGTGTGTATGCATGTGTGTGCATGTAGTCATGCTGCAAAGTGTATTCCTTACCACAGGTTGCAGTAAAGTAGGATTCAAGATCATTGTGGTGGAGACTGTAGGACCTAACCTACATTTATACATTCCAGTTCTACATGTTGCATCAGGCCCATGAAGCAAAAGTCAATTCATTGATAATGAGTGAATTTGCCACAAGCTAGTTCACCAAAAATCAATTCCACAAATGATTTATTCACTGACCCATTACTTCATTGCTTTACTGGGGACTTTTCCCACATTCTAGTGTCCTTAAAGCTTTGCTATAGTCCTGCAGCTAGAGATTTGCTAGACTTGTCAAATTATCAATGTTGGTTATTACACATCTCACAATTTAGATACCTCTGTCCCTTATGCCCCTGGCCATGTGGGTGGCTCATATGGTGACATAGCTGCGATGAATTTTCTGATAAATTTCAGCACGTTTGTGGGGCTCAGTTGGTTAACCATCCAACTTCAGCTCAGGTCATGGTCTCATGGTCTGTGAGTTCAATCCCTGCTTCAGGCTTTGTGCTGGAGCTTGGAGACTGCTTCAGATTCTGTGTCTCCCTCTTTCTATGCCCCTCCCCTGCTCGTGATTTGTCTCTCTCTCTCTCTCAGAAGTAAATAAACGTTAAAAAGAAAAAAGCCAACAGAGCTGGCTTAATGCTTGGTAAGGGAGGGTATTTTTTTTTAAGTGTTTATTTATGTTGAGAGAGAGAGAGAGAGAATGTGAGCAGGGAGAGGGACAGAGAGAGAGGAGAGAGAGAATCCCAAGCAGGTTCTGCCTAAACAGGGCTGGATCCCAGGAATCATGTGATCATAACCTGAACTGAAATCAAGAGTCTGATGCTTAACTGACTTAGCCACCCAGGTGCCCCTGTTTGTTTGTTTTTAAATTAAAATTTATGGGGCATGTGGGTGGCACAGTTGGTTGATCTTCCGACTTTCGTTCAAGTCATGATCTCACAGTTTGTGAGTTCAAGCACCAAGCCTGCTTTGGATCCCCTATCTCTTTCTCTCTCTGCCCTTCTCCCACTCATTCTCTCTCTCTCTCTCAAAAATAAATAAAACATTAAAACAACTTTTAAATTAAAATTTATACTCTATTCTGGTGAGGGAGTGAAACCATTTTGTTTACATTTTGTCAAGTATGAAGGTTGTGTATAGAAACTTATGTGAAAAAAATAAGATGTATCTCTATATTTCTACATCTATCACAATGTGATTTGCATAAATTAAAAATAAATGTACACTCCTGTACTATTATGACTTATGCTTATCTCTCTGTGAATGCTTTATATACATGTGCTTTAAAAAAGATACCCCCTAAAGCCTATTATTAAGACATTCACTCGGTTTCAATTTGAGCAGCTCAGCTGGAATCATCAGAGATAGAGCAGTTGTTCAAAAAGTCTCAAGAGTTAAAAACAACAACAACAATACAAAGAGATGAGACCTGGTCTGAGGAACTTTGAGGAAGAAGGAAGAATTGCCAACCTCACAGAAAGGCTTTGTTTGGTAACTGCCTCAGTCAGTTTGAGCCAGAGGAGCCTTGACTTTTAATCAACCCAGAGAAGGGAAGGTCAGAGCACCTCCATAAAGAGGAAAAAGCAGTTTTACATGGAATTATCATTAGGACTTTGTTTCAAAATCAGTTATAAAAAGGATATGTGGATGAAAATGAAACATGCTCTAAATTTAAAAATATATGCACCCAAAAAATCTTGAAAAAGAACAAAATTGAAAGACTCCTGCCTTCTGGTTTCAAAACTAACCATAAAGCAACAATAATCAAGATATTATGGTACTGGTATACGGAACAGACATATAAGTCAGTGGAGATAATCCAGACAGCCACATGTGAAAGAATGAAGTTGGATCCAAACCTCACAGCAGATACAAAAATTACCCAAAATGGATCAAAGGCCAAGTGTAAAAGGTAGAATTATAAAACTTTTGGAAGATACCGTAGGAGTAAATCTTTGTGATCTTGTATTTCATAATCGTTTTCTTAGATATGACACTGAAAGCACAAGCAGCAAAAGAAGAAACAGACAAATTAGACTTTATAAAAATGAATAACCTTTTTATTTCACAGGATACTATCAAGAAATTGAAGGGACAGCCCCGACAAGGAACTTGTATCTAGAATATGTAAAGAATTTTTACAGCACAATAATAAAAAGACAACCCAATTTGGAAAGAGGCTAAGGATTGGAATAAACATTTCTCCAAGGAAGATATACAAGTGGTTACTGAGCACATGAAAAGATGCCTAACAGTAACTATGAGGAAAAGACAAATCAAAAGCACAGTGAGGAGGTGTTTGTCTGGCTCAGACATTAGGGCATGAGATTCTTGACCTCGGGGTTGTGAATGTGTGCCCCATGCTGGGTGTAGAGATTACTTAAAAATAAAATCTTTTTTTTTTTTTTTAAAAGCACAATGAAATGCCACTTATTACCTACTGATGGTTATAATAAAAAAGACAGAAAATGGCAAGTGTTGGTGAGATTGTGGAGACATTGCTGTGCAAATGTAAAATGGAGCAGCCACCCTGAAAGTGTGGCAACTCCTCAGAATGTTACACATGGAGTTACCATACGACCCTGCAATTCCACTCCCAGCTATATATCTGAAAGAACCAAAAACATAGTCTAGAGAAAGACTTGTACATGGGTGATCATAGCAGTATTATTCGTAAGAGCCCAAATGTTCATCAACTGATGAATGGCTAAAACAAAATATGACCATACAATGAAATATTAGCCAGCCATAAAAAGGAATGGAGTACTGATTTGTGTTACAACATGGATAAACCTTGAAAACATTATGCTTAGTGAAAGAAGCCAGACACAAACGGCCACACATTTTAATTCCACTTATATGAAATGTCTACACATTTTTATGATTCCACTTATATGAAATGTCTAGAAGAGGCAAATCTGTAGAGAAAGAAAGCTGATGAGTGGATGCCAGGGGCTGGGCAGAGGGGGATGAGGATTACCTCTTTAATGGGTGCAGAGTTTCTTTTGAGGACGCTAAAACTGGTGTAAAATTGATTGTAGTGATGGTTGCACAACTCTATGAGGATACTAAAAACCATACAGCTGTACACTTTAAATGGGTGAATTCTATGGTATGTGAATTATATCTTGATAAAGCTGTAACAAATACATGCAGACAAAAGAATAATATCCATTTTGTAAGAACACCAGCAAAAAAAGTAAAACACCATACACGTTAAACAGGTCAAATATGTCAAATATTTTCTATGAGGGAAAAGGGAAAAGGGAGTGAAACATGGAGACAAGAGGGAATAAATAAATAAACTAAAACAAAATGAGCAAGGGACATTGCCTGGTGCACGATAGTGGGCATGAACCAAGGTGTGGGATGAACTCAGACCTCTACAACTGTGTTTAAAAAAGAGAAAGGAGAATTTTAAGAATTGAGTTTAATGGCACCGTATTTCCAATATTTCAAGTGGTAGATGCTTTTGGTCTTCCTGAGATTGACCCACTAGCCCTCCCCTTTATCTGCAAATAGTTTTGACCTGACGGTTTGTTTCAACATTGGAACAAGGGAACCAATCCTCTTGCTTAACTGATCTGTGACTTGCCTGTCCTTCAGTGTTTCTTGGCTAAATAACAACATGTTCACATACAAAATTTTGTTGTATAATGATTTCTTCCATTTACTAAAGCATTACTTTTATTTGGAGTTTATACCACTGATTGAACCACTGGCCATAAACTGCCTCTGTCTGCTTTCATGTTATTTTCATATATTGTAATTTATGTTTCAATGTACTTAAATCTTTTCTTCCTGACCAAATTATAAATCTCTTAAAGGCAAAACTTACACTTCATGCTCTTTTATAGTTCATACAACAATATCATGATTCTTTTCATGTAATAGGTACTCAATAACACTGATTAATTGACAGATTGATAGTGTTCTTGGATTTACCAAACCATAGTCTTAACAAAAAAAGAAAAGAAAAGAAAAGAAAAGAAAAAGACAAAAAAGGTCCCAAGTGGTATTTCCTACTATACTATTGTGTATGATTCCTTTGGTGAATTTCTTTTTAAAAATCAGTATATTGACCTATTTAGATTTTTTTAAGTTTATTTATTCATTTTGAGAGAGAGAGAGAGCAAGAAAGGGGAGGGGCAGAGAGAAAGGGACAGAGAGAATCCCAAGAAGCCTCCACACTGTCATCAGCACAGAGACTGATGTGGGGCTCAAACTCACAAACCTTGAGATCATGACCTGAGCTGAAACCAAAAGTCAGATGCTTAACCAACTGAGCCACCCAAGCACCCCTGTTTAGAATTTTTGTGAATTTTAACATATATACTTTTTTTTATGTCTTTAGATAACTGGAAAACAAGTGACTTACTATGATTTGCAATGTAACAAATGAACATTTCCTCCATCACCTAATTGGGAATTGTATAGAAAATCATAGTTTGCTAAATAAGTTTATAAAAATGTAAAGCCCTTTGGCAAGATTGCATGGGCTTAAAATTAATTGGGTTAAAGCCATGCCCACTTCTTACAATTAACCTTATTTTTGAAACTTGGGTGTGCATATTCCTGAATGACCTTTATTTCCAGAGATCTGTAGCACTGGCTGGAAAGGCATTTCAGCCATCTTGTTTTAGTAATTGCACTGTAGCAAACACAACAAAAGCTGTCCAGAAGCTGAAGAGCATGGTCTCTTCAAAAAGTGTTCATGTAGCATATCCAGAAGGTTGTAAGTACAAATTCCACCAATGTCTTACAGTCTAGTTTTGTGGGAGAGAATGAGAAATAGAAATTTCTATCTTAGGCTTCAGTCGCATGGTACTACTCATTCAATTATGTGAGCTTTTGCTGTGTCAGACTAGAATCTGAGTCCTGAAACCAGTGAGAAAACTTAAAACCTATAGTAGTTTTCCTAGTTACTTAGGAGGTTTGGAATAATGGGTTGCCTTAAAGAACCCTTTAGTTTATTGGTAACTGAGACAGTACAGGACTAACCAACAGATTATGACGTGTTCAGGGCACCAGCAATGCAAGGGCACCTTCTCTTCTAAAAATAACTAAGTTAATTTCGACATTTTTGTCCAGAATTTCACATTCAAAAATGTAGAAAAGAATTCTTAATTTTTTTAATTTATTTTTTATCTTTAAAAAATTTTTTATTGAAGTATAGTTGACACACACTGTTACATTAGTTTCAGGTATACAACACAGTGATTTGACAAGTTTATACATTATGCTGTGCTCACCAGAAAAGAATTTGTAATTTTGGCATGCATGGAAGTTTTGTGCCATAATGAAATTTTGAATTACCAGTGGAGTGGGATGGGAGGACTCCATAATCTTTTCAATGTTTAGAATCTCCGAAGGGCACTGGCTGTAAGAAGTCACACACTGTATGTACAAAGTCAAATAAAAATTCTCTAACACCTCATATGTAAATCAGATAATCTAATTTTTGCAGGTGAAATTGAGATAAATGTTTTAGCAGCTGGGCATATGGCAACTTTACCTACCAAAGAAATATCTATTGGAATGAAGTCTAAATGTGCCTCCAAGTTTGCTATCTTGCTTCATATACCTAAGTAAGTCACTCAAGTCCTCTAAAAAAACCCCCCGAAGCACTAAACAATCATTTTTAGCTTCATTTAAGCAGTGCATTCTATCTAGATGGGTTCATGAGGATAAATTACAGTCCTCTTTTCTTATAGTCTTCATGTTTATTCTGGACACAGAAAATTCTCTTTGCTATTCATCCCACTTCAATAAAAACATTTTATTTATACATAATAAATACATTTATACATAATAAATAAATTTATACAAAATAAAAACATTTTATTTATACATTTAAATATTTTTCTTCACAATTTTATAGATACCTGATATAATAGTTACAATTGAGAAAAATAAAGTTTGCTACTTTTTTGTCATTATTTTTTAGAGAAGAATACTTTTTTTTTTTTCAAAAATTTTTTTTTTAACATTTATTTATTTTTGAGACAGAGAGAGACAGAGCATGAACGGGGGAGGGTCAGAGAGAGGGAGACACAGAATCTGAAACAGGCTCCAGGCTCTGAGCTTTCAGCACAGAGCCCAACGCGGGGCTCGAACCCACGGACCGTGAGATCATGACCTGAGCCGAAGTCGGCCGCTTAACCGACTGAGCCACCCAGGCGCCCCTGAGAAGAATACTTTTCTCATACATACTTGTAAAGTTAGTTGATGATTACTATTTGGAACAAAATTTTAGGAACACAAATAAATGAAGCTTGTAGTATTTCATTTCTTAAATTATTAAACCATATAAGACTACAAAATTGGTGGCAATAGTAGAGTTAGATACTGTGTAATATGTGCTAATATTTTGTTACTTTGGCTTCAAAAATTTCTTTTTGAAGTAATAAAACCTAACAAATAGGGGCACCTGGGTGGCTCAGTCAGTTAAGCATCTCTTGATTTTGGTTCAGGTCATTATCTCACAGTTTGTGAGTTCGAATGCCAGTTGGGCTCTGCACTGACAGCACAGGAGCCTGCTTGGGATTCTCTCTCTCTCTCCCTCTCTCTCCCTGTCCCTCCCCCGCTTGCGAGCATGCACACACACTCTCTCTGTCTCAAAATAAATAAGCGTTAAAAAACCCTAACAGATAAAGATAAAGGCCTGCTTTTCCTATTCCCTTCCCTGAACCCCAAAGGTAATCACCATCCTGAAGTTGGTCTATTTTTTTATGCTCTTAATACATGTGTTTGTATCCATAAACAAAATATAATATTGTTTCATGGTTTGTAAAAATTTCCATACATGTGTCTTGAAATGTTGTTTTGAGATTTGTTTTTTTTTTTGAGATTTAAATATGTTGATGCATGTGGAAATATTCATAGGTTTTAAGACTCTATAGCATTCTACTGTATAAATATACTTCAATTTTTTAACCTATTGATCTTTCAGTGAATATTTTCTTGAGATAAAGGATGCTAGCTGAAATATCCTCATATAGATTTCCAGTGAAGTCTTGAAAGAGGGACTCCAGATCAATTCTTAGAAGTAGAATTGCTAGTTTGTATAATATGTGCATTTTCAATTTCGCTAGATATTTACTAAAATTTAGTAGCAAATTTTATAGAGTGCATTGAGGGTGCTTGCGTCCCCTCATGCTCCTTATTTACATTATTAGACTTTTAATGTTCTGCTAATCTTTTGTATATAAAATATTTTTCTGTTTGCTGATTGAGAAAGATAATTTTTTTTTTACACATTTATTGATCATTCTTGTGTGAATTCTATTCCTATCCATTGCCCATTTGAAAAAACTGGGTAGCCCTTTTTAAGTTGATTTGTATGATTCTAAGAAATTTACTCTAGGGATATTGGATTTTAAATACATTGCATGTATCTTCTCTTAGTGTGTGATTTGTCATTTAATTTTGGTGTGTGATATCCTTGTTGTCTAAACACCTAATTTTAATTTTTTTGAAGTTTTAAAAGTCTTATTTTTCATACTTATGCCTTTAATCAGCATAGATTTAAATATGTGGTTTTGTGAGGTGAGGCCTAATTTATTGTTCCTAATTTATTGAGGCCTAATTTACTGTTCCATATGGAGAGCTAATTAGAATACTACACTATTTCCTCCACAGATTTGTAATCTTTCTCTGTCTACATAAAGTTCTCATAGACACGACTTGTTGATCTGCTCCATTAATGTATTTATCTGCCATAGTGGTTTATATTATCACAGAGGATCATCTTGCTCTTTTTGCTTCTTCAAAATCTTAGATATTCTTTTTTTTTAATGCTTATTTATTTTTTGAGAGAGAGAGAGACAGAGTGCGAGTGGGGTAGGGGCAGAGAGACAGACAGAGAGGGAGACACAGAATCCAAAGCAGGCTCCAGGCTCTGAGCTGTCAGCACAGAGCTGGGATGCGGGGCTCAAACTCACAAACCACGAGATCATGACCTGAGCTGAAGTTGGATGCCCAACCGACTGAGCCACCCAGGTGCCCCCAAATTTTAGATATTCTTGTTTTTATTCTTGCTTTTCCTCTTCTATATGTGTTTTAGGATCTGCTACGAGTTCGATGATTTTTCAATGGGGATTTTGATTGGAGTTTGCACTGAATTTGTAGATTAATTTTGGGGGGAGGATTGACCTATTTTATTGGGTCTTTATATCCACGAGATGATGTATCCTTTCATTTACTTAGTTTGACTCACTCTCCTCATATGCAAAATGAAGATTAATAATACTTACCTCAGAGTTTTTTTTTTTTGGGGGGGGTTGAGAGTGTTAATTCACAAAGTGTAACTTAGAATAGTGTGCAGCACATAGTAAGCACTCACTATTATTATGAAGTGCTGGGGTTTTAGGAGATAATTAAATAATTCTTTTTCCCTCCCAAATTGCTCTATTGCAGATATAAATGGTGATGATCAAAATATCACCTTTACTATAGGTGAAATGGGTCAGGGAATGTTACTTTAGATTAGTGAAGGCTTTTTTTTTTTTTAATGTTTATTTATTTTTGAGAGACAGAGTGCAAGTGAGGGAGGGGTGGAGAGAGAGGGAGACACAGAATCCAAAGTAAGGTCCAGGCTCTGAGCTGTCATAAGGATTGAACTCATGGACCATGAAATCATGACCTGAGCTGAAGTCAGATGCTTAAGTGACTGAGCCACTCAGGATACCCTGGTGAAGGTATTTTTTACAATGCTATTAGGTGATGTTGAGGCTGCTCTTCTGGTCCAGCAAACCACACTTAAGTAGGACTCTACTCGCTTTCTACTCATTAAAACGAATCATATCTTTGACAGATGTTACCTTTGCTAAGTAGTTTAATAGTGATCCAATTCAGCAAAGATTTAGCAACACTGTTGTGGACATTGTCCTGAAGAGGAAAAATAAAGACAAGACAGTCACAGCTCTCAGAGTGAAATAACAACTTTGAGAGGCAGTATTACAGAACAGTGGTAATTCCATTTGATTGCTAAAAGAAGCACCAAAGAACAACACTAATCAGCTCAAATAAAAAAATTATATATAATGTAATTATATAGTTAATATGATTACATATGTAATTATAGCAAAGTCCAGAATTCAACTTCTATAAAATCATCTTTTATTTGAAAGAATATAAAGCAATGAAAAACAGACACAATTATATAGTATTTAGATGAGGCCCATTACATTACATTAAGTACATCATTAGATTTGTTAAACAGTCATTGTTTTATTAGAGGCTTTTGTATTTTAAGCTACATACAGTAGTAACTGGGGTGAAAATAGCACACATTTATTACAGTGTGTGTTTGGGTCAGAGTGCCTTGCAGTTTTTCCAGCTTCAAATACAGGAAGGAATATTTCAAGATTTGGATAACATCCTGGTGCTGGTTTCTGTCACTCAAAATGAAGAAAAGGAAACATATGAAATGTCATGTTTTGGGGATATCAGTCTTGCAGTCTGGGTAAATTGTGTTGTAATGAATCATATTGCTAATGGAAGTGTAACCACATATGCTTGATTAAGACTGGAATGAGACCTGGATATCTGGATTCCACTTCATGGAAGGCAAGTCCACCATTCATTTATCCATCCATCTTTTTTTTTTTTTCCTGCAGGTATCCAGGCTAAGGTTGTAATGAAATAGATTTTCTGTTGACTCCAGAGCATGAGAGCAGATTCTCTTTTTGTTTTGTTTTAAAATTTTTAAATGTTTATTTACTTATTTGAGTGAGAGAGAGGGAGGAGAGAAAGTATACATATGTGGGGGAGGGGCAGAGAGCAAGAGAGAGAGAGAGAGAGAGAGAGAGAGAGAGAGAGAGAGAGAGAAATAGAATCCCAAGCAGGCTCCACACTGGCAGTAGAGAGCCTGACATGGGGCTCAAACCCACGAACTGTGAGATCATGACCTGAACCTAAATCAAGAGTCTTAACTGACTGAGCCAACCAGGTACCTCTGTTTTTTTTTTCTTTTTTTATGAGGTAAAATATGAATAAGGTTCCCAAGAGACATTACTTCTATAAACAACATTCCTATCTTTCTACTTTCACCTTTTTGGTTTCTCTAGGATCAAAGATTGGAAGGCCCATGGGTAGGACAGTATTCCTACCTGAAAGAGCTCGGATAACATCAAGTTATTTTTCTATGTGTTTGCTTAGCAATGGAACAATATCCCATTAAGAAGAAAGTCTGGGTAGGGGCGCCTGGGTGGCTCAGGGGGTTGGGCATCTGACTTCAGCTCAGGTCATGATCTCATGGTCCATGAGTTCGAGCTCCGCATTGGGCTTTGTGCTCATTGCTCAGAACCTGGAGCCTGCTTCAGATTCTGTGTCTCCCTCTCTGTCTGCCCCTTCCCTGCTCATGCTCTGTCTCTCTCTGTATCAAAAATAAATAAAAACATTAAAAAAAAGAAGAAGACAGTCTGGGTCAATCCATCCATATGCCCATTTTTAAAATCTGTTTTCTCCTTCATCTAGCCATTTATTCAACAGATGCTTTCCAGATACCAGGCCCTGTGATTCAAATATAAAAGTACTCAGTCCTCGAGCTCAAGGAGTTTTCATTCTTGTGGGAGAGACAAATATTCAAAACAACAGTTATAATATGGTAAGATACATGCTATTATGAAAGTGTTATGGAAACTAATGCATAGAAGCCCCTATTTCTTACTGGTATAGTATAATAATAATGTGCCAGGCATTCAGAGTTTCAGATTAGCTAAAGTCTAACTCTAAGTTGCCTGGATTTAAGTCCCATCCCTTCTCCTTTGTAATTGTGTGGCCACAGACAAGTTAGGTAACTAGTGTGTGACTTGATTTCATCATTTGTGAAGTGCAGATAATAATTATTGCTTCTTTCATAAGGCTGATACCAAGATAAAACAAGTTAATAAATGTAAAGCACTAGAATTAGTAATATTTAGCAGTATTTACATATATTCTAAAAATTAATTATGTCACTCCTTATTTTGAAAATAGATTTACATTCCATTAGAGCAATAGTCTCTAAAGGTAATCTATTGGTAGGAGGAAGAAAATACTAGAAATTCTTTTCTATTTATCTTTCTTAACCATTTTCAATTTCTATTTTTGTGTGTCTTAAAATATGTATACTGTATTAGTAGAGAAGTACACATATATAGTTTATTAATGAATAAATATATATACAGATATTGGGGTAAATGTTAATTTCTTTTAACTGATATTCATTCAAAAGCTTAGATATGATCACATTACCGAAGTATATGACACTTTTGTATACGGAAGGGACTTATAATTTGTAATTTACCAAGCACCTTTACATACATCATCTCAAGTGTCAATAATATACTGAGTATATTAGTAACTATGTATTTTTTCTTTTCTTTTTTTAACTTTAAGTTTCTTAATGTTTATTTATTTTTGAGGGAGAGAAACAATGTGTGGGGGGGAGGGGCAGAGAGATGGAGACACAGAATCCAAAGCAGGCTCCAGGCTCTGAGCTGTCAGCACAGAGCCCAATGTGGGGCTCCCACTCACGAACTGAGATCATGACCTGAGCTTTAGTTGGATTGACTGAGCCACCCTGGCACCCCAGTAACTATGTGCTTTTCATCAGCTTCTGATTCTTGCCACATCCAAGGGGACAAAAGTGAATGGTAAGGACAGGCATACCAGAGTAAAACACTTGAAAAGTCAATTCTTACACCCTTGATGAAACATGTACTAGGCTTTGCAGAGCCTCAGAGAAGCTCTCTTGTATTTGCTAGTCTATTTGCTTATCGCACACACTCAGCTACTGCATGTCAATCTATATGAAACATAAAAATCGATTGGAGTATAAGTTGAACATATCATTGGTTAACATTTTCTCCTGTGTGATGGTTAATGAATGATCTTTTCTGGTATTTACTTTCCTGAGACTTTAAAAATTCTAAGAGGCAAAACATATACCATGTAAAGCAATCTGGTCTTCCTGTCCACATGACTCATTTTCAGATTTTTTTTGTGTTTAAAAGAAACTGAAGATGCCACCAAAACAACAGCTGCTTAGCTATAAATTACAAAAACAAGCCTCTCCTACAAAATTATTATTGAAGGTCTTTATTTAAAGCAATTTACAAATTCATGAAGGATTTCACTTACTATATACACACTTGATATAGATTTGAAGGCATTTAGAGAAGGTGTAGGGATTGCACTGGATTAACCCCTTTTTCTTTCACTGATAATTTGAAGATTAATTTATGTAAACAAAAAGAAAAACTATATTTGATAGAAATTCCATAAGCTCACTGCATATTTAACTATGGTTCCATAAGAGCCTGTTCATTAAAAGGTAAAGTTTCTCTGGTCAAGAGAGAGTTATCATCAACTTCTCACTAGAAAGATAAAACAGAGGAGATGGTGGTAATTAGCGGGAAACTTTGGGACATACAAATTATTAGGTTTGGAAATTCTGTTCTTAGTTTAAAAAAACCCATTCCCTTTACTAAAGCTCATTTTTCTAAACTGAATTATTTTCTCCTTTGGTTTTGTTTTGTTTTCTTGGTTTTTAAGAGACAAAAATCCAAAGCAATTGTCTCAACAGAGTCTACTCTGCATTTGATGCTGACTCATGCTTGCCTTGGGCCAGTCATTACCTCCTCCTTCCTCAGTTTCTCCATCTGCAAAACAAGGATAATAACACCTACCTCACAAGCTTGTTGTGTGAGTTCATTAGCTAATGTTGGTGAAGCATTCTAAAGATGGAATGTGCTTATTATTGTTACTTGTGTTATATTTATTTATATAATTTTGCATATATAGCCTGATTTTTTTTTTGATGAGAGTAAACAAACGTCCAGTTTCTCTTCTTTTGATTGTATAGGTGTGCCAGTGTGATTTGGTCTTTTAAGAAAAACAAATTTTATGAACTGCTGGTTAATTTGTTAATGAAGTATGACTTACTATGAATGTTTAATTGACAGACTTTTCTTATGATATTCATAAAAGTGTTGGGATGCATAAAAAGGACTGTACTGTCTTCTTTTTTAATATTTATTTTTGAGAGAGAGAGAGAGACAGAGTGTGAGTGGGGGAGGGGCAGAGAGAGAGGAGAGAGAGAGAGAGAGAGAGAGAGAGAGAGAGAGAGAGAATTCGAAGCAGGTTCCAGGCTCTGAGCTGTTAGCGCAGAGCCCGATGCGGGGCTCCAACTCACAGACCTCAAGATCATGACCTGAGCCAAAGTCAGATGCTTAACAGACAGAGCCACCCAGGTGTCCACACCCGTGCAGAAGGATAGTTGAAGGCTGTGAGGAAGGCAGCCCAGCTTCATAGCGCAAGCCTCATGTGGAGTGGTGGCCATAGGAAGCAGTGGCCCTTGGTTTGTTCTTGTGCTTTTGGCTCTCTTTTTTTTTTCTTTTTACTTTTTTTTTATTTTACACTATAAACAATAACAACAACAATAACCAGTAACCTACTGCTCTTCTTCATATTCATATGGATTTTAGGGAACTACTGTTTTTTTCTCTTGAAGAAATCTATAAAATTCCAGAAGTCAACAGCTTGAAGACAACCTCCAGGGGCAGGGAAAAAACACACGTTGTAAAAGACGAGACAAGCACATCCAAGGACAACTAGCTGGGGCAAATGGCTGTTTCAATGCCACCTGACCTAAACAGTAGGTATTCTTTTTCTCCTCCCATCTCCTGCCACCACCTCAAAGGCCTGATTTGGTCTAAGTTCTGCAGAACTCTTTTCAAATGACACAAGAGACAGTTTGTGGAGAGATGCAATAAGAAAAATTGAAGTATGAATAAGAATCATGCAAAGTCAAAAGTCAGGGAAGAATCCACAGGGGACAGGACACTCAGAAAGGTTGATTTCTCACTATTTCAACTAATTGCCTCCATTGAACTCATGACAGAATCTCAAAAAAAAAAAAAATGGAGGTTTCAAATCAGCATATAGACTATGTCCTTACAAACCCTGTTGGGTTATTTTTCTGACTGGATGATGATAAGCTTATGTCCTGAAGGAACGGAGAGAGATTCTGAGATTGCTAATGTTAAGGTGGAAATTGTGCTTCCTTCAAAATGAATTGGCTTCTTAACTGCTTTTTCTCTTGATCTAGCACCTACTTTCTTCCATTTTGCTATAGGTTATCTCTTGCCTTAAGCTTGAAAGGAAAAGGCGAATTAGGAGGTGTACAGACTGTGCAGTCCTGAGAGGTCACCAGATCTGGAAGTAGAGTAGTCAGATGCTGTTTTCTTAACGGCTTGAACTTCCTTTAGTCCCAAAAACCTATCCCTAAGGTTGGTCTGAAGTTCATTTGCAATCCCGGTGGCCATTTACTATCACCTACAGTGGGAAAGAGTGAGGTTTTTAGTATTGCACAGGTATGAAATATCTGAGTTTAAAAAATAAAATCACAGGGGCGCCTGGGTGGCTCAGTCGGTTGGGCATCTGACTTCAGCTCAGGTCATGATCTCACAGTCCGTGAGTTCAAGCCCCGCGTTGGACTCTGTGCTGACAGCTCTGAGCCTGGAGCATACTTTGGATTCTGTGTCTCCCTCTCCCTGTGCCTTTTGCCTGCTCACACTGTGTCTCTGTCTCTCTCTCTCTCAAAAATAAAGATTAAAAAAATAAAAAAAATTAAAATCACAGTTTTTTGGGGTTGGGCTGATTCTCCCAGCCATATTTGTAGGCTATAGGTATGGCCGTGGGGCTTCTACTGAGGTCTGAGACTGTTGAATGGGTGGGCACCGGAGCCAGCACTGAGGTAGGAAATGTGCAGTAGGAACCCTACGTATCAGGTCTCAGTGTCTGCAAATGGGCTATGAATGAAGAGCTGGTTGCCTCTCATTGGCAGGAGGGAGTCTGGGTGTGTGGAAGGCAGGATCTCAGACTCCTATTGCAGGAGCTGCTAGCCCATGAAGTCAAAGCTGGGGGTGACCACCACACTCCTCCTCTGCTTGATGTAATTGAAGGCATCCTTCAGGCAGAACTGCTTGCTTTTCATGAGGTAAACCATGCAGATGGTGGGTGAATGAGAGATCCCAGCCTCACAGTAGACCAGGACCTTGCCTCCCCTTTCCCTGACATAGTCATTGAAGCCCATTTGCTTCTTGAAGTGAGAGCTAACGTCAGCCATGTGGCTGTCTTACACGGGATCCATTTGTACTGCAGGTGGGTCATGCAGGACTCCAAGGTCCACTGTGAGGCATTTAGCAGAGCTGTGATGTGCAGATTGGCCAAGAACTCCCACTTGGAGGCACTTCCAAGGTGGAGCAGCTGAAGGATTTCACCTGGGATGTTCTGGTCCTGGTCATAAGCTGGCACTGATTTCCCACACTGGCTCTTGATGGCTTTTTTGGTTTCAAACATCTGTAGTGAAATGAATTTTACATCTATGCAACACTCAGGATATTCCCATTAGAAAGCCTCCCATCCTGGGGCACCTGGGTGGCTCAGTCGGTTAAGCGTCCGACTTTGGCTCAGGTCACGATCTCACAGTTCTTGAGTTCGAGCCCCATGTCAGCCTGTCGGCTGACAGCTTGGATTCAGTGTCTTCCTCTCTTTCTCTACCCCTCTCCCACTCATGCTCCGCCTCTCAAAAATAAATAAAAAATAAAAAAAAAGAAAAAAAAGAAAGAAAGCCTCCCAAAGGAGGAAGTACACCGGCGGGCCGACGGGAAGCCAGGTGTCAAGTGAGGAGCGCAGCACGCCCACATCGTCGCTTTCCTCAAGCAGGTCCTGGTCCAGCACAAGGTTGGGCGCTGCAGCAGCCGCGCATGCGTAAACTGCCTTCTCAGGCAGCACGCAGTGTCGCGTCTGCGCTGACGTGTCTGAAGCAGCACCGCGCAGTGGAGGTTGACCGTGAGCGACTGGCTCTGGGTTTTTGGTTATGCATTTTTGCTGGGTAGAGCCGTTGGATGATCCCAGCTGGAGTCTGCCTTCACACGTGAATGAGATCTTTTCTGTCAGGTGACATGGCTTTACTCTCAGGTGCACAAGTAAGTAGCTGGTGCTCTGGTTCCTGTCAGGGAAGGAATGTTCCAGAAGCTTTCTGGTAGCATTTCGTGGGGATGGGGGTGGGAAATCGTGGAAACAAGCACCTAAGTCTACTGATGCTCGTAAGTATGGGCTGTGGCTATCAGTGTCCGCCCTCCTGTTCTGTGTTCCTTCAAGGGCTGCTTCTACCTGCTCCTGGCTCCTCCAGGCCTGTCATCCCTTAACTCAGACTTTTCTCCTTGATGGTCCAGGATGATAAACTCGAGATGTGTGTGTACCACGTGAACACATCCCTGATAGAAAAGTGTGGCTGCTTTGGAAATACTCTGGAGGCTCCTGCTGGCCCCGCAGCCACTCAAGTCTCAGGACTCCAGTGAGGGATCGGCATTAGTTCTGACAGTGACAAGAGAGCTTTGGAGGGAGGGTGAAATTTGGTTTCTGTGTCTCAAAGCAGTCAGAAGAATGGGTTTATGGGAGTGATGCTTGTCTCACACGGTGGCAGCCCCTTTACCGCTATTCTCATCATCCTCTTCACGGAGGGGAGCTGGGCCTTGTTCTGTCTGAATGTCTGAATACTGCTGTGCCCTAGATTGTGTGTTGGCCAGGATTAGTGCCACCTTCGAGGTCACTAGGTGAGGAAGGAGGAGCTGGAATGGGCATATGTTTGCCCTTGGGCAAACTTGTATTGTTGAACAGGTCTCTGGTTGGGATACAACCTATTCCCCTGTTGTTGACCTTCTTTGTATCATCTGCCTTAGGGCTGCTCCAAAGCTGACCTGGACCTTGGGATGTCAGTTTGTCACCCTTAGCATTCCCAGCCTCTTTGGAATACTCTGTCACCGGCTAGCTTGGGTATAGGACACTAAGGCCTTAGCTACTGGTCAGTGTCAGGTGAGAGCCTGGGAATCCCCAGGTTTGGAGGACATTGCTAGAGAATGACCACTGGTTGAGGGGTGGACCTTTGGTCTCACAGAAAGGTTAAGTTTCTCATCATTTAAGGAGCTTTCTGATTAATGACTGCTTAACTTCTATTATTAGCTATTTAATTATTTAATATTATTTATATTAGCTATTTTAATTTTATTTGTTGAATGAAACTGATGAGGTATGGAAAACATGTCAGCATCATTTACTAAGATTTTTAATTATCATTAATAACATTCTTTAACCATAGTACCAAGCTTGCAGTCCCTTATGTTGGATATGTATCTCCTAGGCAAAACTAGCATAAATAATATATTATTCCACTTATATGAGGTACCTAGAATAGTCAGATTCATAGACATGGAAAATATAATTGTCATTGATAGGGCCTGGGCAAGGAAGGGAGTGGGGAGAGACTGTTTAATTGGAATTAGAGTTTCAGTTTGGGATGATGAAGAGTTCTGGAGATGGAAGCTGGTAGTATTAGCACAATAATGTGAACATACTTCTGTGCCACAGAACTGTACACTTAAAAATGGTTAAGATGGTAAATTTACTTTGTCTATTTAGCAAAAATAAAAATATATATCTTCAAAAAAGCAAAACTGATACTGTTAGGATAGTAGTTACTGTGAGCTGGCAGGTTGGTCAATAGTGACCACAGTGGAGCATGAAGGGAGCTCCTTTAGGTGTGCGGAATGTTCTTAATTTGGGTGGTGGTCCTATTGGTATGTTCAGTTCATGAAAATTCATCAAGCTGTATACTGACATGCACTTGTGTCTGTATACTACAGTGCAAAGTTACCGTGGAAGAAAAAGAAAGCAACGTCAAGTTATGAAGTGCTTTAATTTGTGCTAAACTACTGAGTGCCATGTGTAAGGCAACTCCCACTCACTTAGCTCTATTACAACACTCTGAGGGAGGTGCTGCTTTATGAAAGGATATTGAGGAACAGCAGTTTCCAAGGAAAAAGTAATCATTTACAAGTTTGTAGTAGGAGATCTCAAATATCTCAAATCTTCTGGGTGTACATCTCTAAGGGTACATTCTCTTGCCTACTCAGTTTAAAGTGTTTCAGTCTTTAAAATAGAACTTGTAATTCTTAAATAAGACTCGGCATTAAATTACATGTGTCTCAACCAGAAGGAAAAAAAAATCTCCAATTTAAACTAAACATAAACTTTCTCACTCATGTAAATTTCAGGGTGAGTTGGGATCATAGGATTATCTGCTAGCTCTGGATAGTTCAAAAGCAATCATGGTAGTCTTTATTATTATTTTTTAATCCAAGTGATTTTAGAAAATTATAATCCTCTTAAAATTTTTTAGAGGGTGGGAATCAAACTAGGAACCCATTTGGAAAGGAAAATCATCCTCAGAGCATATTTCAGAGATATTTGGGAAGATGTACATTTAAAAAAGTACACAGTATACTATTTTGTATTAAAATATCCTATTCTTTTTCATCCCTATTTATTTTAGTAGAGGGAGAAACATTCTGATATGTCTTTCCTTCTAGATTCTGGTTTCCTTTGTCTGTCTTTTGTCCTCACCCTTCTATTTCCATATTTCTCTGAGGCACGTTTGTCCTTCCCTGAGTTGTTTTACTGAGCTTTGCAACAGTAGCACATCTACCTTTAGTCTCACCCACATCCAATTATCTCTGGCTGGCTGGTTAGAACTCACAGCAGCCGTGGGTGGGATCCTTCTGCAGTACAGAGAGGCATGTGCCCTGGATGGCTGCTCTGGGCCTTGTTCTCTGTCATACCCCATCAGATTTTTGAGACTGCATCTTGCCCCAGGGATTGGATCTGGTTAAAATAAACTGTTCAAAACACTTGCTCATAGAGTTGTTATCTGGGGAGGTTGAGAAAGAAGGCAAGGAAGGAGAATTATTTTGAAAACGATAAAGAAAAGCAGTACAGGAAATGGGTAAGAGACAGGGACAGAGGTTAGTTCTTATCACAGCCAAACTGGTGCATCTTGCTCTGTATCTTCTAAAATATCTTCTCTGACCAGCACTTTGTAGGATGTCTGCTGGTAGCTGCTACTTATTTCACAATCCTGAATTCAAGGGTGCCCATCAGAAAAGAATACAGTCTCTATTGAAAAGACTCCCACATGAAGCCCATTGTGCTATCCCCTAATTTTAGTTTGAATTCAGGCATGCTAACATGTTTTAAATGGGGAATCTGTGTGCAACCTCACTCACTGCAGACAAGCTATTCTCCTGCTATGTGGAAACATCCCATTTCTCTTCCCTACTGTGTCTTTGGTCAACAGTTATAAACTTTCTGAGACAGCTGGTTGTATATTAAAGTCTATTTATAACAGTCAACGGACAACTGCTTATTTATGGGGAATCATGGCAATTTTTGCTTAGGAAGGACAATTGGGGCATTTCTTCTGTTGTGGAGCCGGTTCAGCCGCTGGACTCCACAAACATTGCCTCACTTGTCTTCTTACATTCTGTGGACTGAGGTTACCCTGGGTGCTAATGATGAATTCAAACCCAGCACAGAATGCTGGTTCTTCAGTCAAGGTTCTTGGGGACTGGACAATGGAAAACATGAAACAATTATACTTTGTGAGGAATAAGGAAGTACAAAAGTACCCATAGTTGTGAGGAACAGCATACTATACTCAAAATCTGAGTACAGTTCATGAAAATGTAGATCCCCCCCCCCCCAAACCCTTGACACTTTCATGGCTCTACTTAAAATAAGACCATGTAATAACTTGTTAGCATTGGAAACAAAAGAAAATAAGATAAAAACTGTGTATTCTGGTGGGTCTTGGGGTGCTTTTTTCAGATTTTTTTTTTTACTAGAATATAATACAAAACTAAAATCTGGTCATGAATGAGTGGTGAAATAAATATGTGAACAGGAAAAAAATCTGTTTGAATTCCTAGAGAATATCTTGCATAATGCTTTTTAAAACCAGCTCTAACTTTAATGTGATGACTTTGTCTCCTTCTCCAATTAAAAAAATTTTTTAAAAATGTTTATTGTTGAGAGAGAGAGAGAGAGAAAGAGAGAGAGGATGAGCAGGGGATGGGCAGTGAGCAAGGGAGACACAGAATCCAAAGCAGGCTCCAGGCTCTGAGCTGTCAGCACAGAGCCTGATATGGGGCTCAAACCCATGAACTGCGAGATCATGACGTGAGCTGAAGTCAGATGCTTAACTGACTGAGCCGCCCAGGAGCCCCCCAATTTTTAAAAATAGAACAGGTAATGATATTTAATTTTAAAATAGCATATATTCAGTTTTTAATATAAGAAAACAGAAAAAAAATTAGAATGGGCTATATCCTCACTGCCCAGGTGACACTTGTTTTATTAAAAATAAACTGTCATGGGGTGCCTGGGTCGCTCAAGTAGGTTGAGAGTCTGACTTGGGCTCAGGCCATGATCTCACAGTCTGTGGGTTCGGACCCCATGTCGGGCTGTGTGCTGACAGCTCAGAGCCTGGAGCCTGCTTTGGATTCTGTGTCTCCCTCTCTCTCTCCCTCTCCCCTGCTCTCTCTCTCTCTCTCTCTCTCTCTGTCTCTCTCTCTCTCTCAAAAATAAACATTAAAAAAATTTTAAAAAGAAACTGTCACTAGTATATGGTTAGAAACTCAATTGGACAGCTTTAAACTGAACATGAAATTAAAACTAAGCATAATTGTTCATGATTATCAATCAGTCCAGGAAAAAGTTGTGCATGTGTATCTTACACACATGCAGATATATCTGTACCCATGGAGAAGTTTTAAACAAGTGTATTAAAATACTGAAACAGACCTTGTCCACCTTTTTATTGTCTGATTTCTGATTTCACTTTATTCCACCTCATCTGTAAAACTGAGTACATCTCACTCATTTTATTGTATCTTTTCCAGAAGGTGATAATAATTATAATAAGCATCATTTTGATGACTTTTTATAGTTAATAATTTATATAACTTATAAATTAGGATTTCAAAATTCTCAGTAAGTTATCCCTAAATGACTACTTATCCCAGTTTAGATGCTTTTGTTTAATTTAGTAACTTTGTGAACTGTTTAACTCATTTTTATGTGTATATTTATTGATTTTTTTTGAAGACCACTTTGGATAAGAAGCAGCCTTGTGTTGCTGAAACAATTTGTTCTTAATTCTGTACTCTTCTGGGATTCCTTTTGAGAAACAGCAGGGTAAACCATGTCCATTTCATTCAGTAAGGCCTCTTTGAGATTTGGTTCTTGTGCATTTTTCTTTCCATCTCTGCCGCAAAAGGTAAATTAATAATGAGGTGCTCATGAATCAAGCCAAAGTCCTTTCAAGAGGAGACTGCACAGCAATATCATGGTTTCAGTTCTTTTTTTTTATGTTTATTTATTTTTGGGACAGAGAGAGACAGAGCATGAACGGGGAGGGGCAGAGAGAGAGGGAGACACAGAATCGGAAGCAGGCTCCAGGCTCTGAGCCATCAGCCCAGAGCCCGACGCGGGGCTCGAACTCACGGACCGCGAGATCGTGACCTGAGCTGAAGTCGGATGCTCAACCGACTGAGCCACCCAGGCGCCCCTCATGGTTTCAGTTCTTACATTCTGCTTAAAGTCTCAGATTCTTTTTGGGTGTAAAACTGCAAAAGTAAACGTTGGAATTGGTTTCAGGTAGTTCAGACAAGATCATTAGTCTCATTCTTGATTCTCACCAGAAACAGAGGTGAAGGTTGAGCTACTTAAAGCTTTTTCTTGTGGCCACATAATTGTTCAACTCAAATATGGGGAGAGAGAACAGTCATTTCATCTCAAAAGTCCTTTTCTGTGGGTTTATCAGTGAAAACTAGTGCAAGTTTTACATTGACTCATGTCTCTGTGAACTATTGGCAGTGGAGATAAACAACTAACATGGAAAGATAAAGATTTAAATAGTTTAAAAGAAGTATTTTCAGAATTGTATTCCGTATGTGAGTATACAACAAGAATAAGGGAGTAGTCAGTAGAAAGAACAGTGTTATATCATTTTAAGCAAAAACCCTAGATATGTCTGTTCGGGGCCATATGTTAATATGTTTTTGCTGGTGAACAAAATCAGTGTGGTTTTCCTTTTAGCAGTTAGAAGCTCTGAGGTTTTTAAGAACTGAGCACTCTTTGAACAGTAAGATCCATGTAATAAAAGTCTTCCACAGACTATGTAATGTAACTTTTAGAAAACAGAAGCTGCAACTTCTTGTGGTCATTTGGTCCCCAAGATACAGATGACCCTGTATTCAGAAGAACACACTCAGCAAAATTCCTTTCAGGCAGTTTTGGGGCAGGAGGGGTCTGACAAGTCTTCCTTACTTTATTCTTTTATTTTTTTTTTAATTTTTTTTTATTTTTGAGAGAGAGGAAATGTGAGTTGGGGATGGGCAGCAAGAGAGGGAAAGAGAGAGAATCCCAAGCAGGCTCCACACTGCTAGTGTGTGGAGCCTGATGCAGGGCTCAGACCCACAGACTATGAGATCATGACCTAAGCTGAAGTCAGTCGCTTAACCAACTGAGCCACCAAGGTGCCCCTCCTTTCTTAATTCTTAAAAATCAAAGGATTGGTTTCCAGGAACAATGAATGGTAATTTGTGAGCATCCTTTTTCTTGTTTTTGTTTTTTTGTTTGTTGTTGTTGTTTATCCCCCTCTTCCCTTTTTTGTTGAAACCACAGAAAGAGTGGTTTCCCAAACTCACTGAAAGGAAGGAATAGATCATGCTTTCACCAAAGCTTTCTAGGAAACTTTGGAAGGGTGAGGGCGGGGGAGGTGGATCATCCAGGAGTGACTTAAGGTCTTTCGTGGCAGAGCAGAGAATGAATGAGAGAAGGAGAAGAGCAAATCTAGGAAAAGAGCTGTAGGTGCTGCTGGATGGAGTAGAAATTCTGGGGAACTGAGAGGATGGTGAAACCACTTGAGAGTCCTTTCAGAAGCAGTGGGTGCTCCCAGCACCATTTAGTGCAATGCTTCTCCATGCTGGTTGAATTGGACTGAGTTGGGCTTGGAGCTGCTCAGATGCAGTACATTAGAATCTCTGTAGGGAGGTTTGCTGTATTTAAAAGCCTGTCCTGGTAATTTTAATGTGCAAACATGAAATCAGCTTCTGATCATGGAAATAACACGTAGGGTTTGAGGGAGTGACTATTCCAGAAAAGATTTTGTAAATTCCAGCATGGAAAGACTCTTAGGTGTTAACCTTGGGTAACACTTGAGGTAATGCCTACTTTGTGGAATTGTTGGGAAGATTATCCTTGTGGTTAAGCTCAGAAGTTTGTAATTAAATACACTGGATTCAAGTCTAATTACCAGGTGTGTATTCTTAGGCAAATTGTTTAATTTCCTTAAGCCTCAGTTTCCCTATTTGTAAAATGGGGACAAAAAATACTTGTTGGTAACATTTAGTTCTGTAACCACCCTGAGCATGCTACTTGACATATGGAAAGCGTGCAAAAATTGTAGCTATTCTTTTCCTTCCCTCCACCTCTTCTTGTTACTCTTATTATATCTAATGCCTAACAAAATGTATAAAAACCTAAATGTTAAACTTTCTTTCCATTTCTAAACTCTATTAGTTAATGCTAATTATGGGATAGTAACAGACTGTGGAACATTATTTTATTATGATATCCATATATGTGATATGCATATAAAGTATAATGTCTGCTGCCTATTGATTTTTTTTCTTCTTCTTGATGTGGACAGAATAGTGTAAGGACTAAATGCTGTTTGTCTGGGTGTGGTTTAAGCCAGATGAAGTGTGACAGCCCTTTCTGGGAAGAAAGAATAATGACATCACCACCACTTAGATAATAACTGACTATGCTAAGCACCTCACATGGACTGCCGAATTCAATCTTTACAGCATCCCTTTGAGGTCATTAATTGAATTGCCTCTGTTTTTTTTCGATAAGGAAATGAAGGTTTACAGAAGTCAAGTCATTTGCCCAAGGTCAGAGAGCCCGTGTGAGATGGAGGAGGAGGAATTTTAACTAACTCAGACATAACTCTGCCTGTAACCTCTTTGCTAAATAGGCCTCACTTGCTATGGGTCACTGTCAGGTTCAAGGTCCTCCAAGGCAACTCTAAGGGAAGGGGGAGTACCAAGAAGCCCTTTTCTCCAAGTTGCTAAATATAAATTTTCCTCATACATTAATTATTGGTACACTTTTTACACTGTTATTTTTGGGCATGGTATGTTATGTTCCTGTGGCTACATTATTTATGTATATCTTCACATTTCTGCAAACCTGTATGAAAGAAGAAGGATAAAAAGGCAGTGAGAAGTCCTGAGAAAAATAATATCAATTTTATGTTTTGAGATTTGTTTTCTTAGTATAAAACTGGCACAAAAATCAGAGTATAAGACACCATGTATAATATCATTGCCTATTTTAAAATGGACATTTATACATGGAAATGTACAGAGGAAAACAAATCCTAAATGTTAACACCGAAATGTTGACAGTGGTTATCTTCTATAAAGTGGGCTTGGGTTGACTATCACTTTATTTTGATGATTTTTTTGTATTGTTTACAAAATAGGCATTAGTTACTCTCATAATCATGTCCACCATAGAAAACTTGGAAAATCCAGAGAAGCATAAAGAAGAAAGTAACAATCATCCAATAGCTACCACTCAGCTAAAAATGCTAACATTTTGGCCAGTCATCTTTCTATATGTCTATTAAGTGAATATATATATATATATATATATATATATATATATATATATACCGTTTATAATTTGGGGCACTCAGTTTCTTTTCTTTCCTTTTTTTTTGGATAAATATATTTTAAGCATTTTGTGATACTAAAAACCCTTCTTAGGCATTATTTAAATGGCTACATAATAAATTGTATATATAGTTTACTTGACCATTGTATTATACTTTTTCTACTCTTTTATAGCAAGCATCAATGGCAAATTGAGAGAGAGAGAGAGAGAGGGAGAGAGAGAGAATCCCAAGTGGGCTCTGTGCTGTCAGTGCTGTTGTCAGCACAGAGCACAGTGCAGGGCCCAAATTCACAAATCGTGAGATCATGAATGAGCCGAAGTTGTATGTTTAACCGCTTAACCTACTGAGCCACCCAGGCTCTCTAGTTTGATACAGTTTTAAGCAAACTTGTGAAATGGTTGAATACTTTGAATACTTACAAAATTCCACAGAAAGAAATTTCTGTCAGAAAGAAATCTTAGTAATGCCCCTTCAGGAAGGATGAGGGAGAGAAACAGGCCTATCAAGATTGGCTCTCCTCAGCAGGCCTAAATATACAGGACAGTGAGGGCACAGCTGGGATGGAGTACTAACTAGTATGAGAATGTCTTGAATGACTTGTCATGCCTCAGGCAAACATGGAACTTTCTCATTATCTGAAGTTTGTTTCAGGCTGTTCCTGGCCAATGTGGACCTCCAGGGCCAAACCACAACCTGAGCAGATTTGCCAGGAGAGAGGGTGGGGTAATGCTGGCAGGGCAGTGTCCTGGGGCAGCCCTAGAGGAACAAGGGCAAACTGTCACTGGGAAGAGATTTGAGATAGAGAGGGCTGTGAGGGGAGGGAGGAGGGAGGTATAGGGCAGGGTGACAGAGACAGAGATACTTTACTCTGGCCTGAAGATACAATTTATCTACAGTGCTTAGTAGTGCTGGGCATATGTCCACCATGACTGTCTTTCTGGAAATGGTGGTCATTTTGCTTGGTGTGAACCCTCCACAGAAGGATCAGAAATCTAGCATTCTGCATTGGTGGAAATGCACCCACAAGATGTTCAGAGGCTCTGAAATACTGCAGGAACAGGAAAAATGAGGACTCCTTTATCTGCCTCAAATGTTCCTCTTCCCTGCTCGTATCCCTCTAGAGCTCCCCCGTTCCCTTCACCCCTGCCCTTCACCGAAGCAATCCTACCGTCCTTAGCTGTCTCAAACCTTCATGAAGACAGGGGACAATAGTGATTAGGAGCTTCTGGAGCTCACTGCTCAGATTCAAAGTCTGCCTCTACCACTTAATAGCTATGAGTTTTGGTAACTTGGGTAGTTTCTCTGCACCTTGGCTCCCTCATCTATAAGAAGGCTATTTAAGGATAGTCTCATCAATTTAGTTATAGTGAGGACTGAACGAGGTAATTCATGTAGCTTCTTAGAACTATGTGTGGCACACAATAAATACCATGCCTTAGTTATTTTAACTTTGTATCAATTTTTCAAGCTTAATTTTTTAAAAAATTTTTAAATAGACTTTATTGTTTTAGAGCAGTTTTAGGTTTCCAACAGAATTGAGCAGAAGGTACAGAGATTTCTAGGTATATATGGCCTCCCTCACTATCACCCTCCCTCTCTGGAGTGGCACATTTGTTATAATTGATGAATCTACAATTGATATATCATTATCACCCAGAGTTCATAGTTTACATTAGGGTTCATGCTTGGTATTGCACATTCTGAGTGTTTTAACAAATGTCTAGTATAGTATCATGCAGCCTAGTTTTGCTGCCTTAAAACCCTTGGTGCTCCATCACTTTTAATAACAACTTGCCTAAAATTGTAGATAATGGACATTTCTTAGGTATGTTTTGTTTCCTTTTGTGAACCAAAGCTGAGTTAGTTTATATGATGTGTATAATTGCTTCACAGAGCCAGGTACAGCACAGTGCAAAAGTATACTGAATAATTAATAGGACACTTGGGCAGATGAACAAGATCTGTGGATGGGTATAAAAGACTCAAACTGACATGAGATTTTAATTAAAAAAATTTTTTTAATGTTTATTTATTTCTGAGAGACAGAGCATGAGCATGAGCATGAGCAGGGGAGGGGCAGAGAGAGAGGGAGACATAGAATCCCAAGCAGACTCCAGGCTCCAAGCTGTCAGCATAGAGCCTGACGTGGGACTTGAACTCACAAAGCATGAGATCATGACCTGAACCGAAGTTGGATGCTTAACCGATTGAGCCACCCAGGAGCCCTGAGATTTTAATTTTTTAAATACTTAATATTTCCCACATTTTCTCCTGTGAACATATTAATTTTATTTTTATTTATTTTTCAAAGTTTATTTATTTTGAGAGAGAAAAAGACTGTGTGAGTGCACACACACAATCAGGGGAGGGGCAGAGAGCAAGAGGGAGAGAGAGAATCCCAAGCAGGCTCCACACTGTCAGCGCAGAGCCCTACATGGGGCTTGAACTCATGAACGGTGAGATCATGACCTGAGCTGAGGTCAAGAGTCGGACATTTAACTGACTAAGCCATCCAGGCGCCCCAAACATATTATTTTTATAGTCAGTAAATACATTTTTTTAAAGTTTATTTTATTTTTGAGAGAAAGAGAAAGAGCGTGAGCAGAGGAGGGGCAGAGAGAGAGGGAGACAGAATCTGGAACAGGCTCTAGGCTCTGAGCTGTCAGCACAGAGCCTAATGCAGGGCTTGAACTCATGACCCATGAGATCATGACCTGAGCTGAAGTCCGATGCTCAACCAACTGAGCCACCTATAGTTAGTAAATAACACCAAAGGTAACTTGTGTGTGTGTGTGTGTGTGTGTGTGTGTGTGTGTGTGTGTCTTAAAGGCCTTAAATTTGTTCTTTGTTCATCAGTCCCTCACTAATTCTTAGCCCTGACTCATCTTTGGCAGTGAGCACCAACCATGTTATCTGTGGCGGGAAGTACTGAGTTTTTATTTAGTATGCACTTGTATAATTGTTAAGGGCACAGACTCCAGACCCAAATGCTTGGGTCTGTATCTCAGTTCCTCACATCGTAGCTTGTGAATTTGTACAAGTTATTTACTTCTCTGTTCCTGCTTTGCCTCATCTGTAAAATGGGTGAAATGATGGTAACATACTCACTGGGATTTGTGAGGATTATCTGAGTAAGAGCATGTTAAGTGCTTAGACAGTGACCAGCACATAATATCTGCTTGTAAGTGATAACTCTACAGCTTGTTAGGGTACCCAGGATTATCCCAGAGAAGTTTCTCTTCCAGTTAAGCACTGTCAAGGATACCTTTGTGCCCTGTCCTACACACTGCCACAGCATACAGTGGCCTCAGGAAGTACATTTCTGATAAACGAAGCTGCATTTTCCATTTTAATACAAATTTAACTGTAGGCTTCTGTTACCTTTTGAACTAAATCTCTTAAAATATAATAAAGATGTTAAGTGTAATTATTTTATTAGAGTTACAGATTGCTCCTTTGATCCCCCCTTTGCCCTTTAATGGCAACAGCAAGATGTAATAAAACCAGAATGTGAGTTGAGCCATTGCTGAAATTGTCTAGTCAGAGAAGGTCCAGGCAGGTCTTACCAACCTATATCCCAGCTTATCTTGGCATGGTGTATGAGAATTTCTATGATTGGAGGTTATCACTCTCATAGCCAAAATGTCAGTCACTAGATCCTTCATTGTTAGAGAAATGTCCAGTGTTGTGACTTATTCCAATTGCAGTCAAACCTGAAGTTAAGTCCTCTTTGGTTATTATAATGCTTCTCTTAGCCTGGGGGTTTCCTCTAAGTTCCTACACTGAGCAATGCTTAATTTGGTCAGGATAAAGCTCAAAACAAAATGGTCCTATTTGCAAATAATGACCGATGTGTTCCTTTACAAAAATGACTTCATTCAACAAACAGTTTTGAGTAGTTGCTGTCTCTAGGCACTAGGATAGGTCCAAGGGTACAGTGGTGAACAGACCAATGAAGATTTCTCTCTTCATGGAGCTTGCAGTCTGGCCAAGAGTCAAAGACTGACCCTGAATCAATAATGTTCAGTGCCTCAACAGTAAGAGATAAAATAAAAGCCCCATACCCTAAATATTTTTTGTAAAGCCCCTGGGTTATTTACTGTGATTCTAAGTCATATGTCAACTAAGAAGGTCTAATCAACTCTCTTTTCCTTCCCCTTCTCTTCACCAGTCCCTATTTCTGTATCCTTCTTTGCCACATCCTTCTTTTGACATCCTGTTCAAAATCTGGGGATAGTGCCTTTGATTGGTGGATGTTTTAGTCTGGCTTCTCCAGAGAACCAGAATTAGTAGGATATATAGGATTTATTGTAAGAATTACATAATAAGCAATAAGATTTATTATGAAGAATGTGTCATATAGTTGTAGAGGTTGAGAAGTCTCAAGATCTGCAGTTGGCAAGCCTGGAGACTGAAGAATGCTGATGGTATAGTTTCATTCCAAGTCAAAGTCCTAAGAACCAGGAAAGCCAATGGCATAAGTTCCAGTCTGAGTCTAAAGGTGGGAGAAGACAGATATCTCAGCTTGAGGAAGGTTAGGCACAAAGAACACATTTTTTCTACTCTGCCTTTTTTTTTTTTTTTATTCAGTCCTTCCATGGGTTGGACAAGAGCCACCACATTGGAAAAGGCAATCTGTTTTACTCAGTTCATAGATTGAAATGTTAATCACATCTAGAAACATCCTCACAGGCACACTATCACAGACATACCCAGAATATTGTTTAACCAAATATCTGGCAGCCTGTGACTCGGTAAGTTAACACATCAAATAAGCCATTACAGTGAGCCATCAAGTACCCAAATTCTAGCTGCAAGGGAGCCTGGAATAATAAATATCTGGCCTTTTAAGCTGATACAATGAAGGATGGGCTCTGTGTCTTAAAATGAGAGATTCCTCTAACCTGTAAAGGAAGGGTTAGATGCTGGGTCACTAAAAAGAATGGCATCTGTTTCCTAAAATCTAGAATCCAGTTTTCCTGATTCCAAGTCCAGTGCTTTCTTCACTACATCTTGGTTGTTTCTTTTTTTCCCTTCTTTATTTTCAGAAAACAGGCTGATACAGTGAGAGAGCATGGAGAATTCCATTCTTGAGTGTGTGTTTAATTATCTCTACACTGGAGCAAATGCCATCAACTGATTTTTTTTTTTTTTTCATGGGAATTCAAACCCCACTCTCTTTGGCAGAAAGTCCTAACTATTTTTGGAAGTTGGAAAAAAATTCAGAGAATCTGGTTCACTTTTGGTCATGTACAGTAATGTTATTTTTATGTATCTAGGACAGTGACATGGTCAGTGCTTATTTTTAATTGGCTTTCTGGGGACACAAGGGTGGGGTATGAGGTCAGGAACAAGGCAGGGAAGTCACTCACAATTGGCTGGAATCCTATCCCTTTGGTCTGTACTCTATCACGAATCCTCTTGTCCCTGAGTGCCTGAGATTGCTTCCCCTCAGAGCCTACCAGGCCTTTCTCTGGCTTCCTACTTCCTTTTGATTCCAACTAGAATGTTCTCCAAGGGTTGGCAGAAAGTGCTTTAGTCCAATAATCAGGACATCTGCATTTGAGTTGTAGCTCTTTCACTTAATCACTGTAAGTGTTCAACAAGTTACTTACTTGGAATCTCAGTTTCCTTATCTGTGAAACAAAGTTACTGGATTAGAAAATGCTTGAACACAGTACTTTTGGCTGAAAATCATAATATCCAAGTAAAAATGACCTTAAAATAAGGGACGCATTATGTCAAAATAAAAATTTAGGATTTAAGATTATTTAATGAATTGGTTCAACAGCTCCATGTTATTATCAAGGACACAAGCTCTTTTGTCTTACTCTGCTGTCATCTTTAGTTTGGTGTGTCTCCTAATGGTTGCATATGGGTGCCATGGTTTGAGGCCTCAAGAGCATTACTTCCTTGTGAGGTTGTTTTTTTTTTTTTTTTTTTTTTAATCAGGTAGGAAGCCTTTCATAGAAGACTTCAGCAGACTTCTCTTTAGGTTCCATGCCATAGTCCCAAAGGAAGGTAGGAAAGTGACTGTCAGACATTTGAAGCCTCCATAGAATGATGTCGGGCTCTATCAATGAGGGTAAAGACCTGCAAAATCCTTTCAATTTCCAACATTTCTTGATGTTATTCTTCAGTGAATACAAGGATCAGACTCTGACACTGCTACTTGAGTGTTGGGTCTTGCATGACTTTGGAAGGACAGTGGCCTCTTCCTCCTATGAAAGGTACATGGAGTGGATCTTGGCAGTACTCTTCAGAAAATTTTTCATGGAGGACATAATGAATTGCCTGTTTGGGGGGCTAATTTCCCTTTGTAAAAATATAGAAACATACAGATACACTCAGTATATGCTTCCCATGAAGTTCATATTTTTTCCTTATTTCCTTCTGTAATGCATCCTCATCATGTGGCAAAGTTGGAAATATCCAATTTACCCGATCATAGATTGGTTCTCTGGAAGCAGACACTGAGACAGGTACTAAAACCTGTAGTTTTCCATAGTATATAATTCTTTTACTGAGACTTGCAATCAATTCCAAATGGCATGTTTTCTTATTATTGATAGTTTAAAAACCATAGTGTCTGCAGATCATATGGCCTTAGTGGCAGGGCTATTTTTACCATAACTTGGACCTGCTTCACAGTCTTTTCTATTCTAGGCCACCCAGAAATCTAGCAGCCTTTTTTTTTTTTAATTTTAATTTTAATTTTTTTCAATATATGAAATTCATTGTCAAATTGGTTTCCATACAACACCCAGTGCTCATCCCAAAAGTGCCCTCCTCAGTACCCATCACCCACTCTCCCCTCCTTCCCACCCCCCATCAACCCTCAGTTTGTTCTCAGTTTTTAAGAGTCTCTTATGCTTTGGCTCTCTCCCACTCTAACCTCTTTTCTTTTATTTTTTTTTCCTTCCCCTCCCCCATGGGTTTCTGTTAAGTTTCTCAGGATCCACGTAAGAGTGAAAACATATGGTATCTGTCTTTCTCTGTATGGCTTATTTCACTTAGCATCACACTCTCCAGTTCCATCCACGTTGCTACAAAGGGCCATATTTCATTCTTTCTCATTGCCACGTAGTACTCCATTGTGTATATAAACCAGAATTTCTTTATCCATTCATCAGTTGATGGACATTTAGGCTTTTTCCATAATTTGGCTATTGTTGAGAGTGCTGCTATAAACATTGGGGTACAGGTGCTCCTATGCATCAGTGCTCCTGTATCCCTTGGGTAAATTCCTAGCAGTGCTATTGTTGGGTCATAGGGTAGATCTATTCTTAATTTTTTGAGGAACCTCCACACTGTTTTCCAGAGTGGCTCTAGCAGCCTTTTGTATCACCCAGTATGTGGGCTGGCAAAGTATCCTTGCATGTGGATATGTTGTCTCTAGAACCTCAAGAGGCTCACCAGGTTTGTGCTTCCTTATTAATGGTGTAGTATAGTCCTTTCTCCTAGGAATTTGTCTACATCTTCAGGCAATGGGTTTGGAGCCGAAAACTGGCTCAGGTCCAGAAATTGGGCAAGAACTATGACAATTTATTGGGAGGAGTGCTCTCAATCTGCCAGGTATCTGTCCTTAACTTTCTACTAGTACAAGTTGAATAGTATTTTTGTCTGCCATTTATTATTTTGCTCCTTTGGATGCTGTGCTTTCAGTTAGGCACTCTAGACTGCCACATCAGTTCTGCTGATCCCTATAATGACTGTAAACTGCTGGGTTTTGGACTGTGTGTTCTGGAGCCCTATTATTTCCTTTGCTGTCAGTCAGTCCAGTTCTGTAATGGTATCTCTTACCCTGGTCAGCCCTGGCCTACAAAGGGGAGCCAACACTGTGTTTGTTTGTTTTTTTATTTATTTACTCTTCTCACTGGTGTATACCTTATGGCTTTACAAATGGTGCGTCCTTTGGGTTTCCTATGGAGCACTATCTTCTGATGGTCTTCTGGCCATAAATAGTATATCTATTCCAGTATGGCCACTTCCCTGAGCTCTTAATCCCTTTGTCCACTATCCACCATGGTAATTCTGTCATTTCAACTTCACTCAGCATGTCCATCTCTTTTTCCAAACTTCTGGGAGTTATTGGAGTAGTGAGTTTACCATTTCCTAGGATCTTCTCCAAGGTGTTAAATCCTAGATCTGAAAAAAACAACCCCAAGTGCACACACTATTCACTACCCATTTTTATGTTTCAGGCCCTTGATCAAGTACCCTCAGAATCCAGTCCTACATATCTTCCCCAGACCTGCTGGTACATATAGCTAGTTTTTGGCAATCTTTTGTGGTATGGTTCCTATAGTCCCTTTCCTCCTTTATTAGTTTGTCACCAAGGAATATTTGGATGGCACAACTACTTGTTTCCCATAGTCCCTAACCTGTTGTTTGTTATCCTAAATATCAAACACAGTGATATCCCTGGGGGGAGGAAAATTTGCTGATATATACTAAGAGTCCTGGAGCTTCCACTCAGGGGCCATATCAGTGAAGATAGATTAGGTCATGCCTAGGTAACATAACCCTCCAAATCTCCTTGCTTAATGGAACACAGATTTATTTGTTGCTCATATCAGAGTCTGACTCAGGTCAGGTAGTTTTTTTTTAGCAGCTCATCTTAAAGCTATGACTTAAGGATGCAGTTGAACTTTCCTCATCTAACTATGTTATCTGGATACATGATTTCCCAGGTCACCAGGAAGTGGGAAGAGAATGCTAGACTATTGAGGGAGATGTTTTTGATGACCATTATAACAAGTGGTTTCAGTACATTCATCTATATTCCACTAATTCCCAACCTATGTGCAGAGAAAGCTGGGCCATACATTCTGTGGGCTCACAAAAAATGGTGTAGTGAGCATATAATATTGTCTTTGTAACAGAAATCAAACCCCAAATTCCCTGTCCCCCTCTCCCAAAAGCGACTTCTTCAATTCCACATTTGCATATGCTTGTTTTTGATTCAAGCTCCAGACATGACCCTTTGAATGCCCTTAATAATGACTGAGAGATTTGGGGGACCAGGTTCAACCTGTGAGTGTGTATGTGGGTGACTATCTCTGAGGGATCCCAAAACTAAGTATAGATTAAAAGAATTATTTGTGTGTTCTCTAAACACCACTGTGGTAGCCAGTTGAGACTGTTTCCTCCATTCTACTTAGGGTAAGACTCTGTGTCTACAAGGTCTAGTGCTAACTCTTCATGTTCCATAAACCCTCACTTAGGTGCCTCCTGAGGACTGTAGCTGAAAAAATTGTTTGTGAGCACATATGAGACTGCACCTCCTTTGTGGTTTCCCCAAAATAACTGGAGAGGGGTGTGTATTTCACAAAGGCAACCAAATACTCCATGGGAACAGGTGAAGCAAAAGCAGGATTTGTGTATTATTCTTGTCTTTTCTGTGACTTTTTTTTGTATCAGTGGTTTGGTTAAGTGTAGTAACATTTGAACTATATTAAATTTTTTTTTTTGGTGTCTTGTTTTATCATTTTAAGTCTTTGTACTTTATAGTATTGTAGTTAACTGTTAAGATTTTGGAATCAAAGAGGCATGAGTTGAATCATAGCTCAGGCACTTAATGTCTTTCGGTAAATGATTTACCCTTCCTGAGCCTAGTTTCTTTGTTAGCAAAATGGGGATAATAATACCTACCTAAATGGTTGGGGAGAAAATAAGGTAATATATATACAGTACTTAGAACATTATCTTCAACATAACCATTTAATAATGACATACACATTATAATTATCTTCCCACCTCTATTTTAGGCTATAATAAGGTAGGGACAAGGCCTTTTTTTAATCACTCACCATGGCTAGCATAATGTCATGAACATTATGGACACTGAATCTTTGTTAAGATAATTTAAAGTAACTTCAGTAATACTTCAGTTTCCATTAGTCAAAATGCCTTGTACAAATTCAGGATGTAATAAGAATTACGTACGTACTAATTTAAATCATGCTTTTTATTCCCTATCAGTAGAATAAGCATTTTGAACGTTATTTGGCAGCATTGTTGGTTTTTTATTGACTCAACTCTTGATTGCTTGCTAAGTCTCCTTTGTGAACTTGGTAGAAAGCATGATGCAAGATAGTGAGCTGAGGTTGGGGCGAATGGAGTGAAACCAATGACAGCCACAGACACGCAGCTGCAATTTGGCCTCATTAGCACAGTGCCCTAATTAAGTGCCAAGTAGTTATTATCAATAATTCAAGTATCCATAATGAGCTAATTGCCTGAGCCAGAGATGGAGGGTCCAGTGACAAAAGTAGAAATAAGCAATAGCAGAAACTATCACTGTTCTAATAAAATGGTTCGCTCAATGTGAATGCTGTCTGTACTGCAGAAAGTTTTTAAATTTCATTTCTACCTATAATTGAATGAAGCCTTAATAACAGTGGGGCTTGCCCCATGCTTCTGTCAGAGTATATTTAGTTCTATAAATCAAAATCCAACAGAAGTTTTTTTCATAGAACAAAGACAAGGAAAACAAGGCAACTGAGGTTACAAATCAATTCAAAGTAGCACATTTAAAAAAGTAAGTATTAAATTATAGAGTACTTTCTATAATATAAATACAGACCTAACAATCAAATTGAAAGAAGTTAAGAGTTCTCCTTGCAGACATTAATTTATAGGTGAAATGAGTATACTGCTGGGTAGGGTAAAATGGGCAAGTGAATCAGTGTTCAAAATTTATTTTAAACAAACCAACCAAGTGGGGCACCTGGGTGGCTCAGGTGGTTGAGTGTCCGACTTTGGCTCAGGTTATGATCTCATGGTTTGTGGGTTTGAGCCCCGCATCAGGGTCTGTGCTGACAGCTCAGAGCTTGGAGCCTGCTTCAGATTCTGTGTCTCCCCCTCTCTCTGGTCCTTCCCTGCTCATACTTTGTCTCTGTCTCTCTCAAAAATAAAAAAAATAAAAAAAACATTAAAAAATTTAAAAAAGTAAAAAAACAATGAAACACATGTTAAGAACATATTTTTATAACTAAAAGCCACCATGGAAAAGCTTTTCTAGTAAACTTTTCTTTCTTGCTAGCTGCTGATATTTACTTAATATTCACTGTTATTATCACTCTCCTAATTAACTCTTCAGATATATCAACAATATGGATAACAAATTGGAATGAAAAAAATTTTTTTTTGGTGGGGGTAGAGTGCAAGGTTAGTGGTGGGTACAGAGATGGAATATGAGCCTGGATCCTGAAATCCCCCAGAACCACTGGCCTAGAAAACACATCAGGTTAAGAGTATTCAAATCTTCAATTTGTCTACTGATTTAACTAAATTAGCTAAACCTTGGGTACCTCCATTTCTCCATCTGTAAAGTAGAATTACTTAGAGATATTACTAATACCACAGGAATTGCTGGTAGATAAATCATGTAGGGTATGTGGGGAAATTATTACAGTGCCTCTTCAGTATTTTCTGTACACAACAAAAAAAGACCTTGTGTATATACCCTTTACCCCAGTTGTTCCTTCTTGTTACCCAAACAGCACCAATAATCTCATCAGCATCAGTGGAATGAGAGATGCCACTTCTGAGTAATAAGAACGAGGGTTTTAAAAATACAAGATAACAAAAAAAATTCATACCAAAAATGAAAAGTGGAAAGTTATATATACTACAAACATGAATTCTTGGAGCCATACCATGAGATATTTATTCAAGATCTGGGGGTCCAGTTTTGGAATGTGGGGAGGTAAGGAGCTACTCAGCTCCTCTCTTGAAACTTCCTTGTAAATATGGGACCAGAGCATGGAAATATGTGCTCCAAAGAAGTCTTGCCAAGTAAGCCACAGGGACAAGGAGGGGACCCCCTGTGATATCTGGCATTGCAGTGTCTTCATTGGAAAAACCTAACTCACATATGCCAGCAATATTTTGCCCAAGTTCCCTTTCACCTGAGGCTATCTGGAATGCAAGATACCAGGCCTCTATTTCTTCTTGGGGCTTCTGGCATTTCCACTGCCTACCAGATGTGGTAATTGGGCAATTGGGTGATTAAGCACCGGCTGTGAATCAACTAGGTCAGGGTAGTCATTGGGATTCCTGGGTTCTTCCAGTCTCATTTTCCTAACCTTCTTCTGCAACTACCCCCTCTCCATTCTCATGGTTACTATCAACCACCATATGATGATGTACAAAGCGAAATATTTTCAAATGAAAATGGCATTTCAACACATAACATTTGATCCTCAGTCAAGAGTCTTCATTCTGGTAGGCCTTCTGCTCAGTAACCACACTACAGAATTGCATAGCTATTGTCTCCTAGAGAACACAGTTTACAGATGATGTTTTTATGTGAGCTGTAGTATCCTCCATTGGTTCTCGAGGTGTGAGCCACAGACCACTGGGGTCTCTAAAACTTTTTCTGGAGCCAGCAAGGTGAAAACAATGTTTATTATAGTAAGAGCTTACTTTTTATCTGTGTTGACATTTGCACAGATGGCACAAAAGCTGCTAGTGCCTCAACAGAAATAAAGGCAATAGTACCAAATTGGACTAGTTGTAATGGTATTTATTCTTCACCACTCTGCAGTTGGCACAATTTTTAAATATTCTTTGTGATGAAATGGATGTCTGCTTCATGAAGCCCTTCTGCTATAAATTGAAGTATGTCATCTTGAAAAGAGGAAGTTACATAAGTTTTAAAATTTGGAACCCTGTTTTTACCTAAGGAATGACTGGCAAATAATGGATATTTAAATTTGGGTATTTGGCAGACATTTTCTTTCTTTGTTAATTAACCAAATTAACAAAAAGGAGGACTGCTACTTTCAGAAAAACAACTGGCAGTATCTTTGCCAGTGTTAAAACCTGAGATTTCAAACAAAAATTAAAATTCTAAAATACTTGTGTCTATCACTGTGAGTTTGATAGTTTCCCAATGTTTAATGGGATTTTTTTGGAGATTTTTTATGAGATTAGTGTTACATTAATAAATATTTTATGCTAGCATTATTATAATCAACAAACTTCCAAACAAACTTCTGTTGTTTGGAAGATTTTCATAACTAGTGAACTAACCGTTTCCAAATGATATTGCATGGTTTTACATTATAACATGGGTAAAAGATCCATTAAAATGCAAAAGATCAATGGATTGTAGTATAACTATGAAAAATTTGTTGTTAGGGTTTTGTTTTAGATTCCACATTGCAACTAATTTTTAAAAACCTATTTATTGTGTTTTGGTATAGCATCAAAAAAGAATATTCACAATTATCCGCAAAGTTTATTAAAATGCTCCTCTCTTTTCAACTGCATATGTGTCTGAGAGTGGATCTTTTTCATATACTTTAACCAAAACAACATATCAGAATAGATTGAATGCAAAAGGAAGACTCAGTTGTCTTCTATTAAGGCAGACATTAAAAAGATTGACGAAATTTAAACAGTGCCACTCTTCTCACTAATTTTTGTTTGTTTTGGAAAATATAGTTACTTTTTGTTAAAATACATTAACATATGGTTTTTAATGAATAAATATTTTAAAATTTTCTCATTTTTTAAGTTTCCAATACAGTAAATATTGATAGATATAACCTACATAAAAAAAGTTATTTAAGGTCTTCATTAGTTTTTAACAGTGTGAAAATCTCCCAAGACTGAAATATTTCAAAGGCACTAGTCTGTTAGAATAATTGATTGAATTTTGTAGGGTAATCATAAAGTTGGACATATGGCAAGTATACATAATAAATGATATTTGTATTATATTATGATACGTGATGTGTTCTTTGTGTTCTCGTCAGCAACACATAGTTTAGTGCTCTGTGCAAAATTAAAAAGAACCTATGCATTAACCAAATACTTACATAAATCTTTGCACATGCATCTCAGATAAGTAGTCTCAAATGATTTGTGACTCTGCTTTTCACTAAGTACACCTGTGCCGTTAGCACAACCCAAAAGAGGTAATCGAGGGGGTTCAATCTATGGGGGAAAGAAGTATGTTTCATACTTAATTGGCCATCCTGTAGTTCTGACCCCACTCATGATGCAACCTTTAGCTTTGCCATAACTCCCTATGTTTGTGAGGTGAAAGAAGATAAATAAAAGAAATGTATTTTAGGTCCTTTATAAGTAACCGCCTTGATTGATGTAATAATTGCTTTTCTTCTCTTCCATTCTTTGGTAGTTTGATTTGCAATTACTAATTTTGAAAGAACCATCACTCATTCTTCTGTATCTTTAGGAAGACTCGTGGTCTCTTGATTTCCTCTCTCAAGTTAAATATATCTTAAATGCCTTCAGGTCCTGAGGAAAATATGCTATGCCAATCTGGAAGAAAAAGATAGCCATTTGGCTTCTGGAAAACAAATTACCTTTGAGTTATATTTTATTGAGAAATGTCTGTCTTAAATACTGACTTTGTCAGTAAAAGTCGTGATTTAAGACTGCAAATGGGATTGAAATAGATTGGGCTTTCTGTTTTCTGACTGATATTGTCAGTATCCTCAGCCTTTCCTTCATTTGACCCACCCAGAGTGTGAGCTCTCTGACACTGGCACAGTAAATAGATAATTCTTGAATCAATGTGACCTCCTTTAGGGCTATTAATATTTTGTACGTATATATAGTCTTTCTATCCCTGATGAAATATCAAGCCTAGGAATTAAGAGCCTAGTTTTTGTGGAGGGAAATAAGTCATTTGGGAGGGAATTCAATTGCGTTAGAAATGAAAATGTGCTGATATTTTCCCAAACGCAGCTTTTTATTTTTCAGGCTTGTATTACAACTAGCCATCCTTCAGAGTGAAATCTCAGGACACCCCTAGGTTTTAGCTCTGCTGCTAACTACTCTAAGTGGGCAAACTAAACTGAGTGATTTATTAGAGGCATTAATGATCTTCCACTTAAATATTGCAGACATTCTGCCAAGTATAATGATACCTTTGTCTTGACAGTATTAGCCAGTAGGCCCATATGTTTCTAATGACTCCTCTAAATGAGATAGAGTAAAGACATAGAGGAGGATACTTGTTATAAGCAAGAGACATTCTTTGAATTTACTGTAGTTTTACAAAGCAGTTTGGAATAGCCCTGTTTGATGCCATTTACAATGGGGAGTAGTAGTAACAAAGTTAGCAAGTGAGCATCATGGTGAAGAAGAGTATTCTGGAGTCAGAAACTGCCACTTACTTTGTGACTTTGGACCTGTTAATTTTCTGAGTCTGTTTTCTTAACTGTGAGTTGGAGATGATAATATGTGTCTCATAGGGTTGTTACAAGGATTCAAGGAGATAATCCATGTAAATAAAGCATGTAGAATGGGCCTTGGCACAGAGTTAAGGCACCATAAAAGTTAGCGCTATCTATGTATGTATTATTGATGTAACTATTACTCTGGAAGAGTATGATACAGATTCTAAACAACCGTTGACCTAGAAAATGTGTCAAAATTTTCTGTTTGGACTGAAGACAATTCATGCCTCTGAAATGATAGACTGGTGAAAGATTAGTGAATCATGTGAATTCTGTAGTATTATGTTATTTAAATCAAGCTCAGCAGTAGGATAATTATGCCTGAAGTCTGCTTATTCTTAATCAACTATACTTATTTAGGGAACCATACTGTTTGAGTCCAAGGAGGAATTTGATGATTTGGTGATTAACTGGGGGATATAGAGGATTTCTTACTTTTTGGCAATGGGGTGGATCACATTTGTACCAATTCTGGGAGCGCTATATCTCCTGAAGCTTTTTTTTTTTTTTTTTAATTTATTTATTTTGAGACAGAGAGAAGGGCAGAGAGTGGATCCCAGGCAGGTTCCATGCTCAGTGAGGGGCTCGACCCCATGGCCCTGGAATCATGACCTGAGCTGAAATTAAAAGTTGGATGCACAACTGACTGAGCCATCCAGATGCCCCTGTGTCTCCTGAAGCTTTAATTCAGTTAACTAGAATGGCCCCTTGAGGCCCACCAGACAGACCAGATTCTAAACCATTCTGGCAAGAAATCTTGTCCTAGAGGCTTTTTTAATTTTAGGCAATTAATCAGTGATTTTATAGTAGGTGAAATTATTAGCTCCCAACCTAGGATTATCCTGGAATTTACAAAGTAAAAAGAGACTATTTAAGGACTGTATAATTAAGTGAAATAACTTGCCATCAGTGGAAATTTGTGCTATAGCAATTCCTATTTCACAACTCATTTGGGGAAGAGGGATTAATATGTCTTAAACTAGGCATTTTTTATATTTTTTGATAGCTGAGTCAAAGTTTCTAATTTAGGATTTTCAAAAGAGATGTAGTCTTTGTGAAATATTTTCAATAATGGTTAGGCTTTAATTGTTATTTTGCTTTATGATAGTTTTTATCAAACAAATTATAAGATGATGAATTTTTCATTTAAGAGTACTCAAGACTGGCTTTAGCCCTTTATCATCTAGAAATACACATTTAAGACAATTTCAGATGAAAGATAGTATATGTAGAATGCTGTCATTCTTCAGATCCTTGTTACTCAAAGTGTGTCTGTGGCCTGGCAGCATAGGCATCACCTGGGAGCCTGTTAGAAATGGAGACTCTCAGGCTCTCTCCAGACCAACTGAATCAGAGTCTGCTTTTTAAATAAGATCTCTGGGTAATTTGTATTCACTTTATATTTGAGGAGCTCTGTTATAGAGCAGGAGAAACTAATCAAATAATGTGAAAGGTGCTTCAGCCTTCAATATCTTATCCCAGAGTCTCATCATTCTGCTTGACAGGGTCAGAATAATTTTATGAAAACTTTTCTTCAAAACTTACCATAAATTAACAAAATTAAGCTGAGGTGTTTCAAAAACACAAAAAAATGCAGAAACTAATAGACTATCTGTAAACCTACCACTGGGTTTAAAGAGATACCAATTTTGGCATTTTGCCATTTTTGATTCACCTCCTTCTCCCCCTACTGAAGAAACATTTTTATTGAGATGGAAGCTACATAACGTAAAGATTACCATTTTAACTCCTTTTGAGTGTACAATTCAGTAAGATTAAATACACCCATGTGGTACAACACCACCACTATTCATCAGCAGAGCTTTTTCATCATTCCAAACTGAGATCGTGTATCCATTAAACAATAACTCTTAATTCCCCCTTTCACCAGACCTTGGTAACGACTATTCTACTTTATGATTTGGCTATTGTAGGTACCTTGTATAAGTGAAACCATACAATATTTGTCATTTCGTGTCTGGCTTATTTCACTTAGCATAAAGTTTTCAAGAGTTTGCCTTTAGCCATGATTGTAGCGTGCATCAGAATTTCATTCCTTTTTTAAGACTTACATTGCATGTATATATTACATTTTGTTTATTCATTTGTCTGTCAACAGACATGGGGTTGTTTCTGTCTTTTGGCTATTGTGAATAATGCTGCTATTTGTTGGTCTACAAATATCTGTTTAAGTCCCTCCTTTAACTTTTTTTGAGTATATACATAAAAGTGGAATTGCTGAATCAGATAGTAACTTCATGTTTAATTTTTTCAGAAACCATCATATTGTCTTCCACAGTGGCTGCACCATTTTATATTCCTAATAGCATTGCCCAAGAGTTCCAGTTTCTCCACATACTTACTAATACATATTTTTGTTTGTTTGTTTTATATAATAACCATCCTGATGGATGTGATGTCTCATTGTGGTTTTGATTTGCATTTCTTTAACAATTAGTGATGTTGAACATCTTTTCATGTGATTGTTGCCCATTTGTGTATCTTCTTTGGGAAATTATCTGTTCAAGTCCTTTACCCATTTTTAAGTTTTTTTTAAATATATTTATTTTTAAAGTTTATTTATTTTTTGAAAGAGAGAGAGAGAGAGCGCACATGCCAGCAGGGGAGGGGCAGAGAGAGGGAGAGAGAGAATCCTAACCAGTCTCTGACTGTTAGCACAGAACCTGATGTGGGGCTCAATCCCACAAACTGTGAGATCATGACCAGAATGGAGATCCAGAGTGGGATGCTTAACTGACTGAGCCAATCAGGTGCCCTGGGTTGTTTTTTTTTTTGTTTTTTTGTTTTTTTTTTGCTTTTTGTTATTGAGTTGTAGGTGTTCTGTATATATTTTGGATATTAATCCCTTATCAGATATATGACTTGCAAATATTTTCTTCCATTCTATGGGTTGTCTTTTTACTCTGTCAATAGTGTTTGATACACAAACTTTTAAATTTTCAAATCTGATTTATCTATTTTTTCTTTTGTTGCCTATGTCTTTGGAGTCATATTTAAGAAATCCTTACCAAATCCAATGCCATGAAGCTTTTCCCTTATATTTTCTTCTGAGAGTTTTAGGATTTTAGTTTTTATGTTTATGTCTTTGATCCATTTTGAACTAATTTTAATATGTGGTATAAGGTACAAGTCCAACTTTATGAGTCATTCCTTTCCATGTGGATATTCAGTTTTCCCAGCATTACTTGCTGAAAAGACTGTCTTTTCCCCTGTTGGGTGGTTTTGTCACCCTTGTCAAAAATCACTTGACAATGTATGCAAAAGTTTGTTTCTGGGCTCCCTGTTCTACTCTACTGGTCTGTATGCCTGTTTTAATGTGAGTGCTATACTATTTTGATAACTCTGAAAGAAAACATAAATCTATCTAAAGGTTTAAAAGAATTACAGGTAGAGCAAAGCTCTTTTTTTCTGTCTCTTTCCATCTCTAGAGGTAACCATTTGTGAAGCTGATATGTGTGATTTCCATGAATATTTTCATACATTTATTTATTGTATCTTTGTATGTACCCATTTATAACTTATTTTGTATGTTTAAGGTTTTTACTTAAATACTGGTGCTATGATTAGAATGTATGTGCCCCCCCCTTCCATTTATATGTTGAAATTCTAACCCCTAGGGTGATTGTATTAGGAAGTGGGGTCTTTAGAGGTAATTAAGTCATGAGGGCTCTCATGAATGAGATTAGAAGAGACCCCAGAGAGATCACCTGCTCCTCTACCAAGTGAGAGCACAGCAAGAGGTTTGTAGTCTGTACTGGAAAGAATGCCTTCACCAGAACCTGACCATGATGTTGGGCTTTCCAGCTTCCAGAACTGCAAGAAATTTCTGTTTATAAGCTACCCAGTCTTTGGTAGCAGACCAAACAGACTTAGACAATTAGTGTACTAAATAAACTTTTGCAGTTTGCTTTTCTCTTTCAACAATATATTTTGAGATTTATCCATCTTAAAATATGTACATTCAATTCATTCATTTTATTTGTTGTATAGCATTTTGCTGTATTTACATTGATTGTAAGTACTTAAACCCATTTCTCTGGTGAGGGGCAGTTATTTGTAACTTTTGAAAAATGTCAAACAGCATTGCCACAACATTTTTGTACATGTGTAAGAATTTTTCTAAGGTAAAGGGATACAGGAGTACTGATGCATAGGGGCACTTGTACCCCAATGTTTATAGCAGCACTCTCAACAATAGCCAAATTATGGAAAGAGCCTAAATGTCCATCAACTGATGAATGAATAAAGAAATTCTGGTTTGTATACACAATGGAGTACTACGTGGCAATGAGAAAGAATGAAATATGGCCTTTTGTAGCAACGTGGATGGAACTGGAGAGTGTGATGCTAAGTGAAATAAGCCATACAGAGAAAGACAGATACCATATGGTTTCACTCTTATGTGGATCCTGAGAAACTTAACAGAAACCCATGGGGGAGGGGAAGGAAAAAAAAAAAAAAAAAAAAAGAAAAGAGGTTAGAGTGGGAGAGAGCCAAAGCATAAGAGACTCTTAAAAACTGAGAACACGGGGCGCCTGGGTGGCGCAGTCGGTTAAGCGTCCGACTTCAGCCAGGTCACGATCTCGCGGTCTGTGAGTTCGAGCCCCGCGTCAGGCTCTGGGCTGATGGCTCGGAGCCTGGAGCCTGTTTCCGATTCTGTGTCTCCCTCTCTCTCTGCCCCTCCCCCATTCATGCTCTGTCTCTCTCTGTCCCAAAAATAAATAAAAAACGTTGAAAAAAAATTAAAAAAAAAAACAACTGAGAACAAACTGAGGGTTGATGGGGGTGGGAGGGAGGGGAGGGTGGGTGATGGGTAGTGAGGAGGGCACCTTTTGGGATGAGCACTGGGTGTTGTATGGAAACCAATTTGACAATAAATTTCATATATTGAAAAAAAAAGAATTTTTCTAGGGTAGAAAACTAGAGGTAGAATTTTTGGTGTTATAGAATATGTTGGGAAATGATAACTTTTACCAGTATAACCTAAACATTTAGGACTTAGGTGGATATAAGCCATTAGAGGCTACTTTTTAACTATAACTAGTTAATTGGTTAGATTATATGTGTTATTTCCAATAAGTTAATTCTAAGGGTTGCTGTTTTTATTGTAAAAATGTGATGATGGATGAGTTTGACCATCTGGTGTCATCACTTGGTCACATGGCTGAAGTCTTTTAGGAAGCAGGTCTTCTAATGGATCACTGCCAGCTTTGACCTTAAAACCTCCCAAATTATTTTGTCACTGTTAGACAACTTGAAACCCTGATACTCTGAAGCTAATCAAGTTGGTTTCAGAAACATACAATTATAAGTGCAAAGACATCCTTAATTTTTAAAAATAGTTTCTCATTTTTAATCAGGAATCTGCATTAGAATTGAGAGAGAGTGTTATAAAAGCAGATAATGCAGAGGCTGTTATTAACTGAAATCAGTTAACATTCTAACTTCTCCAAAAATGTGTTTGGCAGAGGGAGTGCATGAAGAAAAAATCTTTTGAAAGTAAAATAGATATTAAAAAGCTAAGTTGTTCAGATTGCTAGAATAAATAATGGCTGATCTCATGACCTCTCAGGCTGTTTGTCATCCTAGAAATAGGTAGACCTATCCATTATACAAAAAGCTATCAGGAGATGTCTCCATTTGAACCAGAGAGCCAGTATACTAGTAAGGTCATTGCTTTGAGCCAGAAGGCTTGGGATTGAGTCTTGGTTCTGTCACTATTTTGGTTGGTCTTGAGTAAGTCTCTCAGCTTGTCTGATTTGCAATTTTTTCACCTACCCAAAGGTGATGACAAAACCATACTTACTTGTAAGGATTCTGAGGATTTGATGAGATGATGCATGTAACAGTTGTTGAAGAACTGTAAAACCTGTACATTGTTATAAATGTTAATTGTTCACTGAATGCCCAGGTCCTGAGCAAAAGCAAGAGTGGTACCATTTCTTACATACTGGTTGTGTTTTAATAATAGGTATGTAATGTCATGTTTTACTCTTTCTTCTCTTGATTCTCTTTTCTGTGCGATTATGATTTTTGTCCATTTTAGTTTTGCTGACTGATGCAACTCATGGACCTAACTCAAGCAGACTGATAAAAGATTATATTAGAAACTAAGGCCATGGGGCGCCTGGGTGGCTCAGTCGGTTAAGCGGCCGACTTCAGCTCAGGTCATGATCTCGCGGTCCATGAGTTCAAGCCCCGCGTCGGGCTCTGTGCTGACAGCTCAGAGCCTGGAGCCTGTTTCAGATTCTGTGTCTCCCTCTCTCTGACCCTCCCCCATTCATGCTCTGTCTCTCTCTGTCTCAAAAATAAATAAACGTTAAAAAAAACCAAAAAAACAACAACAACAAAAAAAAACAAAGGCCATGACCTTGAAAAAACAGTCTGTCTGAGTGGTGGGGGTTATTTTATTTTTTATTTTGGCTGAAGTTTAATGAGTTGTTTCAATAAAACATTCAAGAACTTTGAGATAAAGGCAATTAAGAATCCCCAATGGTTCATCCTGCGAGCTGTGCTCAGATTATAACTAGTTCTAGCATTTTGTGTCTAGGCACAGATTGTGATCCTGACAAATATAGTGATGTGATGAACAAAAAGCTCTCTTAGGGGCGCCTGGGTGGCTCAGGTCATGATGTCAAGGTTCGTGGGTTCCAGCCCTGCATTGTGCTCTGTGGTGACAGGTCAGATCCTGGGGCCTGCTTCGGATTCTGTGTCTTACTTTCTCTCTCTGCCCCTCCTCTGCTCGCTCTCTCTCTCTTCCTCTCTCTCAAAAATAAATAAACATTAAAAAAAAATTTAAACCCCAAAAAACCCAAAAAGCTCTCATAAAATGAACAATACAGGGTGCCTGGATGGCTCAGTCAGTTGAGTGTCCAACTCTTAATTTTGGCTCAGGTCATGATCTTGTGGTTCATGGGTTTGAGCCCCGTGTCAGGCTCCGTGCTGATGGTGTGGAACCTGCTTAGGATTCTGTGTCTCCCTCTCTCTGCCCTTCCTCTGTTTGCACTCTTTTTTTCTCTCAAAAATAAATAAATGTTTTTTAAAAAATGAACAAATACATGCATCATATGAAACATGACAATAGATAAAATGTTCCATTGGGATGTTTTGATATAGCTAGTTTGGAGAAATAAATTTTTCCAGCTATCCTCCCCCAACCTCAGTCACCAGCAAAATTCTTTGATTCAAAACAGGATTTCCTGTATGCTACCATAAGCATCTGTGACTTTTTTTTTTTTTTGACAGTTTATCTAAAGTTCCCCATTTGAGACTTTCAGTTTCTTGCCTGCATTTTTCACAAACCCCAGGTGTGGTATGGTGTAGGCTGTGCCTTGCAGAAGGGCATCTGATCAAAGGGAAGAGTGAGAGCTGAAATCAAACCATGCACCTTCGCATCAGTTTGTGTGTGCTCACAAGGGGTGCCTTTTCCTTATTTGCATAAGGTGTTGCATGGCTAGAGGAGACTCTGTCATCTTCCTCAGTGTCTTGTTTCTCTCTGTTCTCCTTCATATCGTGTTTTCTATCCCTTGGCCTTTAAAGCTGCTTATCACCACACATCTGCCAGATCTCCTTCTAGTAACCCTGTCAGCCTCTGTGCCTCTCCAGTTGTCCCACAGGCCTCTTTAAAACATCCTCACTGTCTTGTTTCCAGAAAACCTCTTCTAACTCGAAAACCTTTTATAAGATAGATTCAAGTGTATATTTTATAGTGTCATAAAACAAATTTCACTGGTTTGGTGCATTGATTTTTGTGACTTTAAAAAAAGGATGAAACCCAGGTTGAGTTGAAATGTAAAATTGTCAAAAGCAAAACAGGAAACAAGTGTTTCTTGGTCAGCCATTTCCTACTGAGGCTCTCTGTGTAATGTGGTCTATGAAGAGTTCTCTGTTCAGCCTTAAACAGATTGAAGTGATCGTGGGGGGAAATCACACCAAACCCAGGGGCTGTGTGGAAGTGATGTGCAGCGCCAGGCCCCTGAGCCGCTGTAGAAAGGCGGGTTGTGAAGGCCCATGTGTCTGTATTAAAGGGAAGTCTTTGAAAGCTATCTTTCTAACAGGATAAATGTGAAAGCCACTGGGGAGGGGGGAAAAAAAAGAAGCACAAAACGGCCACTTGAGCATTGCTTCCTGCCCATGGAGCTCTAACTCTTTGCTGACAGTTATTCTTAGGCCTTCTTTGGCTTCAAAGGTTTCCTCTTTTCTATTTTTGGTAGCAGAATATGGATTTAGATCTGCATAGTCCCTCTCAACTGCTAATCCATGCCCTGAAGAGAGTAGGGCTGCTGTGTTCTGTTAGCTATCAGTTCTCTTTTCAGCACCTCCAAATGATTTTTAATATTAAGGACACAGATTTATGGGAAGGAGTCATTGAGTTTTCAAACTGATTTGTAGTCTCCTAATTTGCACATTCCTTTCTCCAGCAGGGGCATCTCAGAGATCATCTCAAGTAATGGGGCCTGACTTCTGTGATGAGTGAAAGAATCCAGGTTGGTAAAACAGATGGCCATCAAATGACCAAAAAGTAAGCAAAGATGATTTGCACTGGAGTAACATGTAACGGATTAAACACAGTTCCATTGTGGAAAGAAATAATTGATGCGTATGTAATCTAAGATTAGCTTAATCTGTATAAACTCCAACAAAAAGCTATAAACTATCCCAGACTGGAATGCTGAAGCCCTGGCCCCTGCAAAGGATAACCCATAGCCGAGAGCAGGCATTTTTAATTTTATAGGTGTTTAATTCCATGCTCTCTGATTCTATTTCTTGAGTTGCTTCTGTTTTGCCCAATCTCGTGACTGCCTGACTTTACTGGCCCACTAATAACAATTACCTTACAAAGGCTGTCTTCTGTCTCCAAATACCTCAACATTTTTCAAAAAGAAATATTAAATGCTCAAGTCCTCCAGCAAAAATATGTGGCTACCCCCTTGGCTGAATGCAGAGCTGGAGATGAGAAATGCCACCCCCTCACACCAGCGGCCTCTGCCACGTGCTCTTAATTAGGGTCTCCCTCTGTGGCTTAAAAAAAAAAGTGACAGTTTTATGCTTGAGAAGGATTATTGAGGGAAGGTATAAACTGAAGCATCAAGGGGTCACCGCACCTCCTGGAGGTTACCCACACATTTCTGTCTACCACAGCATCTAGTTTGAACTTCATAATTCTCTAGAAACCATGAACCCTCACTTCAAAAATATTATATGTATGCCATTGATTTTATTTTGTTTTGCAAAGAATAAAATGAATGGAAGCGTACTGGGATTGGAGGAGGGATGGAATTTTGAGAATTAATTCTAGGCACTTTGCAAATGGATAATTGGGAAGAAAAAACCCAAATCTAGGTCATATATAGGGTTTTCAGCCCTGGGAAGGTGTCTTTAAATACATTTTACATAATGGTTTTGGGCAGCAGACAGCATTGTCTGCTAAGTGGAAGTATTGACAGTGAGCTAAAAAGCTACATAATAGAGTTAAAAAGAGAGCCTCCCTTAACTTTCCCCCAGAGCATTTGTACCCTGCTGAATTTTTTCGGGGTTACTTTAAATGTGTCCCAATGTCAGACTTGTTCAGAAAGAGAGCATTGTGTCTCCCAAGGGAATGATGATTTTCTTTCTCTTTCTTTTCTTTCTTTCTTTTTTTTTTAAAGTGGAGCAGAATGCTAACTTATAATAGACTAGCTTTTTCCGTATAGAATATGTCCTCCCTCAGAATTCCTAGGCAAATATTCAAACTCCTGGGTTGGGAAAGGTTAAAAGGAACTGGAAAAGTCTATAGTGGTTCTTTCTGAGATGCACTCCAACACTTGGCAGGATGAGGTGTTCATAGCAGGTGCTGGATTTGCTATAAATGGACAATTTATAAACAGATCTGACAACTGGGAAAACAGAGCAGTGGGGAATGCTGGCATTCCAGGGGCCCATGGTTGATTTCCTATCAGATGGTCCTCAGCATGGAATTATTGATAGCTGCTGCTCTGAAAGAAGGCCAGTTGGCTGATGCATAAAAGGGCTGTACCTCAATTCATGCCTGATCTGCTGCTGGATATTTTAAATAGGTCAGTGCAAATTAGCTTCTTCAGGTTGGTACTTCCTTAATTAGCAATTTAATTGCAAAGTCTTCTTCTCCCTCCTCAACATTGACTGAACTTAACTCTCTTGTCTGAAATGCAGGAGGACAGAGACCTGTGAGTAGTATGATCAAAACAAAAGAGGAGCCTGAGGGCAGTGGGGGAGGATTCAGAGCAGCGTTTAGTGCCCATGGCCAACACAGAACCTAGCTAAAGCAAGTCTGGTGTGCCACTGAGACTAGCATTTTCGGCTGTGTGTCCTAGGGGAGAAAGGAGCAGGGTCTTTGTGCACTGAGCCCTGGGGGAGAATCCATAATATGCAGCAAATGAATCTCATTTTTCTTTTGCTGTTTGTCAAGGGCTGCCAGTACCCTAGGACATTTCTAAGACCCCTAGGCGAAGTCTACTTTTGGAATAATCTCATGGTCCATTGTAATGATCACATCCATAGTTTTCAATGTTTTTATTTATTTTTTGGACAGAATTCCCACCCCCCCCCCCTTTCCCAGACTAGAAAAGTTTAATGGTTCCTGTATGGATGGTATTGGATAGCATTCCTTCATATGTATCTGCTGTCTTGCATTGGCATAGTTCTGCGCAGAGCTAGTGGAGTGGCCATACCTGTTTGTTGTAGCTATATGAGTAGTTTTTCCAGGAGGCAGTTTGGCTAGGTCTCTACTTTTCTCCTGACCACACCCTATTGTTTTTCTCTTCAGAGGAACAGACTGAGAGCCTGATCCTGAAAGGAATTTTGACTTCCATACAAGGACTGAAAACTGGACAGGCCTAAAGATTATGTTATGGAATTGAATGCTCACCCTAGCACAAGGGTTGGCTGGGTGTGAGGGCTCTTGGAGTATAAAGCATTGGGCTTTGCAGGAATCCAGAACAGGGACTGTTTGGTGCCACATAATGGCAAACATAACTGGAGTAGAAAGGGATCTGAGGCATTGAAGCAACTGACACTTTTGTTAGTTGTGGGAAGTCTTGTCTGTGAGTGGAAACTCCTGAGAATCTTGCCTCTGGGAATCTCAGTTTCATCAGCTGTGGTGAGCTCTCTGGTAAATGTGTGACAACTCTTGCTGTAGCATCTATTATTTACATAGAACCATACTGGGTACAGGAGATACAAGAAAGTATAGGTATAGTACTGCCAGCCAAAAGTTTATGATGTGGTTAGAAAGACACACTATATTCTTGTGAAAAAATAGTAAGTCTGGGAGTAGCAGGGTAAGTAAAATTCATGGACTACAAGGGAAAGCTCTAGAAGTGCCCACGAAGGCGTGGTGGCTGGAGGGTGAGAGAAGCCTTGACGAGAAAGATAGGGCTGGAACTGGGCCTTGAGAAGAGCAGGAGAATTTCAGTAACAGGAAATGTGCAAAGGAGAGTATTCCAGGTGGGGAAATGTCATGCTGATAGCCCTGACGAAGAGATGGCCTCTGTGTTTGGGAGGAGAGAAAAGAAGAATGTCTTGGCAGGTAAGGCTGAGGAATTACACAGATTAGAGGTCACACAGAGTTTGGAGTTCATCTTGCTGGACATTTCTGATTAGGGAAGGGAAATGAGGAAAGCAGTATATCAGGAAAGTGAAGACAGAAGAGAGTGGCAGTCACTGCAAGAGGACCTCACAGGGTACAATCTCGCAGTGACCAAAGCTTAGGTCTGTGGAATTTAGTGGACTGTGTGGTGTGTTCTGTTAAGCCACCCTGTGTAAACAGAGCCCTCCTTCCTTGATGTCTCTCTTCCTCCTTTACAGCCCCTGCTTGCCATGTGGCTAAAGTAGGGTCACATAAGCTTCTGCTTATGGAGTTTCCCTGCAAACACAGAGCCAAAGTGAAACAAAGGCAGATTCATTTTTTTAAAGTTCACTGCTTTGACTCCTATTTGCTCACTCTGGGATTCCCATTAGTGTTGTCCTGGTTGATTTGAGGCCTTTTCTGGACATTTGGATAATTGCTTATTTTCATAACTCAGAAGGTCATCTCTGAGCTCTGGGAACATCTGCTCAACTTGACAGTTAAGGCAGAGTCGGGGTGTGTTTTGCCTTGGTTAAGGAGGGCTCACCTACTAACACTCCTGGGAGGACACGAGTGTGGACCCTCTTTCCTCATACTTTTCCATCCGTTTTTTTAACATCTCAATATGTGGCCTGCAAACACCTTAGGTATCACCTAGAAAGCTCCACACCAGACCTACTGGATCAAGATCTGCTGGTTTTGCCACATATTGTGGGATTCATATGCCCATTAGTTTGAGAAAAGCTGCTTTTAACCTTGCTGGATGGAAGGATCACCTTTGGAGCTTTTAAAACATTCCCTAGCATATTGTATAGCCAAGATAAATTAAGTCAGAATCTCTAGGGGTGGAGCCCTAGCAATGTTTTGGTTTTTGTTTTTGTTAAGTTTCTAGGAGCACCTGGGTAGCTCAGTTAAATGTCCGACTTTGGGTCAGGTCATGATCTTGTGGTTTGTGAGTTCAAGTGCCACATTGGGCTCTGTGCTGACAGCTCAGAGCTTGGAGCCTGCTTTTGATTCTGTGTCTCCCTTTCACTTTCTGCCCCACCCCTGTTCACTCTCTGTCTCTCTGTCTCTCTCTCTCTCAAAAATATATAAACATTAAGAAAAAAAAGTTTCCAGATGATTCTGTGTGCTGCCTGAGTTGAAAACCACTGGACTATGGTCTGGGTTAGCCATTCTGTTTCCAAGGCACCAAATTCCCCTCATGTCATAAAACAAAACATGACTAACCTTTTAGCCACAGATCTAGGCAAAGTTAAAATAATGTTAATTAAGCATTTATCTAGAAGCTGGTTAGAAACTCCTGGCCAAGACCAGATGTAACCATTGGATTCACTTGTAAGTGTTAAGAAGACAGATTGTTAAAATTCCTAGTCGTAAGTATTTTTTTCTGGCTTTGGAGGGTGGCTCCAGGTAGAACTGGGAAGATGGTTGACCTTGCCCCTAATCTTTTTGATGTCCAAGTAGAGGTACCCAGGCCTGTACCCTGAAGAGTTATGTTCCTTGTATTTTAGAGCAGAAATGCACTGAGGAATTCATAGTATTGATTGTCACACAAATGCTCACTTTTAGGAAAGACAAAAGGGTTTAAAAGCAGTGTCCACCAATCCTTAGGCTAGGGTAGATGTTGGATTTTGATAACTATTTTATAGTTATTTCAACACATTTTTTTCCCCATTAGGGCCTTTTAAGTCAATACCAGAGTTCTGAGAAACTTCACCCATGAATTTAAGTGAGTCTCAAGATAGTCTCTGATTTCCCTTAGTCCCCCAACTCTGCTATAATACCAGGAAATTTCTATGAACAGATTCCAGTCTTGAGCCAATCTTGGTCAAGTCTTCGAGGGTATTCGCAACTAGGGTTCTTCTTGCCTTGCACCTGACTTACCCTGCCCTTGCTATGGCCATGAGTCTGAGCACTGCTGTATGAGCGTAGCCTTTCTTCCCATTCCTGATTTTTTGTCCTCTTAGAACTAGGTTTGAAGTGCAGCCTACTTAGCTGGAGTGTACACATGCTCCTTTAACACTTTCTAGTGACTTTTTTTCTGGACTGGATCCTGCTTTGAACTAAGGTATTCTAGATTTAGTGTGTTGATACTTGTCTGTCTGGGGTTTCCTGGTGCTCTGTCCACTCAGCATCTCAGACTGCCATACATATTGCTCTGCACTGAGCTTGAGATCACCTGGCCCTTTTGCACACTGTGGTTTAGACTGCTGGCCACTCTCTTTAAGGGCTCACATCTTACTTGGTCATGTTCCCTAAGCATTGGCTCCCTCACTTTTTTGGTTTTCTTTCTTTTCCCTTTGGTTTGGCATTAGGGTCTCAGCACAACTCCCTACTTCTACCCTCAGTCAAGGTACTGTAGTAGCAGTACCCACTCAAATATGACTGTGGAGACAGTGTTGCCAGGACCATCACCATTCTCAATAACAATAGTAACATTATTTTTTGATGATGAGGAAATGGATTTGGAGATGAACTAGACAGTGGTTGTGAGAAGACCTAACTGTCTCACTTACAGCTTGAAACATCTAAGACTTTAGTTCTGTATCATAACTTTCAAGTCAAGATGACCCACAGAAAAAAATCTGAATAACTAAATGGAAATTCAGCACTGATGCTAACCTGAAGTGACATTTATGTCGGCTTTCTCATTGGTTCATGTATTTGTATTTGTGTGTATTGTATGTATATAGAGCATATATATAACATGTATATAATACATATATAAATTATATATATAAGTAAATACATATGTACATAAATTATATATGTTTACTGAGAACACAACAGGTGTGTTTGTGAAGTGGGCACCAATTCCAGAAATAAAATGTTGTTTTACTGAAGGTAAAAGACTATCTGCTAAGTGTCCTGTGAGTTTCCTAGGCTGCCAGTCCTGGCGGCTCTTTCAGGAACAGCAGATCACTTGCTTCTCTCTGGAATAAGATTCATGAGGAAGATCAGAGGATTTTCGAAATTGTTGCTGTCTGTAAAAGAATTTATAATTTGCACCTTCCTGTGCCCAAGTTGCTCCCAGGCACCCTCACTCTGGTTCTTGAAGTTGGTATGCTTTCTGTTCAGACAAGTAGCTTCTTGGGCTATTAATTATATAATTAAAAGTCTAAACCTTTTCATTTTAAATGATAATAAAATGTCTAAAGGTATGTTGCTTGTAAACCTGTATTATTTTTTGTCTTTCCATTTTATTGCCTTTTATTGATGGCTGCTAACTGGCCAAGCCAAGCTAATTACTGCCCTGTTGTTTGTGGAAGACTAGGTGACACCAAGACCATTAATGACTCAATAAATTGGGGCTACAGAAAAGCCTGACTACTTTCTTCTTGCTCCTTCTCTTGTTAGTCTCATTGTTCTGCTTTGGCCAAATCTGAGAGGATGGGCACTGTGAAGTCAGCTGTTGATATGGCTGAGAGCACTGGTGGATAAAAAAAAAAAATATCAGAGTGAGCAGAGACTCCAGGGACTAGGAGAATGAGAGGGTCGGGGGACCACCAAAATGTGAAAAAAGAAAGGGGAAAGATTCCAAACAGAATTCCACCCGATATTAGAAAGATGTCCACCTTCTGATTAAGATCCATGACTTTCTCTAGCACTGAATCAATATTAAGTTGATTCTTAACATGAATTAGGTTCCATTGACTCACCTGAATTAGAATGAAACTCGAGGCAGTTCTAGGGTGTCTATGCAAAGGTAAATGTTAAAGGGTCAGAGTAGGTGGCCAAGTCTCTCTTCTTCCTATCTTCTCATTAAATCTAACAGAGTGAAAAAAAAAATCTTACAAAATCTTTTTGTAAAGTGAAAAAAAATCTAACAAAATCTTTTATCCTGGAATCTTGCTGTTACTAAACTTTATAAAATAAAGCCTGATAGTCATTTTTTGGAGGAATAATATATTGCCTATCCCATAATGGTACTTAATAAATTATGGAATAAATGAATTGTTACATCCTTGGTAAAGCTATTTGCCTTACAAGTTATACTGGATATACCTTTATTTTGTTTTTAGATTTATTTTTAAAATAAGGTATATTAACCGCTGTTGATATTTTTTACATTTTCTTGTAGACTTTTCTATCAAGATTTTAAAAAAAAAATTGTTTATTTTTTGGCACAGAGGGGTTTGGGCAGGCAGAATGTGGATATAATACACACAGTTATTTTAAAATTTTAATTCAGTAAAATTAATTTGGATTAGGAGGCTTCTGCCATCATTTGGAGTCACTGGGGATTCTTTAGCACATTGTAAGTATTTTATTCTAAGAATTTAGAATAATAGAGTTAGAGCTCAAGCAGAAAGAATACTCCTTGTTGATGAAGAAATGAGATATAGAAAGATCCAGTAACCAGTTAGCTGGGCAAAAACTGTCCTCTAGGACCCTCAGCCCATGTGTCCTCTTTCCTTCAAATAAATATCCTAATAGCATAGCCACAGTGAGGTGAGGGAGTTAACCAGAGAAAATTAAAGATGGCCTGGAACTCCTGAAAAATATCTTACTGTGAAGTAAGCTGATTGCTTAGAGTAAGAGCAAAATGGTTAAAAGTGTGTGCTTCAGAGTTACAGTTTTGGGCCCAAATTCTGGCTCTATTGGTTACTAGTTCTGTGGCCTTGGGCAGTTTTCTTTAATAACTTTTTACTCACCCCATATTTATTGACTACCAACTATGTTCCAGGTACTCTCTGTGCTATGGATATAGCAGTGAACAAAGCAAAGCCTACTCCCAGTGAGGCTTAAATTCTAGAAGGGCATATAGACAATTGAAAATGTAAATGTATTGGTTGGAAATAAGTGACAGGGAGAAAAATAAATCTGAGAGGGAGAGGGAGTGCCACAGAAAGATTGCTGTTTTACAAAAGGAGCGCTTCCCTGATAAGATGACACTTGAGTGGAAATCCAAAGGAAGTCCTTAGTTTTTCCCAGCCATAGTTTCCTCATCTACAAAGGGGTAATGATAGTATCTGCTAGTCTCAGATAATGATATTCTCACAAGGTAGCATTGAAAATTCAATGAGAGAATGCACTAAAGCAAAATGCTCCACTGATGATAGCTATAGTTATTATAATTTGTTTCCTTCTTTGTCAAATGGAAAAAATTAGGTCGATCTGTAAGGGCCTCTGCAGGAATAACACTCCTGTGATGAGCAGTCTGACTTGTATAATGACACATGCTTTTGATGGAATCTTGGACCTAATTTTTACTCCCTGTTTATACTTAGCTATATCTTCCAAAACTGCCAACCCATTTGACATCAGGTGGAGATCTTATGCACAACTGAGAACAGCTAAGCCATGTTCAAGGGATGAGAACTCAAGGTTGAAATCCCTACGCAATACAACTTTTCACTGTCACCTTTGAACCAAGATGCTCTCTAGTGGGCGAAAGTAAATGAGAGACTTCTGTTCAGATTCATAAGGATATTTCTGTGGATATAAGACTTGCCCTTGCTTGAAGGGATAGTATTAAAACTCATTAAAGTTTGAGTACAGTGGTGCTTAATATGGCAGAACTGTAAAAAACAGCTAAGAGCTTTGCCTTGTTGGCATTTCTACAGTTAATGCATCTTACTTAAAAAACAGGGATTTTGCATATCCATGATCCTGCAAGGTTCTGAAGTCTGTGTTCATAGACACAGGTCTGAGAAATGACTTTGACTACATCTGTAAATTGAATAAAGTACTTAAATCTGTATGCAAATGTTCCATGTACCAGGAAATATGTTTTTTCTTTTTTTAAGTGATGGGAAATAATCTTCTAAAACAAGCATTTAGAGAGTTGCTCCCATGATTTCTGAATGTGTTTCTTTCTTTTGATAAGAACTGCTTTCTCTAAATCCTGTGCGTTGGGGATTTGCTTAGAAAACATGGATCTAAACCTCACTGAAAGACATTGATATCCACGAATGTTTTGACTTGCCCATTGACATGATAGATCTGTTTTGTTTTGTTTTTTAGCGGGTTTGATTCAAAGTGCAGAGTGGTTCTCTGTGAGGCCTTGTCAGATAGGCCAGACTCTTGTATGTTTCTGAGTCCTCTTGATACTCTGGAGAGGAGCTGGCAGATCATTCCAAGAGTCAAATTTTACCCTAGTGCTTTAGCTTAGCGTTGCATAACTTCCTTCTGTCTAATTGCAGATCTATAAATGGATTTGTATTTATGGGAGAATTTGACCTTTCCATTTTAAAGACATTTCCCATTTTATTTTATTTTTTTAAGTTTATTTATTTTTGAGAGAGAGAGCAAGAGAGCACGTGTGGGAGGGGCAGAGTGGGAGAGAGAAAGCATGAGAGAATCCCAAGCAGGCTCCACACTGTCAGCGAGGAGCTCCATGTAGGGCTCGAACTCATGAATCATGAGATCATGATCTGAGATGAAATCAAGAGTTGGAGGCTTAACCAACTGAACCACCCAGACACTCTGGCATTTCCCATTTTAAAAGTATGTGTTGGCCAGGATTCCTTTTATACTCGTGACAAAGGTGCATTGATAGTGGTCTGAAAAACTTTATTGGAATGAGGGAGGCTGAACCCGTTTGTCAGCAGTGAGTATACATAGGCTCATGTATTGCTGTTTCACAGCAATGTCTGATTGTTTAAGGCTGTGCATTTCTTCTGTTGTGCTTTCTTGGGCCTCTTTACCATGAGCCCTCCTGGAGTATCACCGAATCTTTAGTAGCTACAAAAGATTTAAAACTAAAGGTTTTCAATCTGTATTTGTAAGAATTGTTCCCAGAAGGAGAGCCAGATTTCAATAGGTTTGGGCTACCCACCCCTTTTTTAAACAAAAACTTCAAGAAGCTAAGGGAAAAACAAGATAGGTGCTGTGTTTTCAGTAGTAAGAGAAATACCCAGCATGCCTAACCCACATCAGGTAACAAGAATTTCCAAAGACATAAGAAATATATGTATTTTATTGGTTGTTTGATCTTTGCAATTGGTCCATTTTATCGCTTGATGTGCGAGTAAACACAGCTTTCACAGTGAAGGCCTCTGATATATTACCTTTCTTGCATTAGCATGTGTGGCAATGGCAGGTGCATATGACACTTTCTCACTTAATGTACACCTCATTGTCATCTACTGGCCTTAGTCATGGATTTGACACATCCAGGATTTACCAGTTCACAATAATGCCATATTCACAATAATGCATAATGCTATGCTACCAGCATAGCCATTATTACTTAAAAGAGGCATGTGGCTAAGGACAGATATCCCCAGTTATGTGATTGTGAGGCCCATCATACTTCAACAGTTTTCATTAACATATATCTTTTAGTGTCTGTTGATTGAGAAATTACAAAATGTAAATTTAAAAAAAAGCTATTGAGAATTGAGGTACGTGGTATTTGTTTAAATGCATTTAAATATAACTTTATTAATTTTTAGTTATATAATTAACATGTCTATATTTTCATTGAATAAATTAGATACAACCCACAAAACTGTACCTTCTTTCTCATTTCTTGACCTGAGCCCCAATTCCAGGCCTCTCCCTGGAGGAAACTGCTATTAGCTCTATAGTTTGTATCCATCCATGCCTTTTCTCTGCTATCTTATTAATATATAAAAATCTCAATATTTGGTGCTGCTTTTTATGTATGGTACATGTGTTCTGTAACACACACTGTACCGTACTGTATGTATTATGCTGCAACTCAACCCTATGTCTTGGAAGTTATTTCATGTCAGTTCATAAAGAACACCACTTATTCTTTTTAACCCATGTGTACTACCATTGTTTTTTTTTTTAAATTTTAAAAACATTTATTCATCTTTGAGAGACAGAGAGAGACAGAACATGAGTGGGGAAGGGGCAGAGAGAGGGAGACACAGAATCAGAAGAAGGCTCCAGGCTCAGAGCTGTCAGCACAGAACCTGACGCAGGGCTTGAACTCATGAACTGTGAGATCATGACCTGAGCCGAAGTCGGACGCTCAACTGAGCCACCCAGGTGTCCCAATACCATTGTTTATTTATCCATTCCCCAGCTGTTGATCGTTTCCATCTTTCCTCACATTTTGTTACTATGAAAACTGTTGCAAAAAAAATCCTTGTGTATATATGCCACCTTAGGACTGTGTAGTCCGCAGTTCTTTGGGGGTAGGTACCAAGAAATGGACTTGCTGGGAGTTTTCCTTTTAAATGAAGTTATATTTATTAATCACAAAATCTAGGTATATTTGAAGTGTAGTAGAATATATATGTTAAGGCATTGTTTTTTCAGCCTGAAAACAATGCCTAGACCCAAAAGGATTGAAGGACCCCTGTTGAGGAATCTCTAGCAGAGTGGAAAGAATATAAGTCTAGCTGTAGTAGATTTTGATTCATGCACTGGCTATGTGACTTAATAGGTCTGAGTATCTTTCTATTCGCTCATCTGTAAAACTGTGAAAAAAAATTCTGTTTACCTCAGTGTCATGATGAGCAAATGAGAAAATTACATAAAAGTTCTTTGGATTTTTGGTCCCAGGATCATGACAGTCTATTGTAGCAGCCCTACATGCAAGAAACACATAAAAATAATTTTAAAAAACTTCATAAAATATTAAAAATAGAAAGTTGTACTCAAAAGGAAGAAAGTGAAATCTCCAAGTCCCAGAAACAAAGAGGGAACACAAACCCAGAACGGTAAGCTAATGAACAGATGTCTCCATGGCCCAGAAGAGAATTAGACTTTGATATATGCCTCAAATGCCTTGGTAGATGGTGGGGTTTTAATGCCCAAAGATTTGTCCTTGGCTTACTCAAGGCTCCTGAGATCCTAGCTTAAGGCTAGGACAGTGTCTGCTCTTTCAATAAAAGGTGAACTTTAAAAACTCTCCACTGGCCCAGCAAAGCTCTGAGAAAGCTCATGAGTACCTGGGTTCTGGTGGAAAAAATAACATCACCATGAGTGTGCTGTGCATGGGTATAGAATCCAAATTTACTTTACCTGCATCTTGAGGAATGTCAAACTGAAAAATTAATATGGAAACTGATTGTGGAGTAATGAAATCTCTGGGGTTTCCTTTATAGAAGAACTCATTCTCTGAGTACATTTCTTCAGTTCACAGCATACAAAATTCACACACACTTAGACAGACAGACAGACACCCCCTCCCCCCCACCTCGTGTGAAGATTTATATCCCCGGAACTTAAAGCAATATGAAATTTAGGATACTATAAAAGAAGTATGTTTAAAAGAGTGAAAGATTGAGCGTGTGACTTTGGCTCAGGTCATGATCTTGTAGTTCGTGAGTTCGAGCCCCAGGTTCAGCTCTGTGCTGATAGCTTAGTGCTTGGAGCCTGCTTCTGATTCTATGTCTCCCTCCCCCTCTCTGCCCTTCCCCTGTTTGTTCTCTCTCTCTTTCTCTCTGTCAGAAATAAATAAACATTAAAAAAATGTAAAAGAATGAAAGAAATGGGAAGTGGGGGCTGGGTAACATGGGTGAAGGGCGGTGGAACATACAGACTTCCAGTTATGGAATGAATAAGTCATGGGGATAAAAGGTACAGCATAGGGAATATAGTCAATGGTATTGTAATACCATTGTATGGTAACAGATGGTAGCTACACTTACTGCAGTGAACATAGCATTTGCATAGACTTGTCAAATCACTATTTCATACATCTGCAACTAATGTAACATTGTGTTTCAATATATTTCAATAAAAAAAAGTTATCAGAAAAAAGCTATGGCATAAGAAAGAAATAAAATAATGAAAAATAAAGTAAGGGGAAATCATAAAAATGGAATGAACGCTAGTAGAGAGCATGTTCTTTTGAAAAATATCACATAAAACTTTAGAGGGGAAAACTATAGTTATTGAAATTGAAATTGTGCTTTGTAAATAACACACATGATGTAAGGTTGGATTTATTATTTTAAGATATAATAATTAGTGATTAAATAGTGAAACTAAAGCAATGGTCCATATTAGGCTATTACTAGTATGCTATAAATACTTGTAAGATTTCCTGTTCACCTAATTATTTATGTATTTTTTTATTGAAGTATAGTTGACATACAGTGTTCTGTTAGTTTCGGGTGTACAACATAGTGATTAAACAATTATGCACATTATGAAATGCTCACTGCATTAAGTATAGTTACCGTCTGGCACCATACAAAGTTATTACAATATTATTGCCTATATTCCTATGCTGTACATTTCATCACTACTTACTTATTTTATAACTAGAATTTTGTACCTCTTAATCTCCTTCACCTATTTTGCCATTCCCCCACTCCCTGTGCTCTGGTTTGTTCTCTATATTTATGTCTCTTTCTGTTTGCTTGTTCATTTTTTTTTTTATTCCACATATAAATGAAATCATAGGGTATTTGACAGGTAAATATAAACTAGTTCTGAAGGCAAAAGCGAAGTGCATGTAAAAGTTGAACTCTAACCTCAGAAACATCTTGTGTCTCATCAGAACAATGAAGAAAATCTTGTTTTGCTTTTGAGATTTGGCATGGCTATTACCAGGGAACTAGATCCCGCTTCTCTTCAGCAGTAAAGTCATCCACTGTGCTTAGATTGCCAAGAACCTCTAACTGATGGTGGTGCTAATGAAGTACTTGCTTATATTCCACACCGAGCGGACTGTTAGGCACAAGAAGAAGCCCAAAAAATTTTTGCTTTATATTAGTCCAAGGACTCTTCTGAGGTATCCCTTGTTGTTGGCTTTGCTGCTGGTAATACACCCTCCTCCTGTTTCACTGCTGAAGGCTCTAGACCTTTCCCGCATGGTTGTCACATGTTTTCTTGTGCTTTTAAAATAGGATTCTCCTGGAGTCCCTGGGTGGCTCAGTTGGTTAAGCATCTGACTTTGGCTCAGGTCATGATCTCACAGTTTGTGAGTTCAAGCCCCAGGTACAGCTTTGTGCTGACAGCTCAGAGTCTTGAGCCGGTTTCAGATTCTGTGTCTCCCTCTCTGTGCCCCTCCCCTGCTCATTCTCTCTCTCTCTCTCTCTCTCTCTCTCTCTCTCTCTCTCTCTCTCTCTCTCTCTCTCTCCTGCAAAAATAAATAAACATTAAGAAGAATTTTTTTTTAAACAAGATTCTCCCAGGAATGCTTATGTATTCTGTGTCTCCCTCGCTCTGCCCCTTCCCCACTCATGTTCTGTCTCTCTCTTCTGCAAAAATAAATAAACATTAAAAAAAATTTTTTTTAAACAAGAGTCTCCCAGGAATGCTTATATTTTTGTTTCCACAACATTTGTAATGCCACATTCTGAACTGAGCAGTCACATGAAATTTGCTAAGTATGAGAGGATATTATCAATTCTTGCCTGAACTTTCTAATCCATCTCCTTTACTTAGGAATGGTTTTGTGGTTGCTGTCTTTGTTGCTAATATTATTCGTCCCTGAGAATAACAACAAATGCTAAGAGATTTCGTAAAATGAAAAGATTAACTTCTAAATTACTGTGGGAAAGATTGCTTTTTCACAGATCATATAGAAAGTGTCTCTAACTTTGATTTATTGGAAAGCTTTAGGTTAAAACATTGAAATAGGTTAAAACATTGAAAAAACTGATATAACCGACTAAAGAGAAAAGAAAGAAGAAATTTAGAATTGAATGATCTGCAAAAAGGAAATAAAATCCTGTTCAAGTAAGAACAGTTGAAAGTAAGCCAAGCACCATCCTATTTGAAAATGATAGAATTCATGCTTAAATTGCAATTTATTTTCAGCATTGAAGACTGTTAGACTAGAATAGGGTCTTGGAACCAAATTCAGAGCTTGACAGTGCAGGCTGGAAAGGGAGGCGTGGCTCTCTGGTTGGAAACATTAAACTGTAAATAATTTCTTCTGAGTCTCTTTTGTTTTGGTAGAAACTGAAACATGCCATGGTGGTGTGTACATGATGCCAGAACATCTAAATGAAAATTAGAATACAGATGCATGCCTTACATCCATATGTAGGAATAGTCTTCAGAGTGGCAGCCTCATTCCAGTCAGGGATCAGGAAATGGCAATCAGGGTACAGAGGGCTATTTTTCCCTCCCAGTTGACACTCTTTGGGACTTCCATTGGCCTTCCCTATCTTTTGTTGGCTTTGCTTCTGCTAAAAACTGTACCCTCTTCCTGCTTCCCTTTGTTCTTATTTCTCAAGTAACTATCCTGAGTCTCAGTTTTCTCATTTGTAAAATTGTCCAGTGCCTGAACCCTGGTAAGAATTTAAGAAATGCTCATTCCTTGTTTAATACACCCTATTCCCACACAAGTGGTGGAAATGAAAATAGCAAAAAGGAGGAAAAGAAGACTGGAAGCTGATTCTTTTGTAGGTGTTCTCCCTTTGCTATTCACATATAGGAATCCTTACCTCTACCTAATCCTCTAAATCTCCCTCCGCACTCTGGTGGTGGGGGTGGGGGTGGGAAGAGGCAGGGGCAGTGATCAAGAGAGTCATTAGCATGCAATGTTACTCTGAAATGTAGATGTCTGTTTTTCTATTAGGCTTCTGTGTACTCTGATGCCACCCTATTCCCTATATTGTCTTTCACTATAGAATATAAAAATTATGGGGTAAATTTAGGAGAGAGCTTTTAACTTTCTTAGTAGCCCTAGCAACACATACTCTTAGAGAACCTCAAAAAGGATTTTGAACTTGCTATAGGAAAAGGAAGGCTTGAGAGAATTTGGGAAGTGGGCAAAACTTGAGGGGTGTCAAAAGATGGTGATGGTAGAAAGTTGAAGCAGGTGCACAGTGCAGAGTGTCTGAAACCTGACACACACTGAGAAAGAGTGGAGCCCTCTTTCCCTGGAACCCTTGAGCCTTCCTGTCACCACTCTGCTTCTTTGAGTGCCCCAAAGTTGCCCTTTGGAATCTTCACTCCTGCATCTGGGTAGCGGAGGTGAAAGGTGAGAACAAAAGGCACTGATCCCACAACTGTAGCCTGAATTCATCCTCCCCCAGTATCACTGTGATAGTGTTACCTGGTGCTCCTGGCAGGGCCTACTGTGCCTCAGGTCCTTGTCAGCTATTTACCACTTAGAGCTTGTCTTTTTGGGAGAATATTTTCTGAGAGCTCCAGACAACCAGTTTGAAACCAGATGTTGGGAAGAATAGCTATTAAAACAAAGTTAAGTCCTACTGACAATACAGTCAGTTATCCAAATTTTTCTGAACAACTAGATGGTGTGATGCTAATAAAATGCCACCTAATGGGATAAAAGGTTTCAGATACTTGCAAATGAATAGCCAATAGCTGGGGATGCAGTGCCATCACAAGTCACAACACAACTAAGCCAGCCATTGTAACACTTAAAATCAGAAGAAACAAACAGTTCATAGGAGATAAACTTTATTTGATTGTAAAATACAGAGCTGTTGTGAGAAATACTGATGGCTTAGGTATCTTTAGTATTATACTGTCAATAAATCTTTCCTGATGTTCTTAAGTGTTTTCAACTTAATTGGCTGCACTTAAAATGTCTGATCTTGAAAAACAGTGGAGAAGTGCATTAAAAGTGAGTGCAATCAAATACAAATGGTTCAAAGTTACATTAAAAAGGGGGAAATCTATATATTATTCCACTTAATGTACTGCATTCAGAATGTCAAAGCCTGAAAAAGAATAATAATTATGTAGTCATTAAAAAAAATGTGTTTTCAGAGAGTATTTAATGGTTTGAGAATAGGCTGCCCATTATAATTAGAAAAAAATACAAACTGTATTTTGGAATGATCCCAGTTTTGTAAATTAACTGAATATATGTACAAACATATATATGTATATACATACATATACAAACACAAAGAAAAATTGAAAGATTTGGAATTAATAAAGAAAAAGCTTATGATCATCCAGGTGATAGGATTAGATGTGATTTTTTTTTGTATCTTTGTATTTTTCTGTATATCCTATAGTAGACAACTTTTAACTTACTTTTATATAATTTTTTTTTAAGAAAACATTAGAGGAGAAAACAGAATTAAAATGAATATAATCTAACTCTAAGGGAAAAAATACATTGCAATGGAGAAAAATACTTAGAATTAAGGAAGGAGCCTCCTGAACAGTGGGTAGGGGAAAAGAAAAAGGAAGATTGTAACTGGGTCAAGTACATGTACAACTTTCTCTCCAAAGCTTAGGCATTTCTCTTTCTATGACTCTCCAGAGCTGATTTCTTCTAATCTTAAGGCAAGTTTCTAAACTAATTGCAGGAAAGATCACATTTGTTCTTGGTGAAGTGGTCTGACTGGTATTGCATTTGTAAACAGTATTTGTTTCAGAGTTGCTGACTGTACAGGTTGCTTTATGGGCCACTTTTTGGGCAGCTGGTATTGTGTGGTGCTGCCATAGGCTTTCCAGGTTTTCCCAGTACACCAGTGGGCATGTTGGAAAACCCTGGTCTGATTCCGTCATGATCCATGCTGTCACGCTATGATGCTCTTGCCTCCCTGCAGCCTGAACTGGCCTGCAGAATTGACAGTTGTTTCCCACTAACCTGTGGTCATGTTCCCTTTTTTGTTGTTCTGAGATGTTCTCTTATTCAGCTTATTCAGCACCTCAGCTTTCATCCTGAGATTTGGATGATAGCCACGTTGTGACACTGCTCTGAGGTTGCCCCAAATGCTGATCCCCAAAGAGAAATGTGCACATCTCCTGTGTGGGCATGCCAGCCACACCCGCTGAAGTTGGCCTTTTATGTAAAGGCAGAGTTTGCAAAAAAGAGCATGAGATTGAGACAAGGACAACTTCAAGGTTGGGTTTAGGGTACTGTGTTTGTTCTTTTGGCTTGTTTCTGAGCCAAGATTAAAAAAAAAAAAATCGGGGCTTACAAAGTAACTGATAAAGTGGCTATAATTATTTTGGTGAAATAATTTTAACCATAGATTCTGTGCTCTAGGTGTGAAAGTAACAAATCTTTGTTGCAAATACGATTTTCGAAAGAGATAACGCTCAGCCCATGTAGTGAACACTCAATAAATGTTAACTCCTTATGGTTAGCTGAAGCACTTAGGGCTGTAAGTTGGCAGCACAGGACCATGTTTCCTCTGTGTTAAAAAAAAATTTTAATTACAGCAGTGGTGTTTTTGTTTCTAGATTAAAAATCTGTGTCAACTCCAAATGTTATTCACATTTTTAGGTCCTTACAAAGCACATTTTCTCTTGGAGGAATGGAGCATGGGGAAAGGATGGTGATGCATTACATGTCTCATCATTATAGCCTACTTTTTATGCTGCCCTCCTACCCCTGTCTTCCGCCGCCATTATGGAATGACTCAGCTATGCACCTACCTCTCTACTAAGAGATAGGCTTAATTCAGATCTCTTCTGGATGGAGAGGGATGTGGCAAATGACCTGGTGAGATGGGTGTTTTATTTCAACAACAATCCTCTTTCCCACTCAGTGGGTTATTTATTCAACTTTTTTTTTTTTTTTTTTTTTTTTAAATCTGGAGACTTGGATGTGATCCACTGTAGACAGGATCTGAGCACTGGGAAGATTTGGAGGATGCCTATCTCTTTTGGAAAAAAGACATTCATTCCATTCTGTGTTGGGTGGGTGGAGGATTAACATGATTAAGTTTGGTAAATTCCTTCATTATTGTGGTTGTTATCTAGCAATTGAAAAGCAAAACTCAAAGAACCATATATCCTTGGCAAAGCTGCTTCTCAGAGCCTCTCCTTCAGAGCATGAGGAATCTACTCAGGGAGCCTCTTCCAACCCATTAGAAGTAGAAAAATGAAGAGACTCTCCCTTTTTAGGTCTCCCATTATTATATCATGCTCTTTCTTGAAATCAATCCTCTTTCATCCTTTCCTCTTACAATGCTGTTCTCCAGTGAATGGAAGTAGAGACTTCTTGTTACTCTTTTCATCAACCTCCTTCCTTCTGTTTCTTCTGTACTTTGTTTTCTATTTTCTTTTGAAGGAAAACACTTTTCATTTATTCATTGCCCCCCCCCCTTTTTTTGAATATCCATTCTGTGATAGTACTTTATTTCTTATAGAACAAAAGCATTCTATCTCCTTTAAACCCCTTTAGTCTTGTATCTTAGAATAAATTCACCTATTGCTGGAAAAGGCATGTGCAAGAGGCCAGTGAACATTCCACAATATAAAGTTTCTTTTGGGAAGGTCTTCCCATCAAATTCTCTGCAAATTCTTTGGAATAGCATACCATCCAGGAGGAAAATCCACCTAAATGTCACTATTATTATAATTATCAAAGTATTTTTATTTTCACCAAAAAAGCTTATATTTGCCCATAACAGTATTTGTGTGGTCACTTACATTTTTTTTTAGAACACCCATCTTTTCAGTAAAACATGTTCTCCTTGGCATGAACTTTTTGTTCTCCATTAAATAAGGTGGTTTTGTTATTTCTAGTTCAGAGGAGAGCATTTTACCATTGAGCAGAACTCTGGGTCCCATGGCTATAAGAGAGGCAGTCTTTATGGTGTCTCCCTTCTTTATAGGAAAGGCAGAAATTTGAGGTTTGGTAAAAGTAGTGGGAAATGTGGAAGGGAGGTGAGGGGTGAAGGGATATTGTTTTCTAAATATAAAATGTATATTAATTGCCCGGGACATAGAAAGAGTTGATTGTGTTCACAAAGAAAAGTATAGTGAAACCAGAGGATCAGGTAGTTACAGGTGATAATAGACTTCTGAGTCAGAGCACAAGATAGCAGGCTCAGGAATCAAGATGCTTCTTTTGGGCGGTAGATTCAAAGTAATCTTGTAACTTGGTGGAGCCTGAGCCTACTTAATTGCTTCTGCAGATCCTCACAGTCCAATCCTATTTGCCATTTAGTCTTAATTTGTGGGTCCTGAGTGGTGGTTCTTGTACTTGAGTATGTATAAGAATTGCCTGTGGGGTTTATGAAACATGCAGCTTCAGGGGCTCCACCTTTGGAGTCTTACTTCAGCAGGGCTGGAGGAAGGCCCACGAAGTTGTATTTATGACAAACCCTCTGGCTAGTCCAGATTCAGGGGTCTATAGAATGAATTTTGAGAAATGATGATTTAGTGGTGCTTGGGATCCATGTAGTTTTGATGGGGGAAGAAATATATGAGGAACAACTGGGAAGGGGTTGGAATGGGTTGCCATAATCCCATAGAAAAAATCATTTAAAAATTAATTCGCTGATTTATCTCACTAAAGCAAGATTATACACATCTTATCATTGTATTCAAAAAATGTTAGATAAGTCCCCAAGGGTCTTATCCTAATTATTATTGAAATAGTTTTTAGTAATGGTTGGCTGATTGCTTCCTGGGAATTTCTAGAATAGTGATGACTGAAAACTTTGTTACAGCAATAGCATTGAAAATTTGCTTGGAGGCTTTGAAATGAATAGATCTGTAGAGAGACCCCTATCTCTCTTTAATCAACATTTACTACATTTTCACCATGTCCTGGGCCAGTATCCAGGTTAATACCTGGTCCAGGACATAATACCGTCATGTCTGGCGGTAGGAGACGGAAAGAAAACGTCCCTGCTAATTAGCAATGGGATGTAACTAGCTCTATAATAGATGAATTTGTAAAGAGCATGGGAAGCAAGATGAAGGAGCTAGTTTTAGAGATAATTCTTCATCAAAAACTTCTTTCACAAAGAGAAAATTGGGACTCAGAATTAGAAAATTAGAAAATTAGAAAATTGCGACTCATGAAATGTTCATTTCATGAAAGGGCTTCAGGGTTTACATCATGCTTTCTGTCCCATGTACATGGACTCCACAAATGATACTCTAGGGTGTGTGTGTGTGTGTTTTGTATCCCCATGAAAGAAAACTGTAAATATCACTTTAATACATTGTTTTCCTTAATCATTTATCTTACATAGTCCTTTGGACCTTCCAAAATATCATGGTCACTGGGATTGTCATATCCATCTTGTTTAACTTGGATTGTTTATATACTTGTGTTGATCAGCACACACATGTTTCCCTAAAACATGATTTTCCAGCTACTGGGGACCAGCTCTGTAGAGCTATGGAGTTAGTGTCAGAGTTTAGATGTCAGATTTCACTTTCTGAAACTTCAATCCTTAGCGAAAATAATTGCATTTAGAGAAAGGATTTGTTAATACTTTGACCTGTGTCATGTTTCAAACCTAAGTACCAAAAGCAAAATAACAAAAACAAACAAACAAACAGAATGAACAAAAGAAAGAAATGTTTACACTTCCCATTTCTTATAAGTCTAGGAACAGGCCAGGAAAAGTCTTTTGAACTGCTTATTTCTACAGATAGAGTCCCAGGTGATTTCTGACTAGGGAGCTACCTGAATAAATTTACACTAGAGAGGGACAGAAGGCTTCCATTAGTGGCAAAGTTGGAGCAGTTACCAATTATGAAATCTCTTTTCTGGCAAGCTTTAATCTGGGGCTGACAGGGGGAATAAAAGGCTTTAATGTTTTACAGCAGAGCCATTGGCCATATTGTTTTTAAAACACAGACCAGCTAACAAAATTTAGACAAGGTAAAATAGGCAACATCATGATTTTGCTTAATTTAAGTGTTAATGTTTAATTTGTGGCTTAATGACAGTGCAGAAATGTGATAAATATTGATAATTTACCTACCCAGAAGACTCTTTATTTAAGCTCAACAGAGACCAGCTAGCTTTGCCTCTATACTTTGAAAAGCAAAAAGGGGAAATGCTAATTTCCTAAATATTTTCTGAGAGATTCCCAACTTCGTTTTGCAGCTAGGCCAATCATGAACTATTTGGAGAACATCTCATAGAACAGCAGATAGAATAAAACATCAGAATATTCCATCTATGATTTAGCAATTATGGAATGGGCCCAGGAGTTAGGAGGCCTGTGTTCAAATTCCTGCAGTATGAGGGTGGGTAAGGCTTCAACACAAAGCTTTTAGAATTAGATCTAGCTTTAACTAATACTTGTTACTTTCACCTGCGTAAACTTGAAGTTACTTAGCTTTTGAAACTGCAGATTTCTTACTTACAGAATGGCAGGTAGAGAATATTTGGAAAGTATTTTTTGTGAGTGAATGCTTACCTGGTTAAGAGAATTAAAGGAATGAATTCACATGTAGCATTTAGGACATTGTTCAAAAGGTTAGTTATTTTTCCTGTTTGTAGCCACTGGTTTTGTACAAACCACCTGTTCTGTCTTTACCTCTTTTTCTTGTATCTGAATCCTATATTTCATGGATTTTTTGGTGAGAATGAGTGGAAAAAATTTTATGAAAGTGCCTGTCTCACAGTAACCCCTCAATACAGAAAAAAAAAGAGAGAAATGGAATCTGCCTGGGTGTCTGGGGTGCTCAGAGATTCTAATCATGGAATTTTGAATTACTCTTTGTGTAGTCCTTCAGTTGTCACTACTTGAAAATGGACAATGCACAGCATGAAACACTTTAAGGTGCAACACAAGGATGTGACCAAGAAAAGGAAGATCAAATGTATTTGAAGAGAATAGGTGAAGCCACTTAGAGTGAGTAGATCAGGAAGGAGGCCTTAAAGCCTCTGGTTTAGTTACTTGGCAGGGCCTAACAAAAGTAGCCTTCACTCTAAAGATGCCAAGTAAATAGGACTTCAAGGGCAAAGAAAATATCATTTGTTCTTTTGATAGATTCTTTCTTTCTTTCTTTCTTTCTTTCTTTCTTTCTTTCTTTCTTTCTTTCTTTCTTTCCTTTCTTTCTTTCCTCCCTCCCTCCCTCCCTCCCTTCCTTCCTTCCTTCCTTCCTTCCTTCCTTCCTTCCTTCCTTCCTTCCTTCCTTCCTTCCTTCCTTCCCACCCAGCATGGAGCCCAACACAGGGGTTGAACTCAAGACCCTGAGATCAAGACCTGAACTGAGATCGAAAGTCAGATGCTTAACTGACTAAGCCACCCAGGCACCCTCTGATGGTTCCTCTAGTTTTATTGGGAGCACTAGTTGAGCATATTGTAGGCAAAAAATGAATGCTTGTTGATGACACATAGTATTGTTTGCATACCCAAGTGACTCTCCTCTTCTTTTCCTTGGGGATAGAAACCTGGTTTTGTTCATGCAACTAAAGTCCCAGCCTCAGAAAATGGCTCATGCTTGGTCTAAGTCAATCATAGTAATTCTGTTCTTTCTCAGTGATTGGTCTAGAAGTGGTCAAGTGATCCAGTTCTGGACATTAAGACGTAAGATATTTCTTGACCATTTCTGGGAAATATTTTTCTTCTGAAAAGATGAATATTTATCCAAAGAAAGGTCTTCCCCCCGCCATCCCTTTTTAGTTTTGCCCTCATCCTCTTACCTTACTGTTGTCAGAAGAACTTGTAGTTGAGTGGCCATCCTGTAACTCATGAGAAACTTTGCCAATACAATGGGAATGGCAAAGCAGAGGGTGGGAGGAGCCTGAGTCTTTTATGACATCTTTGATTTTAATTTTTGTTTTAAATCTTTATTTATTTTTGAGAGACAGAGAGAGTGTGAGTGGGGGAGGAGCAGAGGGAGAGGGAGACACAGAATCTGAAGCAGGTTCCAGGCTCTGAACTGTCAGCACAGAGCCAGATGTGGGGCTCAAACTCATGAACCGCAAGTTCATGACCTGAGCTGAAATTGGATGCTGTACCGACTGAGCCACCCAGGTGCCCCTTTGATTTTAGTTTTTTTAAGCTTTCTTTATTTTGAGATAGAGAGAGGAGTGGGGGAGGGGCAGAGAGAGAGGGGGAGAGAGAGAGAGAGAGAGAGAGAGAGAGAGAGAATCCCAAGTAGACTCTTCAGTATCAGTGCAGAGCCCAATATGGGGCTTGAACTCACAAACCGTGAGATCTTGACCTGAGCCAAAGTCATATGGTTAACTGATTGAACCACCCAGGCTCGACCTTTATGACATCTTTGAGCTATGAACCAACCCTAGGGCCAACAAATGTTGTATTAAGTAAGCAACATATGTTCTCATGGTCTAAGCCACTGTTAATCAAGTTCTCTGTTAATTACCAGCTAACCTTGGTAATAACAATAAGAATGATAATATTCAGACTTCTTACTGAGTCCTGAGATCTTTTCAGGTGCTTCATATGTATTGGTTTATTTAATCCTCACAATAGCTGTAAAAGATAGTTATTAGTATTATCCCTATTTTACATGTGAGGAAACTGAGGCACAAATGCTAACTTGCCCAATGTTACAAAGATGATAAATTACAGTGGTAGCATTTACATATTGACATCTGGTCCTGCAACTGTATTAAACTACCTCACTATAACTGAATTATTTATAATAATATGTAAAATTGTTAAATTAATTTGCTTTATTTTTGGCCAGAGAGCACTAAGAAAATACCTGAATAGTAATTTAATATAATATTAAAACTGTAACGGCCAAGAGCCTATGTAATGGCCATTTCAAATGTTTACTAAGGGAATTAAAAATTTTTCCCTACATTTCCAAAACTATGTAGGCATAAAACCAAGGTACCAGGAAGCATGGTTGAATAGTGAGAAATAATTTCAAATGGTCCAAAAGTTAAAATCATAGAAATATAAATTATGATAGAACTGAAGATTGGATTTAATTTGATAACCATGCAGTCTCAAGTCCTGAGATGAGAAATGGAGGATCTAAGATTGCTTCAGCAAATAATAGTCCTAAGTGAAATTATACAGGCTTGGAAAAGACTATTTATCCATCTTTCTGATAGGGCTTATACTGAAAACTTATTTTCATTTGTTACACTTATTTACAAGGTTGATTTTTCATGAATCAAACAAGCTTATAGTAAGGTATTTTAATAATAAACCTAATAGATGAGAATGAAGAGTTTCCCCTTCTGCTTCCTTTTTTTAATTCATAGTAAAGGGTAAGAAAAACTCACAGGAACTAGGAAGGGAAGAACTGCAATAGTATGTATGGCAGTTATATACTCTTTTGCTGTCTTTGCATTCATGCTCAAATGTGGTTCTAAAGAGAAGAGGACAGATTAATTGGAGTATTGGTTCAGATGTTTGTAGTGACAGTTTGTAGTTCAGATGTTTGTAGAAAATCCAAATCAAAATGACTTAAAGCATGAAACAGATGAATTATCTTATACTTCAAGAAGACACGATGTAGGGACAATATTGATTGTACCTTGCAGAGTTGTAGTGAAGGAAAAAAAGGATGAATTCTTGTAAAATCCTTAGAACATGGTATGTGGTTAGCTTTCAGTGATTAGCTACCATGATGGCATTGGCTAGATTTATGTCATATGCTCATGCCTCTACCAATCATTGACAAAGGGAATGACGTTGTCATGATTATCCTAAATTAATCTGGACTTTCTTCTGAGCTAATGAGCTGAGGATAGGGTCACTTTTCCTGAGAAATGGATAATCAGGGTTCTGTCAACAAAGAGTTAAGAGAATGGCTGCTGGTTGAAAATAATGGTAATACAATTGTGTTTAATGCTATTGGGAGAAGTCCTTTGAAAATGTTTTATTGATTTAGGTATAGTGATTGTCTTGGGTCTATAGGAAACCAATAAAACCAGTAGTAAATTGGAAGAGGCCCTATTGAATTAATGTTTTGACCTATCCCCAAAAGGTAGAAGTAGCAGAGAGCTCAGAAGGACTGTAAGTTTGTGATCAGAAGAGTAGCTTGTGGGAAAGGGAATATGCCCTTTCATGTTCCAAAATTAGGTTCCTTTGTTTCTCTGGTCTAGATCCACCATGGCAAGTCCACAATAGGAGAGGGGACAGGAAACTTCTGATTCAAAACCCATACATTTATAATATCATGGGACTGCTCCTAAATTGGCTTAAGAAATTAGAGAGGGGGATCTCAGCCTTTTTTCCCCATACAATGACATTCTTTAACCACAGCTGGCATTTGACTAAACTTGTTCTCCTGCTTTATTCCAGTTCTTCATGCTGATTCCAATGGCTATTTTTATTATCCCATTATTCAACACCCATTTTCTTTTTATAGTTGCTTAGTTAATAACAAGAAGAGGCAAGAGTCTTCTCCCTAGACACTTTGGTTATAGGGAAGAGAAATCTACTTAAACTGATTCAAGTGGAATGGTTGAGGGTTATTGCTTTAAAAATATGAATAAGCTTCATGAGGTCTTAAATACTGCCAAGCCTTAGAAGAACTGTTCTGGGAGAGTGAGACTCGGGCTACTGTCTGTCTCTTGGGGGTTCTGTGGTGATTTACCTTATGTTATTGCATATACCTAACGTGGCACCTGATGTTAATTTTGTACTATTTAGCATGACCTCTCAGTTCAAGTACTCTTCCCTGACTTAGTCTCCCATTATCCTAATTCTAAAATCCTGAGACATAAATTTGATTAGTTTCACTTATCTGTTTCAAACCAGGTGTTGTTTATCATGGGGATGAACCAGTGACTCAATGTAGAAGGATACTTTATTGTGAACGGGGTGGAATGTGAATTATTCAGAATATGTTACAGATTATGGTAAACCAACTAAGCTCTGAACTGAGAGTTAAGACACCTGGTTGTATTTCTCATTATATTGCTGCTTAGTTATAAAGTTTCATGCAAAAGATGAAATTGAAAGATGGGGACAGCTGGGTGGCTCAGTTGTTTAAGCGTCCAACTCTTGATTTCAGTTCAGGTCATGATATCATGGTTTTTGAGTTCAAGCCCACTTTGGCCTCTCTGCTGTCAATGCAGAGCCTGCGTTGGGTCCTCTGTGTCCCTCTCTCTGCCCCTCCCCTGGTTGTGCTTTCTTTCTCTCAAAAATAGAAAAATAATAAACATTAAAAAAAGATGAAATTGAAAGATGAATTGTTCTCTAAGATGCCTCTTACCCTAAAATTTTAAAAAGTTTCATTTCATAATCTATTTGTAATAAGTTGCAGTTCCTGAGGTTATCAGTCATTTTACTTTTGATATGTTGTACCCCAATTGATTGTATACACCAATCAAGAACCTTAAACTCATCAACAATATGTTTTGCATATCTCATTGTGGAGTGACTTACTTCTGGGAATGTTTTCTTTAGACAATTTATGATCCTTGAAGTTTTATTTTATAGCTGACATAGAAGATTCTAGAGAAAGAAGTATGTTAGAGATACCTCTGGATGAGGGTGTAATTGAGGGATGTAAGACGAGTCTATTAGAGTTTGTTATTTTGTTAATGAATACATAGTGGATGTTTAATATTTATATTTTGCTAAATTAATAAGCACTTACTAACAATTATTACTTATGTTGTAATATTTAATAAGATTCATTGTAACCAATTCAATAAAATTTTTAATTTTGTGTATGGATGCTATTTTGAACAGAGAAATAATTTTAGGAATTTTTTTCATTAAAATAGGGTTAAAATTGAATAGCTTAGTATACTGTATTCTGAATTCTCTGCTTGTATAATGACACAAGATTAAGAAACGGATGGAATTATAAAAGGTTTAAAGCAGAACAATTTCATATGTTTAGTTTTAAGTGGAAAATTAGAAGCTAGATAGAGTTCCTCAAGAGGGGGCGATGGGTATGGAAACTGTCATGGTAGAAGGAGTAGGAGATGCTTTGGCTGTCTTCATGTATTTGTGTGTAGAGGAAGGAGAAGATGGTATTTCTTACTCTAGTGGGAAAGTTGGATAAGGATATACTACAGGGTAGTGGAGATAAATATGGGCTCTGGGGTGGAGATACCACTCTGGGTATGTCCCTGTATTTCTGTGCCTTTGCTTCCTTGTCTTTGTTAGTTTTCTCTAGACAGAAATCCAGAGACCAGGTTTTAAGTGCCGATATTGGGAGGTGATGCCAGGAAACACTAGTGGGGAGGGAGGAAGTGAGCTGATGAAGGAGCAGCCAATAAAGTGTGAGTTATCAAGCGTGTTATAATTGTGGGCAATGGAAGCTCCACCTCACTGGGGACCTCTGGCACTTAGTGTAGGCCATATACCACAGATCCAACCTACTTGAGGGGAAGCTCTCTCAGTCATTGGTAGAGGTATGTTTCTAAGGAGTATTAATTCTCTGGCTCTTCTGGCTAACTGTACTGCAGAAAGGTGTGCTCTGGTACCAGAGGATGGTCTCTGGCCCAGAGAAGCAGGTACAGGCATTGGAGAGTTCTGCCAGCATGCACTAATATGGGGGGCCTAAGGGGCGTTGGGGGGTGGTGGTGGATGGTCAGGGAACTGGCAGCATTTGCTATAGTCTTTACCTAGAAACTGGAGGTGATGATGATTGTATTTACCGTATAAATCACTTATGAAGATTGAATGGTATGTGCTGAGCTCTTAATGTAGTACTTGGCATATAATAAGCACTTGGTAATATTATTTAAGTTTAAATAATATTATTAAAATCAGATCAATTTATCTTTGACAGAAATGCCAAGCAGCGAACTATGTAGTGATATCATTTGCCCATGTCAAGGGGTGGATGGGTGGGGGATCTGTCAGTGATCTGTAAAAGCATCCTTGCATTGAGTGGGAAGTTGGACCAAAGGGCCTCTGAGGTGCTTCCCTACTCTGAATTCCCAGGGTTATTCAAATCTGTGAGCCTATAGCAGACACATTTTGTGCCCTAAGCTGCACCCCCTGAGCTCACCTAATTTCTGCTACCACTTTGGTTGACAGGTCTTCGTGTTGCTGCTGGAGGTGCATCTCAAGCACCTGTTACAACATCTTTCAGCTTTCTTCTTCGGGTTTTTATTTTTTTTCCAAGGCAAGGCTGACTGGGTGTGTAGTGGAGTTAATGCTCCTCAGTATGGTATATTAAAGATATATTAAAGGTATATTAAAGAGAGTGAAGACCTTGTTCTTATTCTCTAAGTGTTAGTGGGGCCTGTGAGGAGTTAAAAAAAAACACACACACACTGAGATACCACCTGACGCCAGTCAGAGTGGCTAAAATGAGCAAATCTGGAGACTATAGATGCTGGTGAGGATGTGGAGAAATGGGAACCCTCTTGCACTGTTGGTGGGAATGCAAACTGGTGCAGCCACTCTGGAAAACAGGGTGGAGGTTCCTCAAAAAATTAAGAATAGATCTACCCTATGACCCAGCAATAGCACTGCTAGGAATTTACCCAAGGGATACAGTCATGCTGATGCATAGGGACACTTGTACCCCAATGTTTATAGCAGCACTTTCAACAATAGCCAAATTATGGAAAGAGCCTAAATGTCCATCAACTGACGACTGGATAAAGAAATTCTGGTTTATATACACAATGGAATACTACTTGGCAATGAGAAAGAATGAAATATAGCCTTTTGTAGCAACGTAGGTGGACCTGGAGAGTGTTATGCTAAGTGAAATAAGTCATACCAAGAAAGATACCATATGTTTTCACTCTTATGTGGATCCTGAGAAACTTAAGAGAAGACCATGGGGGAGGCGAAGGAAAAATAGAGTTAGAGAGGGAGAGAGCCAAAGCGTAAGAGACTCTTAAAAACTGAGAATAAACTGAGGGTTGATGGGGGGTGGGAGGGAGGGGTGGGTACGTGATGGGTATTGAGGAGGACACCTTTTGGGATGAGCACCGGGTGTTGTATGGAAACCAATTTGACAATAAATTTCATATTCAAAAGAAGCCAAATAATTGAAATATACTTGCTAAATGTTTGAGAGAGGACAGCTTAATCATGAAGGAAAAATAGAAGTCATGCAGAGAGAAGGGAAAGCTTTTCCATTTGTAGATGCCAGCAGGTACACAGGCATGGTGAAGAAGAGCAAGGCCTAGAGTACAAGGGGCAGTGAATTACCAGGGAGAGAAAGGGAGGCTGAGAGTCTCCAAGACTTTTTAGTCAGGTGAGGGATGGGACCAGATCTGTGCTTTACTAAATTTGCTCTGATGGCAGTGGGAAGGATAGAGGGAGGAGATGCCAGAGGTAGGCAGATGAATTAGGAGGCCATTCCAGAAATGGAGGAGAAATAATGACAGCCTGACCTAGGCATTTGAACAAGTGGGCACTTGCAGAGTGATTTGCATAATCAGTACTTCTAAGAGACAGAATTAAGGAGGACAGAAGAGAAGAGAGGGAAATGGTGGCTTTTCCTCTCATAGACCACAACAGAGTGTTTAAAGGAGAACTACCCTGTCAGATGCTTCCTCAAATGGCTTGTACATGAAATGAGACTTTTTCCCCTCTCCCTTGACATGGGCCCTGGAAAGACAGTCTGTATTCTTTTTTAAAGTCTCTTGCCAACTCACACCCAGATTTATTTCTAGAAGTATCTAGAAATAAGTATCTAGTATCTTTGGTTCATTATTTCCACAGAACTTTGGAGATTATTAGATTCCTTGGGTGTCTCTTCTTTTTTGTTGTGGAGCTTTTCTCCTACATGGTACAAGAAAAGATGTCTTGGGACAACATGCATTGGAATGTGAGGGAAATAGTGTGGACTCATGCCAGCCATTTGCAAGAGTGAGGAATGATTTGAGCAAAGATGCTTGCCAAGTTCATCCTTATCCTTAGAGATTGGGTAAAATACCATGTGCAATATAAATATAGTTCCTTAGGGAAAAGTCATGGAAGAGAATCTCTCCATTATAGATGAGCCAAAAACTCCTAAGTAGCCAACACTTGCAATTATATAAAGACTGAAAGACAAGGCAAGGTAGAGTAAATTCACCCTGTAGATACCCCAGAAACGCATCTGTAACAGCTTATGATTAGAAGAGTACAGAGATACCAACCCTTGGAAACATCTATGTGATACATTCCTGTAACATTAATGTTATTTTTTATCCTTAATGAAATAATGAATTGTTATGCAGTGAAGGAAAACTTGTCTTAGCAATTCACTGATTTGTGCCTAATGACTATAACTTTAATTTTGGATCTTACCATCCTTAGTTTTCTTGGATTGTGCTATTTTATCTACAGATGAGCACAACATCTTTCAAATTACACTAAAGTAAATAAAATGAATGACATTTGAACATCATTTTGTAATACATGCTGGCATGTGTTTGAAATATAGAAAGTATTTTAATCACTTTTATATATCTCAGTAATTATGCATTTGATGTAGAATATTGTGCTCTGTCACACTGCTGTGTCTTTAATTCCATACTGGCTCTGGTTCTGGTAGTTTGCTAGTGAAATTCTGCAGACCTCTAGCATTTTTTTCAAAACTAGGGTACTCACTGCATTTGGAGGGATAGCAAGAAAACTTGGGCAATAGATGTAGCAAATCTTCCTTTAGTGTGTTTCTTTGATCACAATTGAAAAAATACAGATATATTATGGAATAAATGTATGCAATTCAAGATAACATAAAATCATGAACTTTTTTAATCGACACCTGATTGCTTGGGGATATTTCTGGACTTCTAAACTTCAGTACTCCCTCACTTCCTTCTCCCAGGTTTGCTTTCACCTTTTCTTGTTGCAGGTGCTTCAGAGGAAGTTATTAAAGCACTACCTTGGAAAGACCCTAAGACTGGAGTCAGGATAGCTTTGTCTCATCTTTGCTACTTGATAGCCATATTATTGTAAACAAGGACATAGCCATTCTGAGCTCTACTCGTCTATCTGTAGAATGGAAATTTTCTTACCTATCCCTTGAGGTCACTAAGATTGAAATATAATTAGATTAACTTCATCTTTGCCAATTTTGATGCCTTTGATTTCCTTTTGTTGTCTGATTGCTGATGCTAGAACTTCCAATACTATGTTAAACAACAGCGGTGAGAGTGGATATCCCTGTCATGTTCCTGATCTCAGGGAGAAAGCTCTCAGTTTTTCCCCATTGAGGATGATATTAGCTGTGGGCTTTTCATAAATGGCTTTTATGATGTTTAAGTATGTTCGTTCTATCCCGACTTTCACTTCTTGCAGATGACATGATATTATACATGGAAAATCTGATAGACTACACCAAAAGTCTGCTAGAACTGATACATGAATTCAGCAAAGTCACAGGATACAAAATCAATGTACAGAAATCAGTTGCATTCTTATACACCAATAATGAGGCAACAGAAAGACAAATAAAGAAACTGATCCCCTTCACAACTGCACCAAGAATCATAAAATACTTAGGAATAAACCTAACCAAAGATGTAAAAAATCTGTATGCTGAAAACTATAGAAAGCTTATGAAGGAAATTGAAGAAGATACAAAGAAATGGAAAAAATTCCGTGCTCATGGATTGGAAGAATAAATATTGTCAAAATGTCAATAGTACCCAAGGCTATCTACACATTCAGTGCAATCCCAATCAAAATTGCACCAGCATTCTTCTCGAAGCTAGAACAAGCAATCCTAAAATTTGTATGGAACCACAAAAGACCCCAAATAGCCAAAGTAATATTGAAGAAGAAGACCAAAGCAGGAGACATCACAATCCCAGACTTGAGCCTCTACTACAAAGCTGTAATCATCAAGACAGCATGGTATTGGCACAAAAACAGACACATAGACCAATGGAATAGAATAGAGACTCCAGAATTGAACCCACAAAAGTATGGTCAACTAATCTTTGACAAAGCAGGAAAGAATATCCAATGGAAAAAAGACAGTGTCTTTAACAAATGGTGCTGGGACAACTGGACAGCAACATGCACAAGGTTGAAACTAGACCACTTTCTCACACCATTCACAAAAACAAACTCAAAATGGATAAAGGACCTGAACGTGAGACAGGACACCATCAAAACCCTAGAGGAGAAAGCAGGAAAAAACCTCTCTGACCTCAGCCACAGCAATTTCTTACTTGACACATCCCCAAAGGCAAGGGAATTAAAAGCAAAACTGAACTATTGGGACCTCATGAAGATAAAAAGCTTCTGCACAGCAAAGGAAACAATCAATAAAACTAAAAGGCAACCAACAGAATAGGAAAAGATATTTGCAAATGACATATCAGACAAAGTCTGATGTCCCCATGGTATCCAAAATCTATAAAGAGCTCACCAAACTCCACACCCGAAAAAGAAATAATGGGCAGAAAAAATGAATAGACCCTTTTCTCAAGAAGACATCCAGATGGCCAACAGCACATGAAAAGATGATCAACGTCACTCCTCATCAGGGAAATACAAATCAAAACCACACTCAGATATCACCTCACGCCAGAGTGGCTAAAATGAACAAATCAGGAGACTATAGATGCTGGTGAGGATGTGGAGAAACGGGAACCCTCTTGCACTGTTGGTGGGAATGCAAACTGGTGCAGCTAGTCTGGAAAACAGTGTGGAGGCTCCTCAAAAAATTAAAAATAGACCTACCCTATGACCCAGCAATAACACTGCTAGGAATTTACACAAGGGATACAGGAGTGCTGATGCATAGGGGCACTTGTACCCCAATGTTTATAGAAGCACTTTCAACAATAGCCAAATTATGGAAAGAGCATAAATGTCCATCAACTGATGAATGGATAAAGAAATTCTGGTTTATATACACAATGGAATATGTGGCAATGAGAAAAAATGAAATATGGCCTTTTGTAGCAACGTGGATGGAACTGGAGAGTGTTATGCTAAGTGAAATAAGTCGTACAGAGAAAGACAGATACCATATGTTTTCACTCTTATGTGGATCCTGAGAAGCTTAACAGAAGTCCATGGGGGAGGGGAAGAAAAAAAAAAAAGAGGTTAGAGAGGGAGAGAGCCAAAGCATAAGAGACTGTTAAAAACTGAGAACAAACTGAGGGTTGATGGGGGGTGGGAGGGAGGGGAGGGTGGGTAATGGGTATTGAGGAGGGCACCTTTTGGGATGAGCACTGGGTGTTGTATGGAAACCAATTTGACAATAAATTTCATATTAAAAAAATAAAATAAGTAAAAAACCAAATTGAAAAAAAAAGAAATATAATTAGATTGCTAATATTAAACTGGATTTTGGTCTTCTCTCCAGTGAAATGATTATACAAATATAAAACATAGATATTTAAAAGCATCTTCAAGACTGGACCTCAATTTGTCTGTGTGCTGTTCCATAATTTTTACCTTGATTTATTTCATATTGGTGTCTTAGGTTCTTTTGACACAAATGCCCCTTGCATACTAAATATGTTGGAAGGAAAAAATATGTTTTTTCCTCCCACAAAGACATATACCTTCTCAGTGCTCACTCCTTCAGATCATTCAGGTTTCTGTTCAAATGCTGCCTCATCAGAGTGGCCTTCCCTGACCAATTTACGTGCCTCTTTACCCCATCTCTACACACTCTAACCTTAACCCTACCCTGCTTTTTTAAATTCTCATATTACATATAATTCCTTGAAGGTATATTGTATATTTGTTTATTATCTATCTCTAAGAAACAGGAAAGAGCTTCACAAGGGTAGGAACATGCTTTCCCCTCCTCCCACCCCTGCTGTATCTGTAATGTTTAAAATAGTATGTGGCTCCTAGTAAGCTGTCAATTAAAACACATAGAATGAAGGAAAGAATGATTTTTTTCTTGAAAGATATATAGTCCCTCAGGTCTTTCATGTCCACATATTTAAAAATGACATGGGAAGAAGTTATTTCTTGACTATAAAATATCAACATTGTAATTGTCATAAAAACATCAACTGGCGGGTATGTTTATATTAGGGTAGGCCACAGGAAGTGGTGAGGACTGTGCGTGTGTGGGTGTAAGGCCCATCTACTGAGAAGGGTGGGTGGGGGTCAAAAAGCTCTCCAGCTCTGGCCTCTTACTATGTTTCAGTAGTGTAGGCCAAGTGTTGCCATATCTTCTTTTTTCTTTTAAAGAAGCTGCAGATCACCATTTTAACATGGGATGTGTTTTGATATTTAAATGTTGGGTCAAAAAATTATTTTTTTCAAGTAATTTGCAGGCCAAACAAAATACTTCTTTGGGTTACTTTGTGACCTCTGAGGTACATACTTTTCAGTCCTTAAGAAAGTCTGAAATACAGAGTGAGTCACAAACACATGTCTAAAATGTCCTGATAGCCCTTACACCCTACTTTTAGCCACTTGGACTCCGGACTTGATGGGTTATGGCCTTCAGTCAATGCTCTGATTGGGTCCAACAGGAATTTGTAGGTTATGACAGGGATCTGGTACTAAGAGCCCTAAATTCCTGATTCAAAAGTAGTTTAATCTTCCTGAAATGGCCTCACCTTACCATACTCCCTTCTGTAACTCCTTAGCACTTCCTGGTTTGGGCTAGTTTGGTTTTACTCATGCAAGTTGATTAGTCTCATACCACTTCACATGGATACATACTTCCTTTGAGCCCTGAGAGTATCCTTGTAAAGCTCTTAATGTGGCATTGGTATCTCCCTCACTAGATGTGAGAGAAGTGAGGATTATTAGTGGCTGTGAATTATTGATCCTTGTACTCCAACAATGCCTAGTGAGGAACTTTGCCGGTATGGCCAGTATAAGAAATGTCACTTCAGTGTGAGCTCTACCAGGGCAAGGATCTGGTTTGTTTAATTCCTAGAACAATGTCTAACACTAGAATAGTGTCTTATAGTGGCATATAGATGGCATTCAATAAATAGCTCTTGGTTGATAGTTTTGATTGAATGACTGCTTTCCTCACTCACATTTTCTAGGTCTTCTGTCAACTGAACAGCATTTATTGGAACTGAATTTCCATCACCCGTTGCCTCTTCCACACAGTGTCAACTTGTCCATAGTAATGTGGAGGACACCAGTTAACAGTGATAGATAAGAACAATGCCTTGAAATTTTTCCAGTAGAAGTTCAGCTCAAAGGACCAGTTTCTATTAGGATATGGTTTTTAATATTGATATTTATTAGATTGTATATAATTGTATGCAATGCTGATGTCTTATGAACCAAGTTAGAAGAAAGTCTTCAGAGAAGATGACATGTCTTAATTTAATACCATCCATTATCTCCAGGGGGATTCGACCCAACATTAAAGAAGAATTAACGCCTATTCTTTTGAAGCTGTTCCAAAAAATAGAAATGGAAGGAAAACTTCCAAACTTATTCTACAAGGGCTGCATTACCTTGATTCCAAAACCAGACAAAGACCCCACTAAAAAGGAGAACTACAGACCAGTTTACCTGATGGACATGAATATAAAAATTCTCAATAAGATACTAGCAAACCAGATTCAACAATACATTAAAAGAATTATTCACCACAATCAAGTGGGATTTATTCCTGGGATGCGATGCTGGTTCAATACCTGCAAATCAATCAATGTGATACATCCAACAGGAATTTGTAGGTTATGACAGGGATCTGACCTGATATGACAGGGACATTAATAAAAAAAAGGATAAGAACCACATGATCCTCTCATTAGATGCAGAGAAAGCATTTGACAAAATACAGCATCCTTTCTTGATAAAAACTCTCAAGAAAGTAGGGATAGGGGGATCATACCTCAAGATCATAAAGGCCATGTATGAAAGATCCATAGCTAATATCATCCTCAATGGAGAGAAAATGACAACTTTCCCCCTTATGTCAGGAACACCATAAGGATCTTCACTCTCACCACTGTCATTTAACAGTGTTGGAAGTCCTAGCCTCAGCACTCAGACAATAGAAAGAAATAAAAGACATTCAAACTGGCAAGGAGGAAGTCAAACTTTCACTTTTCACAGACAACATGATACTCTATGTGGAAAACCTGAAAGACTCCACCACAAAACTGCTAAAACTGATCCATGAATTCAGCAAAGTCACAGGATATAAAATCAAAGTCCAGAAATCTGTTGCTTTTCTTTACACCAATAATGAAGCAGCAGAAAGAAAATCAAGGAATTGATCCCATTTACAATTGTACCAAAACCCATAAAATACCTAGGAATAAACCTAACTGAAGAGGTGAAAACTCTGTACACTGAAAACTATTAAAAGCTTATTAAAGAAATTGAAGAAGACACCAAAAAAAAAAAAAAAAGGAAAAACATTCCATACTCATGGGTTGGAAGAACAAATATTGTTAAAATGCCGATGCTATGCAAAGCAATCTACACATCCAATGCAATCCCTATCAAAACACCAGAATTCTTCACAGAGCTAAAACAAAGAATTCTAAAATTTGTATGGAACCAGAAAGACCTCGAATAGCCAAAGTAATGTTGAATAATGTTGAAAAAGAAAGCCAAAAGTGGAGGCATCATAATCCCAGACTTCAAGATGTATTACAAAGCTGTAATCATCAAGACAGTATGGTAGTCACACAAAAACGGACACATAGATCAATAGAATAGAATAAAGGAGCCAGCAATGGACCCACAAATGTATGGCCAACTAATCTTTGACAAAGCAGGAAAGAGTATCCAATGTAAAAAAGACTGTCTCTTCAACAAATGGTGTTGGGAAAACTGGACAGTGACATGCAGAAGAATGAACCTGGATCACTTTCTTAGACCATACATAAAATAAACTCAAGACAGATGAAAGACCTAAATATAAGACAGTAAGCCATCAAAATCCTAGAGGAGAAAACAGACAACAACTTCTTTGACCTTGGCCACAGCAACTTCTTAAATGACACATCTCTGGAGGCAAGGGAAAAAAAAAGCAAAAATGAGCAATTGGGACCCCATCATGATAAAAAACTTCTGTACAACAAGGAAAATAGCAAAACTAAAAGGCAACTGATGGAATGGGAGAAGATATTTGCAAATGACATATCAGATAAAGGGTTAGTATCCAAAATCCATAAAGAACTTATCAAAGTCAACACCCAAAAAACGAATAATCCAATGAAGAAATGGGCAAGACATGAAAAGACATTTTTCCAAGAAGACATCCAGATGGCTAACAGACATATGAAAAGATGCTCAACATCACTCATCATCAGGGAAATACAAATCAAAACCACAATGAGATACCACCTCACACCTGTTAGAATGGCTAACATTAACAACTCAGGCAACAACAGACGCTGGCCAGGATGCGGAGAAAGAGGATCTCTTTAGCATTGCTGGTGGGAATGCAAACTGGTACAGCCACTCTGTTGAAAGGTTACAGGAGTGCTGTTTCAAAGGGGCACATGCACCCTGATGTTTATAGCAGCACTGTCAACAATAGCCAAAGTATGGAAGGAGTCCAAATATACATCAACTGATGAATGGATAAAGAAGATGTGGTATATATATACAATGGAATATTATTCAGTGATCAAAAAGAATGGAATCTTGCCATTTGCAACAACATGAATGGAACTAGAGTGTATTATGTTAAGTGAAATAAGTCATTCAGAGAAAGACAAGTATATGATTTCACTCATATGTGGAATTTAAGATACAAAACAAATGAACATAAGGGAAGGGAAGCAAAAATAATATAAAAACAGGGAGACAAACTGTCAGAGACTCTTAAATACAAAGAACAAACTGAGGGTTGCTGGAGGGGTGTTGGGTGGGAGGATGGGCTAAATGGGCATGGGGCAGTAAGGACACTTGTTGGGATGAGCACTGGATGTTATATGTAAGTGATGAATCAGTAAATTCCATTCCTGAAAAAAAAAATACCATCCATTCTCATGACAGGAAAGCATCAGCAGTTCCCAAACTTTGTTGGTGTGATGGCTTGATTGAGGTAGCCATACTCCTGAGTTACCATCTACGGTAGCAGGTCACACACAGCACCTGGAGAAGCCACAGAACAGTTGTGCATCTGAGGTGATTCACCCAGTAGTTTGCTTAGCTTGTGGACACTTCCTCTGCCCTTAACAAGATTTCCTCGTTTTCTGCCTTTCCCTCCACAACTTCCCACACAAATGCATTTAGCTGTGACTTTCAGTATCAATTAAATTGGGGGGAAGGAAGTTTTCCCGTAATGAAAAATAATCAGTTTACATAGTTACAATGACCTTCCTCGATGAAGAAAGGCTACCTGGATGCCTACAACAGAACCCAGTTTTGCACAATAACTTTGTGCTGCAGTGTGAGGCTCTTGGTAATGTGATCTGTTTTCACGTAGCCTAGTGTTGGGGTGCCGCTGCTACTTGCTGTAAAGGTTACTATCTCTCTTTTATTGTATTCACAAAAGCTAACTGCAAAACCCGAAACCTTGCTGGGAAATTGCCTACCTACACAAAGAACACGAAGACCCTATCATTTCAGAGTTCAGTTCTTTCCGAGCTTCTTTATAAAGGAGTTTTTGTCTGCCTTGCAAGGCTCTAAATACGGAGGAACTCCAAATCCAGGTTAGCCAATGACTTGGAGTGTTTTAATGGAGGGAGAAGCTCTTTCGAGATTTGCATATAGGTGCTTTACAGTTAGCTCACAAAAGTTAAGTAAAACTGCAGCTCTGATACATCTTAGGTACGGGAAGGGGGAGGGAGTCAAAGAGAGACAGAGACACACAGATAGCCCCTCCCCCACCCCACAACGGGGGGAGGAGGGGTGGTTGTGAAGAGGCTGAGAGAGAGAGAGAGAGAGAGAGAGAGAGAGAGGCTGAGAGAGTTTTCTATTAAATGTTGTCTCTAGTTTTTTTCAGACCCTATCAGCTTTCCTTCAGGGAGGTGTTACAGTGAGTTCATTTTCCTGCTGTTTGCTTTCACCACCCTTGCACTTAAGGTTTGAATACTATAATCACAATGTGGAGAGTTTTGGGAGGTATTTATTTTTATCCCAACTGCCAGCATCATCACAGTGTGTGTGATCCAGATTTACACTCTGCATATACACACCATGTGGCCCTGCTGTCTGGCCAGCTGCTTTCTCCAACCAAGGCTGAGATATGGTTAAGTTTCATGTTTTGCCTCATCAAAAATGTGATAGCAAAAATGTGTGAATAAAGTCTACTCACAGTAGCTTACTTAACACATATTGAAATGTATTCCAAACGTGTGCTTTGTTGTTCAGTGGGAGTCAAGAAAAAAGGGGTGTAGGGGATGGGGAGTGTGTGTGTGTGTGTGTGTGTGTGTGTGTGTGTGTGTATGTGTGTGTGTGTGTGCACGCGCACATGTAATCCCTTGTTGGCAGACATAGATAATGCTCTTCCTCTCTCCTTAACCAACAGATGCTTAGTTTTCCCAGGGCAACAATGTGCTCAGCAAAGATGGGGTTTCTCTTAAGATAGCTGTGGCCATGTGACCAGGCTTTGGCTTACTAGACGTGGGCAGTATTCTATGGGACTTCCAGAAAGGCGGCTTCCCCTTCTTTCCTCTTTCCTCTTTCCTCTTTCCTCTTTCCTCTTTCCTCTTCTTCTCCTTCTTCTCCTTCTTCTTCTTCTTCTTCTTCTTCTTCTTCTTCTTCTTCTTCTTCTTCTTCTTCTTCTTCTTCTTCTCCTCCTCCTCCTCCTCCTCCTCCTTCTCTTTCTCCTTCTTCTTCTTCTTCTTTAAGATTTTATTTTTAAGTAATCTTCATATCCAACATGGGGCTTGAACCCACAACCCCAAGATTAAGACTTTCATGCTCCACTGACTGAGCCAGCCAGGTACCCCTAGAAAGGATTTTTAAAAAGGAGGAGGACACTTGTACCCTTAGTCCTTCCTGTCTCCTTGCTAGCTGGAAAGCTGATATGAGCTAGTACCCCAATTAGCCATCCTGGACGTGGAGGTGACCTCAAAAATAGAGCTGTTTGTTGAGATATGAAGCAGGTAGAAGGACTCTTGGTCCTTGGAGACTTTGCTGAGTCATCACACCGACCCTGACTTGCCTCCTCCAGATTTCTTTTTCACATGACAGAAAATACCTTTGTGTCTTTAGGTCACTATTTTTGGATTCTGTATCATGAGTAGCCAAGTGCACCTTCTAACTGATAGATTAGTCTGAGGTTTAACACTAACTGAGGACTGATTCAGTGGGTGAGTACACAGCGCAGAGCCTGACACAGGGTTCAATCTCACAAACTGTGAGATCATGACCTGAGCTGAAATCAAGAGCTGGGTGCTTAACCAACTGAACCACCCTGGATGCCCCTGCACTAGATGTTTCATACACATTATTTAATACGATTGAGGGTGATGTAAAGAAAGAGAACTTCAGGTCCTGAAGGGAGTATAGAAGGAAATGGGCCCTAAAACTGAAGGTGGGATGAAAAACAAACATGGAAGATGGCTTGGATTTATCTAAAGAGGATCTTATTTGGGGCAAGGGCAGATGGACAGCAGGTATGGAACAGCATTGTTATGCAGTGACAGTGATTTATGAATTTTCTGTTTGTTTATCCACAATGCACGTCTCATAAAGTAGCTTCCTTCCAGAGGATTTGTAAACTGAGATAAGACTATTAATCGTTGAGATGTCAACTTCCAACCCTGTGTTGTATATAGCACTGTAGGGGACAAGAGGAAAGATTGATCCATTCTGTATCTAGAATTTACATTTCTCCCCTGACAATTTTTTCCTGCTCTATCTCAAATGTGATGGCAGTCTGAGGACTGGTGTGTTGGTGGATGCTGTGTGTAACGATGTGGCTTACCTAGAAGTCAAACTGGAGATTTCAGAATGGCTCTCTTATTTATTTTGTGAAAGTCAAATTAAGTTCATATTTGTGAGATAGAACCATAATAAAACACACGCACAAAAAATCATTAATGAACCCTTAAGCCCTCATACCGTACTGAAGATGTGACTGGCCCTTTAAGAATTTTTTTCATATCTTGATTTGAGATGGCAATGAACACATTTCTTTACCACCGCTGTGGGGAAGGCACTCAACTTCAATGAAAAGTTACTTAAGAAGAAAGGTGGGACTCAATCTACAGAATCAGAATTTCTTGTTCCTTGGCATCTAAAAAACAAAACACCTTTTTAAGTTGTATTTTAGGCCCATACTTTAAAAATGACAGCAAACATTTTTAACTCTTTCTCTGGGGAGATTTAGTGATGGGGAAATCATCAGATGCTATTTCGACAGTTTGACCTTCCCCTCTCCCATCCCAGGAACCAGACTGCTGGGCTTGGCCAAGAATAAATGGAACTTAAATTTCAAAACTTTACTAAAGTTTCAAATTTATAGCCTTTGAAGACTGAGAAGATATGAAATGTAGCAAATTAAATTGAACATTTACCAAGAGTTGTTTGGAAAGTTCTCTTGTCTTCTTGAGTAAGAAAGTACTCACAGCCATAGTTGCAAGAACCCTCTTTTTTATTCTTCTCAGTAACTGGGACTGCTCAGTATCTGAAGCTCTCTTATCTGCCTAGACATTCTTTGATCCACCCACCTTAAACAGAACAGGAAAAAGGTTTTGTTTGGTTTTGTTTTTAAGTATTGTTACACCCTAAATGGAAAATTTTAGGTTGCGTATTAGACCAGACAAATTAAAAACATCTAAAAATAACACCTCAGAATGTGTTGTTTATAATTCAGTGTGGACACCAGTAAAAAGTGAATTCAGTCTGGGTTTAAAAAAAGGTTTCACAAGACTTGTCTTGATGAGGAAACTCTTTCTGGCAATTTGATGTTCTTCTTGTCAGGAGTTTAAAAAATGATATCACTCAGTTATTTTGATATTATAGTATTTTTTGGGAAGGAAGGATTTGGAAGTAACTTGTAGACAAAAAGAAACTGTATAAGAGATCACTTAAATTAATTTCCATCTGTATTATAATCATAAATGAAAGCAAAATGTGTCTCCTGAAGAAGTTATTGTGATATGTCCAGCCAGTTTCCTTGGAATAGAATAAATTAGGAAAGGAATCAGAACTTTTAATCAGTTCTTGAGCATTTCCCCAATGTAGCTGTCTAGTGGTATATTCTTAATAGAGGAGTTATGAGAATTTTTGGAGCTACGTTGTACTGAAAATATGATCAAACTTAAGTACATAACAGTAAGGGAATTGAAACTGAATATGTACTAAGACTTCTGAAACCTAATCGGAGTTGAAATGAGGAAGAAAAATAAATTATTGTTACTAGGTGAGAACTCACATTGCCTTACTTTGAATTGGGGACATAAACTCTTGATACGATCTTCTTTGTATCACTTCAACAAATTAAAGAAATTCCCACCTTGATCACTCTTTGATTGACTGAAAGCCAAGTTCAAGGTCATATAATGCTTGCAAATAATTGTTCTGGCCCAAAGTAAAGATTAGTAGAATAGGGCATGTCCAGGCTATGATGTTAGAAGCATACTCTGATGTGCCAATGTTATTTTTCATATGTAGCTGTAAGAAAAGGTTTTATCTCTGCACTGTAACCTGTGTGACTGTTTCCAATGGAAAGGAAGCCATGACCTAGTTGTTAGATGGATTTTGATGTCAATCCTGAAAAGGATCTTAGCTTTATTACATTTTAGTTTTTTGACTATAGGCAGGTTAACTTCTTTGAGACATAGTTTCTCATCTGTAAGATGGGTGTAATAATAACCTTTCATGGGATTTTTGTGAGGATTGAACGGAGAATATGTAAACCATCTGTTTAACGGAAGTCATTTCCCCATTGTCCTTTCCATCTCTGACTTTAAGAATTCTCACGGTTTGCCATTCACAGTACTTTCTCAGGATTCTCTGGGGTGTTTCTTCTGTCCTGATCTCTCATATCCTTCCATGGATGTCCTTTTTCAGCCCAATTCTTCCCTCCTCGATCTTGTACTCAATCTCAATACTATTTAAACTTCTCATCTTGATTTTTTCCATGCCACTTGACTTCCTTCTTTTTTTCTTTTCTGCAACGAAATGACTTGTTTTATCCTTAGTACTTTATCATTCTGTAAGAATAATTCAGGTATGTATGTTGTAAAAATATTATGACAATACAAATACTTTTCAAAGGAAAAATCCATTCTTATGTTTCAGTTCCTGTCATATGTTTACATTTAAAAAATGCATTTTGTAAATAGCCGAGATGGAGATGTTGATGGAATAGTGTGGTGCAATGGATACAGTACAGGAAGGGGGAAGCCAGTTCCTGTTCTGTTCTGGTGACTGTTGGTGGGTCCCTTTACTTCTCAAGATCCCAATCTCTTCATCTCTAGAATGAAGCACTTAAAGAGATTATTCCTGACATCCCTGAAAATAGTCGGAGAGTTGGTATCTTTATAAAATAGGAATGTTTTTCCAGTACTGGCTAACCTGAAAGTGCAGCTAACCACAATATCATCATTCACTTTTCTCCCTCAGTTCCTCTGCACAAGTGCAGCAAATAAGCAGAAGATAGTACCCTGTAGGCACAGATAGGATTACTTTCTGCCAAATGGATAATTACATCTTGGCCATCTTCTACCAGGCCCTGCCACTTGGGCATGTTGATCTTTAGCCACACTGATGCCTGTGGATGGCTTCATGCCCTTGATTCCTCTTATGATAGATCTGTAACTAATCTATAACTGAGTTTGTAAAATGTCTGGATAGGGTTAAAGTTTAAACTTTGGCCCTGGAAGGCAACAAATAATGTTTTCTGTGCTGGAAACAGATTCCAAATATCTCTTTGCTGCACTGAGAAACAGCAACAGAATTTCATGAGTGTTGGTCCAATCTGATGAGTTTATCAGCTTTATGGGGGTGGGGTTGGGGAGGGAAGATCAGAAACAAACACATTTAGAGAAATGTCCCTCTTTATCTGCTTCTGCATTTGGTTTCTTTTCAGGGTATGGTCAGATGCTTCCCTTCACCCTATTGAGAGTGAGCTGAAATGCCAACAGGGCAGAGGTTTCCATGGTAAGATGTTAATGTGAAGTCTTACTGTATTTTCAGTGTTTGAAGAAAAGCTAATGGGAACTTTCCAGGGAAGATGGTGGGTGTTATTAACATGAAAATATGTATGAGAATTCTTAAATGAAGGCTTTATGGGATGGATTAGAGGCTAATAAGACCCTTGCTGATTGGTGGTGGGCAGAGTGTGGAGACCTGATGGGGTAGGGGAGAAAGGGTGGGGAAGAAAGACTTCTTTTGGACTCGGGGGACTCGGCCTAGAGTAAAGGCTGGAGGGGAGACTAAATAAAACAGGGGAAGTATGAGAGAAAACAAAGTGACTGAGGGTAGAGAACAGGTGGGAAGCCACTGGCCAGAGGAAGAATGGGGACCTGAAACTGGAGGTAAAAAATACTAGGAGTTATTAAAAAAAAAAAAAAAAGTAATTTTTGAAGTAAGGGCCACACTGGGAAGAACCTGTTGAGTGCAAGGAAAGTGGACTCTTTGAATCCCAGGGATGAACTTGACTTTGAACCTGTGCCAGGCCAATCAGTGTAGTAGTTGGCTTGGTGCCCTCAGCCTCCAGGCCTCTAACCTTTGCAGCTAAGGCCACAGCTGCCCAGTTTGCCCAAGACTCTGGAGGTAAGCCTGTTGTTATAAAGAAACTAGAACCAAGAGTTCTGGTTCATTGTTGCATGGTGAACTGGTTTCTCAGCTCTGTTGGGCCCGCTCTGATGTGTAACTGGCCTTTTTGCCTTATTTCCTTTTGACTAAACCTCTGTTTAGATCCTGGGAACTACTTCTTTATCTCATGATAATATGGCTAACATTTGATTGAGCACCAGCTATTTGTACTGAGGCTGCTGTTTTGTTTTGTTTTGTTTTGTTTTCCCTTGCTCCAAATCATAATCAGAGCCAGGGTTCATTTGTATTATGCCACACTGCTTCTCTGCCCTGCTTCTATATTCAGTCTCTGCCTTGGTTCTCTGTCTGAAGCTCTGACTGTATAGGGACAGGCCACTTGCATGTTATTCTGTTTTCAGTCCTGCTATTGAATACCCTCAGCACATGTGCCTCTATCTGTTGTTGATGACACATAGCTTGTGGTCTGCCTGCTTTCTGGGTCTTGACAGTTTCACATTTACTGATCCTGCTGCTTAGAGGGAATGCTGCTGGTGGCCCCTGAGATCTCCTGTGGAGCCCTGACTGTATAGGGTTCTGTCCAACTTTGCTTACTCTGCAGTGTAGTTGAGTTGTGCAGGTATAGTCTCTGCAGAAAGGCTAGGAGCACAGTTCAGCCAGATAAGATGAGCACTCAGGGTGTGATGTTGGCTAGAGTGGGGGAGCCGACACTCAGCAGCCCCAGGTAGAAATGGTTTTGCAGGTTTGTAGGTGTGCTGAGGAAGGACCTCTTTCCTTTTTAGAAGTGAATTGGGGTTACTAATTGGAATCTTCGGTGTGGCTGAAGGATTCTGCCAACCTTCATCCTTCATCTTGAGCAAGGCCTGCTTGGAGTTCAGTGCCTGACAATGTGCTCTGACTTCCGACTTCCTGTTTTGGTTACAGCAGAGGTTCTCAACTTCACTATACATCAGAGTCACCTGCAGAGCTCCCAAGAACTGCTGAACTCTGTACTCTATCCTCAGAACTTCAGCTTCAGGTGCTCTGGAGTGACATGTAGGCATCCACAGTTTTATAAAAAGTGATCTGGTGATTATGATGCATAGCCAGCATTGCTTCCCACTCATGTGCAGGGTGGTTCTTGGGTTGAGTGTGTCAACAGTGAGCAGGAGCAAAGCAGGGTGGCATGATATGAAAGGGAAATTGTTAATGCTGCTTTGCATTGTGAACCCTAGATATTGTGGACTATGTCTGATCAAAGGAAGAGGGCCATGTAGGTTCTTTAAATTGTCCAAGACTGCTAGAGGAAACGTACTGTGTACTTGACCGGTGCTATGGTCCAGAGGCTTAGAGAGGACACTGGAGCTAGGAGGCTTTTTTCTGGGACTGGAAGTTGTTCAGTGGCAGGGTGTTTGAAGGGCAAGTGTTTGGTGGGCAGGGTGACAATTCTGCATTCCATCTGAATGTGGCCAGCCCCCAAGTTGCCTTGAAGCTTTGAACTGCCCAAAGGTGTTAAACTCTAAGTAAATCAGTATTGCAAAAGCAGAAATGCTGAGGTAAGAGATAAATAGCCTGTTAAGAGGCCAACATTGATGGATCCTTATTTAAAATGTAGTGGTCTTTGTGTGATGGCTGTGATGGCCCACATTTAATTGCAAAGCAATAGAAAATCAAATATTTTTGATGATTTAAGATACTTACAGGGTCAGGAATTTTCTTAGCAGAAACACATCTGTGATGTTTACTTGATTTTACTCAGATTTTATGTTTTAACATTTTCACTTCCCATTTCTTAACTCTTATTTTTAAGCATGTAAGGCTGAAAAGGGTCAACCTTAGGTTAAGTGATATAATTTTTTTTTTCAACGTTTTTTATTTATTTTTGGGACAGAGAGAGACAGAGCATGAATGGGGGAGGGGCAGAGAGAGAGAGGGAGACACAGAATCGGAAACAGGCTCCAGGCTCCGAGCCATCAGCCCAGAGCCTGACGCGGGGCTCGAACTCACGGACTGCGAGATCGTGACCTGGCCGAAGTCGGACGCTTAACCGACTGCGCCACCCAGGCGCCCCAAGTGATATAATTTTTTAATCAAAGTTTGAAATAAACAAGACTTTTATGATTAAAAGATGGTAAATCCCTTATCACTATGGTTTTCATGTTAAACAAGGGGTCTCTGCCTGGATATCCAGAGCTCTTTGCCTATAATGGCAGGAGTGTGTGCTCATTCATCTTGTTGGGTCTTATTTGTAATTGAGGTAGTTGGAACTGGTGACCTATAACCATAGAATAAAAGCTAACAACCATTGGACACTTACTCTCTGCCAGGCACTATGCTAAATTCTTTACATGGATTATTTCATTTGTTCCTTACTATGACTTTAGGATGTAAGAACTATTATTATCACCTCTTTTTTTAGAGATTAGGAGTTGAGGCTTAGAGGGTTAAGTAACTTTCTCAAGATCACACAGCTAGTAAGTGCTAGAACTAGAATTCTGATCCCAGACCCATGTTTATAACTACTAAGCTTATATGGTTTCCCTAATTTGTCACTTTGTCACTACTTCATGAAATGGGTTTTCCAAGGCCAGCTTTTGGTGAGCCTATCCTCCTAGGCATATTGCCTTTTCCTCTGTGCTGAGATAAATGACTACACTTGGCCATGACTCTTTGGCCAATAGGCTAAGCTTATTCCCAAGTGTGAATAACTGAATAAAAGGGACTGAGGTTAGCTTTTCTTAAGAACAGGAATCTAAGACTATGAGGTAGAAGGAACACTACTGAATATAATCAATTTATTTTAAATAGCAATTTGATAGTACACCCATGTTCACAGTGGTATTATTCACAGTAGCCAGGTGATAGAAGGAACCCAAGTGTTTATTGATGGGTGAATGGATTAACAAAATATGGTATATACACAAAATGGAATATTGTTCAACCTTAAACAGGAAAGAAATTCTGACTTGGACTACAGCATGAATAAACCTGAGGACATTATGCTACATGAAATAAACCAGTCACAAAAAGACAAATACTGTGTGACTCTGTTTATAGGAGATATCTAAAGTAGTTAGAGTCATAGGAACAGAAAGTAGAATAGTTGTTGCCAAGGGCTGGGGGAGGGGAAAGAGGGGAGGTGTTTAATGGGTACAGAGTTTCAGTTTTTCCAAGATGCAGTTCTAGAATTGGTTTGCACAGCAATGTAAATATACTTAACACTACTTAACTGTACTCTTAGAAATGGTTAAGATGGTACATTTTATATTATGTATATTTTACCACAACAAACAAGTAGATAAGTAACATTCCCCAATAATGATCAATGTACTGAAAATGTAAGCCAAAACAACATTGTTACAGAACTCTAAAGGAATATTTACATTGTCTTTTTATGTAGGGGATTGCAAACCTAGAAATTGTTATTTTTTTTAATGTTGTCATTACTCTGAGTTTATGGTACATTTATAGAAGCTAAAGGGGATGATAATTGTACCTACAACATAAGGAATATATGATACATATAAAGCAGTTAGTATAGTAATCACACAATCTTAATTATTATTGTTATTGCTCTCTGGAAAAAGAAAGTATTGGAGAAACTAAAAAAAAAAAAAGCCATTTGCTAGTTCTTAGAAATACATGGTTTTTTCCAAATTAATGACACCTCACTGTGAACAACCATCAACTAGACTTCTTTTAGTTCTAAAGCTCTGCAAATCTTTGATTATTGTACAACTGTTATCTCTACCACTGACAGCATGGAATATTTCTGAGGAACTCCAGCTTTTTCATTACTATTCACACAGGCAGGATGGGAGTCTTTATGATGTTTGCAAAAGGTGGTATACCATTTTGATACTAGAGCAACTGGAGACAGGGACTATGAAGAATTTTTTAGGCTGCATTTTCCACATTTGGCTTTCCATGGAGGAGGCAGCACAAGGTGGGGAGGCCTAGGCTGTCCTTCCAGTTCTTACTGAATTGTGGGGCATTGTGCACACTTCAGCAATTTTCTGAGCAATTACCTTTTCTCATCTGTGAAAAGATAGGGCTGGACTAGTCGAATCTTGTGTCTCTTCTCATCCTGTCCCTACTCCTTCTTTATACTTACTCCTAGGGGTTTCTGAAGACTGTCCCTAGGGCCATAGTTATACCCTCAGGCTCAGATAATTAGAACGGGTTTGGCCTTAGAAAATTATACTTGGATGAGGAGAACCTGTTAATTGTGCTTTAAGATCTGTCTGTATTGGATACATGCCAATTAAAATATGAGCCCCAGAACTGCCTTTCTGGATAACTTAATACAGAATTATGCCATGCCTTCTGTACAGACTAGTGAGTAGAATGAGCCTTTCTAGATAAACAGCCACTTCTGTCCAAATCTAGGTGGAAATGTATATCGAGCTGTTCACATCCTGGTAAATTGTAACAAGGGGGAACTGTCCCATGATTGTGTCTCAACATTCCTACAATATTAGTAGCTTCTTCTGGAATGTTTGCCTTGATGGACTTCATTCAGGGCTGAGTGTAAGATTTTTGAAATTTTGTGTATGATTTAAAGCCACCAAGTAATAGATTAGGAAGAAGCTGTAAGAAACTGTCCAGTTAATTATGCCACAAAGGTGGGATGTTTTAGTTTAGTTCCCCCCAAAACAAGCCTGAGAGAAAACCTTGGGTGTAAGTAGTTTATTTGGGAAATGAATCTAAGAAGCATGAGTGAAGTAATGGAGAGAGAGTAACAGGAAAGGGAAAAAGCCAGTACAAGGGTGTATTGCTTTGGGCAACAGGAGCCTAATTATACTGGTTTTCTGAGAAGCATCTGGGATGTCTCTGGAATTGTTTTTTGGAAGGCTGGAAAGCTGAGACATTTTTCCTATTTCCCATGCCCCAGTGGTTGAAGACTTTGAAGCCATCTTGAATATGGGCTGAATGGGCTCTTGCACCTTCAGAAGAGATCCTGAGGCAGGAAAACAAAAAATCTACCTGAGATTAATGGAACTTTATGTTCTTAAGCCTTAGTTTCCTCATCTGTGAAATGAGGCTTTTGAAGTCTTTCTTGAAATGTTTTAAGGATGGACTGTATCATTGGGTAGAGCCCTTAGAATCCAAGTTTGACTTTATTAGAGCCTCAGAAAAACTTTGAATGAGTTTATCAGAAAACTTGTATAAGCTTTGTAGTCAAAGTCCCCAGTGAACTCATACTGATGTCAGTTCTGGAAGGGATTAATGGTCTTAATTGGTGATATAGAAGTAAGACTTTTCACCCACTCATCCAGGATGGATTTGGTTGATTCTGTAGAAGAACCAGATGATTTGTTTTTTATCGTATTTTCATTCTCAGTTTCCTCAAGAATCTTGATTTTCACTGTTGATGATATCTCAGTGAGAAATATGACATGAAGAGTTGTCTTGAAGATATGGCTACAGGCCTCTTCTCATCTCCAAAATCATTGTCCCTATGGAGAGGAGACTGTACCTTAAGAAGATGCACCTGAATTTCTCTACTGAGTTTTTGGTTTTGTTCGTTGGGCGGTAACCATTGTTCTGTATTGGTGGGGAAAAGTCAGTCTCAGGGGCTGGTTGGGAATGAGCAAAGTTAATGTCTCTATGGCCGTAAACCCCTTGCAGAAACATCACAGATATGGTCCTAGGAAGTCAGTGATTGATATGAAAACCCAAATTTAGTTTTAAGCCTGGAGTTCAACCATTTTTCCTGCATTGGTAGTTTTCATAATGGAGAAGAAATATGAGATGTTCTATTAAGGAACACCTTTGCATTATGCAACTCCTTTTGATCACAGTAAGTTTCTGAAGGACTAGGACTCCAAGAAGGAGGAGAAAAGTCACAGCTTTGCAAAGCCAGTGAAAATGCTGCTGTGTGTATTCTTGGTGAGCTGTTCTGAAGATTGGTTTTTATTTTTTTATTCTTTGTTTTAAGATTAGTGGCTCAGAAAACTGAATCATAAAATAAAAGCCAAAGGATTTGGAAAAGACTACAAAATTCCTGAGTTTATGGAATGAAACATTTGGGTTTGCTTTGTCCACTTTGATCGGTGAATCTATACATTTTATATTATGATAACATATACTTATAACTGAAATTCCTCTATTGCTGGTTATCATATCTGAAATGCTCTCATAATAATCCCAAAATGTTCCCCTTTCACTAAAACAGCTTTTTTTAATATCACAATTATTGACAAACCAGGTTACTTTTTAAGAATCTACATACCCTATTATAGCAGAACAAACAATATTGTTAAAATCTTTGAGAGTCCAATTCCAAATTACTATGAAAGCTTCAATCTGTTCCCTGCATTTGTATGTTATTCACAGTGATCCTGCCAGTGTTTATCACCCATTTATGAACTTGGTTGTCATCATGACATGTTAAAATTCAATGGTAACCTGAACTGTATTCTGGAGTGGAGAGAGCCATTGTTTTCCATAAATACACACTCGCTGACCTGGATTTGTTTTTAGTTTATGTCCATCATCTGCTTAAAGAAAAATAAAGAAAAGGCACTGAAGTCACAGAGGTAGGGGAAGCTTTGGCTGCCGTGATGCGTAATGGTGTAAGGGAGTTTATTTCTGGTGACGATCTTGAGCTCTGGAGAGGAAGGCAGCATGGATTGAATGAACCCCTCAGGAAGGTTTGAGCACCTCCTATGAGTATAGCACTGTGATAGAGGATGGATAAGAAAGTACTAGAGATCTGTCTTCCATGACCTTAGAATCTGAGTGGGGAAAGGAACCATGCAGTTTAAGCCCCTATGCAGTGCTCTATGAAATTTAGTCTGAATGAGCAATGCATGTCTAGTGCCCTCGGAATTCAAAGACCAGAGACTCTTGCTGTGGGCTGCTGTGCTTGAGCAGCACCATGAAGGGTAGAGTACACCTAAACACAGGTAGAAGACTAGAAAGCAAATTTTGGGGAATGAGTTGGAAAGAAGTGATGTGGTCTGGAATTTTAGCTAAATGAGTTCATGCCACTGATGATGCACACCAGAAGGCAAAACAAATCTTTGTGCATGGGATTGTTTCAAAGAAAAAAATAATCACCCTTCTTTCTTTTATAGACTACTGGCATAATATCAGTATGACACAGAGGGTTTTTACTTATTCAGGTGTTTTGGTTACATTGGCTTCCTACAGATAAGGTGGGAGATTGGGCATATTGCTGTTTTTCTGACAAAAGCATTTCCCCCCATGGGAAATGATACTTATTTCTTATTTTTCCATGGCTGGAAAACTCCTACATGGATATGGGCTTCTTTGAGAATGACCGCAAGGTTATTTGGAGGGAAGTTGTTTGTGAGTTAAGAACTCTGTCCTTTTCTTTTGATTTCCTTATGTAATATTTTTCTTTTGTTTCCTACATTTTTACGTATTCTTCCCTTTTGTTCTCTTGCTCTGCTTGGTAGTATAGGCTATCTTGGATTTTTGGCTTCTTTCATAATTTTATTTTTATGAGAATTGTCTCAGAATTGCTTACAAATGGGACATAGATACACTTTTCTACCTTTCCCTTGTCAAGTCTGAAATTTCTGGTCCAATGCAAAAAGGTACAGCACTCTGGAAGATAATTTGGTGGTTTCGTTAAGAACTGAATATATTCTTAACATACAATTCAGCAGTCATGCTCCTTGGTGTTTACCCAACGGAGTTGACTTACGTCCACACAAAAATCTGCATGTGGACATTTATAGCAGCTTTATTCATAATTTCCCAAAGTTGGAAGCAACTAAGGTATCCTTTAGTAAGTGAATGGATAAATAAACCATGGCACATACAGACAATAGAATATAATTCAGCATTAAAAAAATTAAATATCAAGCCATGAAAAGACATGGAGGAAACTGAAATTAATGTAACTAAGCGAAAGAAGCCAATCTGAGAAGGCTACTTACTGTATGATTCCAACTGTATGGAATTATGGAAAAGGCAAAAATATGAAGACAGTAAAAAGATCAGTAATTTCCATGCACTGAAGAAGGGGGAAGAAATGAATAGGCAGAGCACAGAGGATTTTTAGAACAGTGAAAACACTCTGAATGATAAAACGATGATACGTGTCATTACACATTTTCCAGATCCATAGAATGTACAACACCAAGAGTGGACCACAATGTAAATCATGGATTTTGGATGATAATGATGTATCAACAGAGGTTCATCAGTTGTAACAGATGTGTACCATTTTAGAGGGGGATGTCTGTAATATGGAAAGCTGTGGATATGTGGGCATAGAGGGGAGGTGGGAATGGTGACTTTGTCTCCATTTTGCTGAAAGCCTAAAGTTGCTGCCCCAAATAAAGTTTTTAAATAGGAAAAAATCCAAGAATGCCACTGAATTGGAGAAATCTAGTAAATAGACTGCTGTATAAACTTTGAAAATCATGCTGTTATTCATATCTGCCTGTGATGCCTTTCCCAAATGTCTCATGGAATTTCTTAAATCATACTTTTACTTTCTAAACAAAGTTCTGGCTAGATGTTGTCTCAGCAACTGATTTTTTAAAATTTATTTTATTTTATTTCATTTATTTTAAGTTTATTTAATCCAGGAGACAGAGAGTGTGGGTGGAATAGGGGCAGAGAGAGAGGGAAGAGAGAATCCCAAGAAGGCTCTGCACTCAGCACAGAGTTTGAAGTGGGGCTCAAACTCATGAACCGAGAGATCATGACCTGAGCTGAGATCAAGAGTCGGATGCTTTACTATCTTTACCCAGGGATGCTTTACCCAGGTGTTCCTGATTTTGTTTTTAAAGGAAGGGGATAGTAAAGATATTTTTTAAAAACTCCATTATAAAAGCAATATATTCTGTGCAGCTCAAAGAGTAGTAGTAGTTCAGGAAGAAACACCCTGTCCCCTCACGAGTGACAAGTCTATAATTCACACTGCTACCTCTATTTTTTATTGGAAGGATGGTTGAAAAGTGTCTGTAGATCATTGGATTTAATATTTGCAGTTAATAAATGTAATTTTGGTTTTTAACATCTGTAAAATGCAAAATGTAGTAGGTTTTAGGGTATAGATTAAATATTAGCTATTGTTTACCTAGGATTGGCAAGCCAGATAGACATGTGATCAAGAGAGGGTACAGGGTGCAAGTGTGCATGTGCAGTATGTGCATCTGTCCAAGGGTCCTCAAAGGAGGACCTTGGCTGCGAACCCGCAGGGACACATATTGGGGGCTGGCCTGTGGGTGGGGATGGTGGGTGAAGGAGGGAGAGGAATGGGTCAGTTTGCAAGTTGGACTGAAAAGCCTTGTGGGACAATGACAGGCATGCTGAGCTTCTAGACTTAGACCCCTTAGAAGAAGCTCTGTGATAACCCCAGACCCAGAAACTGCACATTAGGGTGATAGGAGAAATGGGCAATTGATGTAGTCTCCCTGCCCTCCAGTTCCTTGCCTTTACCATGAAGAAGTTGAATTGAAGCAGTGAGTTTTCAAACTTTTCTTTTTTTAGGAATGTTTTTTTTTTGTTTGCAATTTTTAAAAATTTTTTATTTTTAAAAATTACATCCAAATTAGTTAGCATATAGTGCAACAATGATTTCAGGAGTAGATTCCTTAGTGCCCCTTACCCATTTAGCCCATCCCCCCTCCCACAATCCCTCCAGTAACCTTCAGTTTGTTCTCCATATTTATGTGTCTCTTCTGTTTTACCCCCTCCCGGTTTTTGTATTATTTTTGTTTCCCTTCTCTTATGTTCATGTTTGTCTCATAAAGTCCTCATATGAGTGAAGTCATATGATTTTTATCTTTCTCTGACTGATTAATTTCACTTAACATAATACCCTCCAGTTCCATCCACGTAGTTGCAAATGGCAAGATGTCATTCTTTTTGATTGCCAAGTAATACTGAATTGTATATATATGCCACATCTTCTTTATCCGTTCATCTGATGGACATTTGGACTCTTTCCATACTTTGGCTATTGTTGATAGTGCTTTTTTTAATTTCTTGTTTTTTTTTTCAATATACGAAATTTATTGTCAAATTGTTTTCCATACAACACCCAGTGCTCATCCCAAAAGTTGCCCTCCTCAATACCCATCACCCACCCTCCCCTCCCTCACACTCCCCATCAACCCTCAGTTTGTTCTCAGTTTTTAAGAGTCTCTTATGCTTTGGCTCTCTCCCACTCTAACCTCTTTTCTTTTTTTTATTTTTCCTTCCCTGCCCCCATGGGTTTCTGTTAAGTTTCTCAGGATCCACATAAGAGTGAAAACATATGGTATCTGTCTTTCTCTGTACGACTTATTTCACTTAGCATCACACTCTCCAGTTGCATCCATGTTGCTACAAAGGGCCATATTTCATTCTTTCTCGTTGCCACGTAGTACTCCATTGTGTATATAAACCAGAATTTCTTTATCCATTCATCAGTTGATGGACATTTAGGCTCTTTCCACAATTTGGCTATTGTTGAAAGTGCTTCTATAAACATTGGGGTACAAGTGCCCCTATGCATCAGTGCTCTTGTATCCCTTGGGTAAATTCCTAGCAGTGCTATTGCTGGGTCATAGGGTAGGTCTATTTTTAATTTTTTGAGGAACCTCCACACTGTTTTCCAGAGTGGCTGCACCAATTTGCATTCCCACCAACAGTGCAAGAGGGTTCCCGTTTCTCCACATCCTCTCCAGCATGTATAGTCTCCTGATTTGTTCATTTTGGCCACTCTGACTGGCGTGAGGTGATATCTGAGTGTGGTTTTGATTTGTATTTCCCTGATGAGGAGTGACATTGAGCATCTTTTCATGTGCCTGTTGGCCATCTGGATGTCTTCTTGAGAGAAGTGTCTATTCATGTTTTCTGCCCATTTCTTCACTGGGTTATTTGTTTTTCGGGTGTGGAGTTTGGTGAGCTCTTTATAGATTTGGATACTAGCCCTTTGTCTGATATGTCATTTGCAAATATATTTTTCCATTCTGTTGGTTGCCTTTTAGTTTTGTTGGTTGTTTCCTTTGCTGTGCAGAAGCTTTTTATCTTCATGAGGTCCCAATAGTTCAGTTTTGCTTTTAATTCCCTTGCCTTTGGGGATGTGTCAAGTAAGAAATTGCTACGACTGAGGTCAGAGAGGTCTTTTCCTGCTTTCTCCTGTAGGGTTTTGATGGTTTCCTGTCTCACATTCAGGTCCTTTATCCATTTTGAGTTTGTTTTTGTGAATGGTGTGAGAAAGTGGTCTAGTTTCAACCTTGTGCATGTTGCTGTCCAGTTGTCCCAGCACCATTTGTTAAAGACACTGTCTTTTTTCCATTGGATATTCTTTCCTGCTTTGTCAAAGATTAGTTGGCCATACGTATTCCATTGGCCATACATATTCTATTCCATTGGTCTATGTGTCTGTTTTTGTGCCAATACCATGCTGTCTTGATGATGACAGCTTTGTAGTAGAGGCAAAAGTCTGGGATTGTGATGCCTCCTGCTTTGGTCTTCTTCTTCAAAATTACTTTGGTTATTCGGGGCCTTTTGTGGTTCCATAAGAATTTTAGGATTGCTTGTTCTCGTTTTGAGAAGAATGCTGGTGCAATTTTGATTGGGATTGCATTGAATGTGTAGATAGCTTTGGGTACTATTGACATTTTGACAATATTTATTCTTCCAACCCATGAGCATGGAATGTTTTTCCATTTCTTTATATCTTCTTCAATTTCCTTCATAAGCTTTCTATAGTTTTCAGCATACAGATCTTTTACATATTTGGTTAGGTTTATTCCTAGGTATTTTATGCTTCTTGGTGCAATTGTGAATGGGATCAGTTTCTTTATTTGTCTTTCTGTTGCTTCCTTATTAGTGTATAAGAATGCAACTGATTTCTGTACATTGATTTTGTATCCTGCGACTTTGCTGAATTCATGTATCAGTTCTAGCAGACTTTTGGTGGAGTCTATCGGGTTTTCCATGTATAATATCATGTCATCTGCAAAAAGTGAATGCCTTTTTGATGCCTTTGATTTCCTTTTGTTGTCTGATTGCTGATGCTAGCACTTCCAACACTATGTTAAACAACAGCGATGAGAGTGGACATCCCTGTCGTGTTCCTGATGTCAGGGAGAAAGCTCTCAGTTTTTCCCCATTGAGGATGATGTTAGCTGTGGGCTTTTCATAAATGGTTTTTATGATCTTTAAGTATGTTCCTTCTATCCCGACTTTCTCCAGGGTTTTTATTAAGAAACGTTGCTGAATTTTGTCAGGTGCCTTTTCTGCATCGATGGACAGGATCCTATGGTTCTTATCTTTTCTTTTATTAATGTGATGTATCACGTTGATTGATTTGCGAATGTTGAACTAGCCCTGCATCCCAGGAATGAATCCTACTTGATCATGGTGAATAATTCTTTTTATATACTGTTGAATTCGATTTGCTAGTATCTTATTGAGAATTTTTGCATCCATATTCATCAGGGATATTGGCCTGTAGTTCTCTTTTTTTACTGGGTCTCTGTCTGGTTTAGGAATCAAAGTAATACAGGCTTCATAGAATGAGTCTGAAAATTTTCCTTCCCTTTGTATTTTTTGGAATAGCTTGAGAAGGATAGATATTATCTCTGCTTTAAACATCTGGTAGAACTCCCCTGGGAAGCCATCTGGTCCTGGACTCTTATTTGTTGGGAGATTTTTAATAACTGATTCAATTTCTTCACGGATTATGGGTCTGTTCAAGCTTTCTATTTCCTTCTGATTGAGTTTTGGAAGAGTGTGGGTGTTTAGGAATTTGTCCATTTCTTCCAGGTTGTCCAGTTTGTTGGCATATAATTTTTCATAGTATTCCCTGATAATTGCTTGTATCTCTGAGGGATTGGTTGTAATAATTCCATTTTCATTCATGATTTTATCTATGTGGGTCATCTCCCTTTTCTTTTGGAGAAGCCTGGCTAGAGGTTTATCAATTTTGTTTATTTTGTCAAAAAACCAACTCTTGGTTTCGTTGATCTGCTCTACAGTTTTTTTTAGATTCTATATTGTTTATTTCTGCTCTGATCTTTATTATTTCTCTTCTGCTGGGTTTGGGGTGTCTTTGCTGTTCTGCTTCTATTTCCTTTAGGTGTGCTGTTAGATTTTGTATTTGGGATTTTTCTTGTTTCTTGAGATAGGTCTGGATTGCAATGTATTTTCCTCTCAGGACTGCCTTTGCTGCATCCCAAAGCGTTTGGATTATATTTTCCTTTTCGTTTGTTTCCATTTATTTTTTAATTCCTGCTCTAATTGCCTGGTTGACCCATTCATTCTTTAGTAGGGTGTTCTTTAACCTCCATGCTTTTGGAGGTTTTTCAGACTTTTCCCTGTGGTTGATTTCAAGCTTCATAGCATTGTGGTCCGAAAGTATGCATGGTATGATCTCAAGTCTTGTATACTTATGAAGGGCTGTTTTGTGACCCAGTATGTGATCTATCTTGGAGAATGTTCCATGTGCACTCGAGAAGAAAGTATATTCTGTTGCTTTGGGATGCAGAGTTCTAAATATATCTGTCAACTCCATCTGATCCAATATATCATTTAGGGCCCTTGTTTCTCTATTGACCGTGTGTCTAGATGGTCTATCCATTTCTGTAAGTGGAGTGTTAAAGTCCCCTGCAACTACCACATTCTTGTCAATAAGGTTGCTTGTGTTTGTGAGTAATTGATTTATATATTTGGGGGCTCCCATATTCGGCACATAGACATTTATAATTGTTAGTTCTTCTTGATGGATAGACCCTGTAATTATTATATAATGCCCTTCTTCATCTCTTGTTATAGCCTTTAATTTAAAGTCTAGCTTGTCTGATACAAGTATGGCTACTCCAGCTTTCTTTTGACTTCCAGTGGCATGATAAATAGTTCTCCATGCCCTCACTTTCAATCTGAAGGTGTCCTCAGGTCTAAAATGAGTCTCTTGTAGACAGCAAATAGATGGGTCTTGTTTTTTTATCCATTCTGATACCCTATGTCTTTTGGTTGGCACATTTAGTCCATTTACGTTCAGTGTTATTATAGAAAGATATGGGTTTAGAGTCATTGTGATGTCTGTAGGTTTCGTGCTTGTAGTGATGTCTCTGGTACTTTGTCTCACAGGATCCCCCTTAGGATCTCTTGTAGGGCTGGTTTAGTGGTGACAAATTCCTTCAGTTTTTGTTTGTTTGGGAAGACCTTTATCTCTCCTTCTATTCTAAATGACAAACTTGCTGGATAAAGGATTCTCGGCTGCATATTTTTCTGTTCATCACATTGAAGATTTCCTGCCATTCCTTTCTGGCCTGCCAAGTTTCAGTAGAGAGATCGGTCACAAGTCTTATAGGTCTCCCTTTATATGTTAGAGCACGTTTATCCCTAGCTGCTTTCAGAATTTTCTCTTTATCCTTGTATTTTGCCAGTTTCATATGATATGTCGTGCAGAAGGTCGATTCAAGTTACGTCTGAAGGGAGTTCTCTGTGCCTCTTGGATTTCAATGCCTTTTTCCTTCCCCAGATCCGGGAAGTTCTCAGCTATGATTTCTTCAAGTACCCCTTCAGCACCTTTCCCTCTCTCTTCCTCCTCCTGAATACCAATTATGCGTAGATTATTTCTCTTTAGTGCATCACTTAGTTCTCTAATTTTCCCCTCATACTTCTGGATTTTTTTATCTCTCTTTTTCTCAGCTTCCTCTTTTTCCATAATTTTATCTTCTAGTTCACCTATTCTCTCCCCTGCCTCTTCAATCCGAGCCGTGGTCGTCTCCATTTTATTTTGCAGTTCATTTATAGCATTTTTTTTAGCTCCTCCTGGCTGTTCCTTAGTCCCTTGATCTCTGTAGCAATAGATTCTCTGCTGTCCTCTATACTGTTTTCAAGCCCAGCAATTAATTTTATGACTATTATTCTAAATGCACTTTCTGTTATATTGTTTAAATCCTTTTTGATCAGTTGGTTAGCTGTTGTTATTTCCTGGAGATTCTTTTGAGGGGAATTCTTCCGTTTCATCATTTTGTATAGAACTGCAGAGCACTTCCCCTGTGCTGTCTTGAATAACTTGCATTGGTGGGGGGGGGGGGGCACAGTCAGACCTGATGTCTGCCCCCAGCCCACCGCTGGGGGCCACAGTCAGACTGGTGTGTACCTTCTCTTCCCCTCTCCTAGGGGCGGGATTCACTGTGGGGTAGTGTGGCCCATCTGGGCTACTTGCAAACTGCCAGGCTTGTGGTGCTGGGGATCTGGCGTATTAGCTGGGGTGGATTGGCAAGGTGCACAGGGGCAGCATGGGCAGGCTCAGCTTGCTAATCCTTCGGTGATCTGTTTCGGGAGGGGCCCTGTGGCACCGGGAGGGAGTCAGACCTGCTGCCAGAGGGATGGATCCACAGAAGCACAGTGTTGGGTGTTTGCGTGGTGCAAGCAAGTTCCCTGGCAGGAGCTGGTTCCCTTTGGGATTTTGGCTGGGGGATGAGTGAGGGAGATGGCACTGGCGAGCACCTTTGTTCCCTGCCAAGCTGAGCTCTGTCATCCGGGGCTCAACAACTCTCCCTCCTGTTGTCCTCCAGCCCTCCCGCTCTCCGAGCAGAGCTGTACTTATAACCTTCCAGATGTTAAGTCCCGCTTGGTGTCAGAACACACTCCGTCTGGCCCCTCTGCTTTTGCAGGCCAGACTCAGGGGCCCTGCTTGGCCGGTGGGCTGCCCCTCCGCCCCAGCTCCCTCCTGCCAGTCCGTGTAGCGTGCACTGCCTCTCCGCCCTTCCTACCCTCTTCCGTGGGCCTCTCGTCTGTGCTTGACTCCAGAGAATCCGTTCTGCTAGTCTTCTGGCAGTTTTCTGGGTTATTTAGGCAGGTGTAGGTGGAATCTAAGTGATCAGCAGGACGCGGTGAGCCCAGAGTCCTCCTATGCCGCCATCTTCCTCCAGGACCAGTAGTGCTGCTATAAACCTGGGGGTGCATGTGTCCCTTCGAAACAGCACACCTGTATCCCATGGATAAATGCCTAGTAGTGCAATTGGTGGGTTGTAGGGTAGTTCTAGTTTTAGTTTTTTGAGGAACCTCCATACTGTTTTCCAGAGTGGTTGCACCAGCTTGCCTTCCCACCAGCAATGCAAAAGAGATCCTCTTTCTCCGCATCCTCGTCAACATCTGTTGTTGCCTGAGTTGTTCATGTTAGCCATTCTGACAGGTGTAAGGTGGTATCTCATGGTGGTTTAGATTTGTATTTTCCTGGTGATGAATGATGTGGAGCATTTTTTCATGTGTCAGTTGGCCATCTGGATGTCTTCTTTGGAGAAGTGTCTATTCATGTCTTTTGCCCATTTCTTCAGTGGATTATTTGTTTTTTGGGTGTTGAGTTTGATGAGTTCTTTATAGATTTTGGATACTAACCCTTTATCTGATATGCCATTTGCAAATATCTTCTCCCGTTCTGTCGGTTGCCTTTTAGTTTTGCCAATTTTTTCCTTCGCTCAGCAGAAGCTTTTTATTTTGATGAGGTCCCAATAGTTCATTTTTGCTTTTGTTTCCCTTGCCTCTGGAGATGTGTTGAGTAAGAAGTTGCTGCAGCCAAGATCAAAAAGTTTTTTGCCTGCTTTCTCCTTGAGGATTTTGATAGCTTCCTGTCTTACATTGAGGTCTTTCATCCATTTTGAGTTTATTTTTGTGTATGGTGTAAGACAGTGGTCCAGGTTCATTCTTCTGCATGTCGCTGTCCAGTTTTCCCAGCACCACTTGCTGAAGAGACTGTCTATTCCATTGGATATTCTTTCCTGCTTTGGCAAAGATTAGTTGGCCATATGTTTGTAGGTCCATTTCTGGGTTCTCTATTCTGTTCCATGTGTGTAATTTTTAAATAAAATATAAAATATTAATTTAAAGGTGGAAAAAACAGAACATTAACAGTACCCCAGAAGTTTCCTCTAGTTTCCATCTTGATTATTGATTACAACCTTCTCTCACCCCACAAAGGAAACATTCTTCAGGCTTTTGTGAAAATCATATACTTGCTTTCCTTCCTAGTTTTGTTGCCTATATGTGCATCTCTAAATAACATAGTTTAATGTTGCCTATTTTTAGGTTTATATAAATAGAATAATTCTGCTTTCTTTTGTGTCTTTCTTTTTACATAAGATATTATGTTTGCAATATTCATCTATGTTGTGACACAAACCTCTGGTTTATTAATTTCTACTGTGATACAGTTTCCCATTGTATGAATTCACCACAATGTATAGATCCATTGTATTAAGGATGGACATTGGGTTGCTTCTGGTTTGGAACCATTATGGACAACAGTGCTGTGATTCATATACAATCAATCTTGGACACATATGTACAAATTACTCCAGGATACATATCTAGGAGCAGAATTGCTGGTTGCAGCGCATGCACAACTCAAACTGTTGTCCACTGTAGTTATAGTAATTCTTTTCCTCCATAAACAAAACCTGATACCAGGAAATAAAGTAGATGACAGAGCTGCTCTGTTTGAAACAGAGGTGGTATTCCTAGTGTTGACTTGCTTTGTATGCTCTCTTGGTGCTTTTTGGTGGGTCTAACACACCTGTTCTCCAACATTCTGTTAGCTTCTCTCTTCTCTATGTTGCTTTGGAAGATAATGGGTTCCAGTAATTTTCCATTTCAAGGGCAAAAAGAGATCTTGACCTTCCGACCCCCAAATAGCATCTCTACTTAGGATTACTTTCATTAGGAAACCCAAGATTCTACTTTTAAAGTAGGTATTTCCTTAGACCCTCCCTAAGGAAATTCCTATTCCATGAAGAGCTAGAAAAAATTTTTAAAAATGCACACTCCCTCTTGGGCCTATCTATCCTCATTATGATTCTGAATTAGCTTGACTTGAATCTTGGCTAGAAGTAGAAAAATTATATCCAATAGTTATGTTTAAAAAATAGCTGAAAGCAATTGGATGAAAATATTCAAACAGTTTAAAGTGAGAGAGGATGAATCAAACTATTGAGTATTGCTGGAGGTATAAGGAGAATATTTGTACAGCATCTGGTATACTTGGATGTCACTTGTCTTGTCATGAAACTGTGGTGGTGGTTCAAGGTTTAGAGGGAATTCATGCTGTTAAGAATTATTATTCCAATCAAAATGACAAAATATCGAAATGGAGACTTTCCCCCATGTTGTCCTTTGCCAAAAAGCATAACAGTAAAGCAGGATTGATGCTGGAGCAGTCTGGGCAGTAGACAGGCCAATGCATGTAATGCATATCATTAAAAATAGTTAGCACAAAGAAATGGTTGTTATTGTGCTTCGTCCAAGTCGGACTTAGTAGCTAATTAAGTATAAGCTCCTTTTTTATTCCCATGGCCATATGCAGTTTTTGAATTCTTACAACACAAACTGTTTTAAAGAAGAAGTTAAATACAGAATGCATTGAGTTTGGTAGAAAAAGTTTAAAGGTCTGCATTTTCCCACCAAAGCTATTTAATATCAGCTGCAGAGTGGGTGTGTGTGTGTGTGGAAAGGTTGTGACCTCCCTTATTTTTACAACCATTGCCATGATTTCATAATACTGGCAGCAGTCACCCAGAGTGAAGAAGTAGACTTTATTACAGTAATTATATGCCAGAATGTGGGTATTAAAACAGAAAACTTTTCTACTGATAATAAATGTCAAGGGAAAAATGACTCTACCCAACAAATAGCCTTTCATCAGTGTTTTTAATATATTAATGGCCTCAATGAAGAGCAAGATGTGTCCATAAGGTAGAAGCTCAGACTCTATATAGCCTTTTTGCCTCATTTGCAGAATGGTAAGTAGGGCAGTTGAAGAATAGAAGCATGTCTTAGCAAGTTGGGTTTATTTTTCTCTGTGCCATAAAGTCACATATATTTTCACTTGAGCAGATATACCTATTTTTTTTTTTTTGCAAAGAGGTTAATTGTGACCATAACTGAGTTATTCTATTGTTTCCGGATCACTTCACTGCTTTTCTCTGATTTTTTGGGGGGGGTTTTGGGAGCTGGGAGAAGTAAAGCAGCATGAGAATTTTATCTTGAAATATGTTAGTTTTCTGACTACTAAAAGAAAAAGCTCAAATAAGGACAATAAAAGACACAAATAAGTACCAGAAAGTGTAACTTTTTAAAATAGACATATTCTGAGCTATAGGCTTACAGGTACTAAATTATACTCATCAAGTATTAATTGTGGGATTTATCAGTACATCTCTGAAATAATAAATGTGGTCTAAATTTTGAACATTTACATCAGGAAAACATTTAATTCACTATGCCATTTGAATTTAGTGACAGGTTGATTCATCCCAAGAAATGCTAAAATTATAGACCTTTTTATTTTTGATTTCAGCAGACTTTGAAGTATACACCTGGACTTCTCTCCAAAGTGACCTGTTAGTATGCAGAAACTCAGTAGCAAAAATCAGAGCAAGATTTGGGTTCCCATTCTTCATTATATACAAATCTAGAGAGCACACTTTTTCTTTTTGGATGTTTGGCTAGTTGCTAAAGCCATCTACATGATTTGAAGGTGACCTTAGACTTTTCACTGAAATTCAGTGTTTTACTCCTACATACAATTAGTGCTTAACAGATGCTTGGATAATGAAATTGATTTTCAGTTTAGGGCCTGCTCTGCTTTGTCACATAAAGGACTTGGGTTCAGAATCTCCTGAAGTGAGTTGACTAGTGATGGTGACCCAGCCAGCATCTCAGAGGAGACTTGCTCTGGAAGGCATCAATCACTGATTCATAACAGCCTTAGGTGCTTGCCACTCCCACTCAGTTTCATTGCTCAAAATCCAGACCAGTCCTCAGGACATGACACTGATTGCTCTTCTGTGTTTTCTCTGTTCTCTGCAGTGGGTTTGTCTTTAACAATGAGCCATTCATGGGCACCCAGGGAGCTACCCAGGACCAGGGAGACGGCTGCAGGCCCTGCAGGCAGCTGGCTATGCTCCAGTCTAGATATTCTTGGGAATGTGGAATTATTTGAATCAAAGGGAAATAAATCTTTTGCAAATGTTAATACAAATGACTCTGGGAAGGGTTTGGTGCTAAAAGAGAGACTGAGAATTCTTGGTGCCTACAGAGTTATTTTTTGGCAGGGATTAATACTTGGTTGCCATGGGAATGATGAAGACAAAATAGTAGTCATATTTTTAATGGTTGTTCTTACTGTGTCATCTTCAACTGCCCTAGGTTGAAAAAACTTTTGTTTGAATCATTTGACTACTCTTGTCTCATGTTCTGTTTCTTTTTCTCTTACATTTAAGTTTGCAAACATACCTCTCTAAATCAGTTTGTGAATCAGTTATATCATATTTTCTTTGAGCATAAAGGAACAATTACTTTTAAAGTTTATACTTTAATTCTATGCTTTCTCTGTCACAGGTTTAAATTAGAAGTGGTATACCTTGGGAATCTGAAATTCTGTGCACTTTTTTGATGGGATGGGGAGAGAAACTGTACAGTATGGGGCACAGTCCAGTGGGCCTGTGCCGAGTCTCCCCTTCACCACATCTAGCTAATGCCGCTTTAGGGTGATTAGTAAACATCCCTGAACTAGGTTTCTACATTTGTAAAATGAGGCTAATTAAATGACCACTGAGGTGCTATGAACCCTACAGAAAATGTATGTCCTATTACAGGGATGATGAATACCCAGCAAATATGAGGCTAATTCTCATTCTGTGTCCTTAACAGAAATCACACACAACTCAATCCTTTTCCTTAAGCTACAGACTCCTTCTCAACATAATGCTCCAGGTAGCCACTTTTGACCTATAAGAGTTAGCATGTGAGATTTGTCAAATCACAATCCTTGGGACTTGAAAGGCACTCAGTAGGTGGTAGTTCTTAATTATTGCTATTCTTGCTAGTATTAACAGGAAGCTGTAGATAGAATAACAGGAGACACAGGAAGCTGTTTTTTGCTTTTGCCATTATAATTCAGTTTGTATCTGGAATTTTGAAGCTTATGTGCAGCAGTGGATATAGCTGATCACTTGCCTGACTTGGGAATACTGGTCTCTCATCTTCGTACATCTCTATGGTCCCTTACTCCACTTTCTTTGTTGGTTCCTTCTCCTCTCACTGACCTCCAAACATTGGAGTGTCTCAGGGTTCTTTTATTTTATTTTTTAACTTACCTTTACTAGGTGACCTCATTTGGTCTCATGGCTTTTAATACCATCCATATGCTAACAATACCAACATTCATATCTCCAGACTGGATCTCTGTCCTGAATCCTGTTGTATATTCAGTTGCATTCTTGGGATACATCTCTAATACCATGTATCTGTAACAGAATGTGTCTATTAATTGGTATCTAACATAGGCATCTTCAGCTCAACCATTTAGGGTTAAACCCCTGATTTATAACCTCTTCACCTGCAACCCAAATCTGCTCCTCCCATATTCTTCTTCATTCTTGCAAATGGCAATTCCACCCCTTAGTCGCTCAAGTGGAAAACCTTGATGTCATCAATTCTTCTCTTTTCTTCACACCCCATGTCCAATTCACCAAAAAATCCTTTGGGTTCTGCCTCCAAGAATATTACTACTTCTTTCCACTTCTACCACTGCTATCATAATCCAAGCCACCATCATCTCTCATCTGTATTATTGAAATAGCCAGTAATAGGCTAAACTTGTTTTTCAGCACACAGGCAGTGTGATTCCTTATGTGGAAATGAGAACATGTTACTCCTCTGTTCCATACCGCCCATTGCCTTTCCATTTCACCTTGAGTAGAAGTCACAGCCCCTACAATGCATTGTAAGACTCCACACAGTTGACTTCAGCCACCTTTGAGACATCATTTTCTTTTTCCTTCCACTGTCTCCTTGACTTGTTCTGCTCTAGCCACACTGGCCTTCTTGCCATTCCAAGAATATGCTACTCCTGATTCAGGCCTTTACCCTTGTTGGCTTTCTTTAGAAAGCACTTCCTCCAGGTGTACAGAAAGCTTGCTTTCTCATTTATTTTGTTTCTGTTTATCAGCAAGGCCATCTTAAATATAATACATAGCACCCAACCCTCCCTACCTCTTCTGCCTGGCACCCATTCTCCTACCTCCCTTGCTTTCTATTTCCTCCATGACACGTAACAACATCTAACATATTATGGCTTTACTTGTTTGTTTATTAGAATGTAAGATTTAAGAGGGCAGGAACTTTGTTCTCTGTTGTATCTCCGGCACCTGAAAAATTCTAGGTACATGATAAGCAGTTTTTTTTTTTTTTTTGTCAATCTATTAAATGAATGAAACAAATGGATCTAAAGCATGAGTTTTTCTGCAGTATGAATAAAATAGTTGTCTACAGGGCCACGTAGAATTTATACAACTTGCTACATTTGATTAAGTTTTAGTAATCTTATTATCTCAGTATATTTCATACTGAGAGAAGAAAATCAACACAACCACTGTAACTGAGGATAAAAATATATTTGTTTACTGTAATTTTTCAGTGCCCGAATTTGTTTATTTTGGTAAATAGAGATGGACTACAACATGGGAAAGTGTTGATCTCATAATTGATCTCTTTGAGGCTGACCAACTTTGGGTGGCTGTAAAACATATTTAAAATTGCCTGGATGCCCCCTGACCATGTTTGCCCTGAGCTGGGCTTAACTAGTGACTCCTGAGTTTCTACAAAGGAGTGCTAACCTCGTTGGGAAGGAGATGTGGGTCTTTAAACCTTATTGTGTGAAAAATATCAGTTATCCATCTCATAGAATGAAAGAGTGGGTGAAGGCTGTTGAATGAGATTTGGGATAGGGAAGGGAAGGTATCAAACCTCTCTCTCTGAGAAGCATAAACATAGGGGATTTGGTCCTACTAAGTAACCATATGACCTCAAAGTAGTCATTTCATTTCTTTGGGCCTCAGTTTCCTCACCAGAGAAGTGAGGAATTTAGCATACATTATTTATCAAGTTAATTCCAACCCTGTCTTTGGGTGGTACCATGGAAGTTTCAGATTCAGACTCTCAGATGTAATTTCCATTTAAATTGGAAATCTTTCTGAGGTCCAGTTTATTTTCTATAAAATAAAGAAGTTTGGTTAAAACAGACTGTCAGATTTTTCCCAAGTCTAGCATTCTTTGCTCCCATTGTGCTTTTGGATTTTATTCCTCATTCTTACTTTCTTTTACTTTAAAAATTTTTTTGGGGGGGAATTTTTTTATTTCTTTGAGATTGTGGTCACACACACACACACACACACACACACACACAATGTGGAGCTGTGTCATATACATTTGTATATGTAGTGTATGTATTTTGCTGTTTATGTACTCACTGCCTAGAGACAGAGTATGGAGCAGAAATGTATCCTTGTGGCTTCTTTTATGCTCTAAACTTGACAGTGAGAGGACAGGAAATGGCCCATTTTTTGTGACATAACATACTGAAATCTGTCTTTAACCTCATTTCTGGTCACTTCACATTGGAAACTGAAGTATTTAAATTTTTTTTTCAACGTTTTTTATTTATTTTTGGGACAGAGAGAGACAGAGCATGAACGGGGGAGGGGCAGAGAGAGAGGGAGACACAGAATCGGAAACAGGCTCCAGGCTCTGAGCCATCAGCCCAGAGCCTGACGCGGGGCTCGAACTCACGGACCGTGAGATCGTGACCTGGCTGAAGTCGGACGCTTAACCGACTGCGCCACCCAGGCGCCCCATGAAGTATTTATATCTATCTATCTATCTATCTATCTATTTATTTATTTATACTTTGAGAAAGACAGAGAGCAGGGGAGGGGCAGAGAGAGATTGAAGGACAGAAGATCTGAGGTGGGCTCCATGCTGACGGCAGAGAGCCTGATGCGGGGCTCGAACTCGTGAGTTGCGAAATCATGACCTGAGCCAAAGTCAGATGGTCAACCGACTGTGTCACTCAGGTGTCCTGAAAGTGCAGTATTTTTAAACTGCATTTACACTTCTCTTACTTCTCATTCCTGTGGCTTGTTTTTAAGGTATCTAGGTGAATGATTCTGGCCCAGAAGCAGTTCAGTCAGCTGAACTTCTCAAAAGACCTGGTCACACCTGTATCTTAACTTTGTGCCTCAGTTTCTACAAGTACAGAGAAATGGAGGAAATAAAAACTACTACCTCCATTCAGCACCATGTTTGAGATTTCCTAATAAAAGTTTCACAAAAGGGGCTGAGTGTTAATTTTTAACAAACGTGTGTGTTGGGGTTGGGAGAGGGCTTTTGAAAGATTGCTTATCAAATCTGTAATCCTTTCTAACAAGCATCTATAGGTGGAAACTCCGAGAGGAATTACTGGAATGGGAAAAACAATGGCATAGCCGATTAATTATGGGTTCAAATCCAATTTTTTACCGATTTATCTTGATTCTCTCTTCACAGAACAGGTTCTTCTAAATTCATTTTAACAGAATATATATAGAGCATCTGCTGTGGGTCAACATCCTCTCCCTGGGTCCTTTACACCCACTGTTCTCTTTCATTCTCACATCAACCCTTTGACGTAGCTATTTTTTTCCCCAGCCTGTGTCTGAAGAAATAGAGGCTCAGAGGGCACCTGAGTGGCTCAGTAGTTTAGCATCTGACTTTGGCTTCAGGTCATGATCTCACTGTGAGTTCGAGACCCACAGCAGGTGAGGTTGAGCCCCACAGTGGGTGAACTCAACTCCCGCTTCGGGTGAGCATGAGCCCAGCTTTGGGTAAAAATACAAGTCCCGCTTTGGGTGAGCCCTGCTTCTCTCTTTCTCTCTTTCTCTCTCTCTGCTCCTCTCTCACTTGTGCCCTTTCTCTCTCTCTCTCTCTCTGTCTTCCCCTCCCCCTAAAAAGAAATAGAGGCTCAGAAATGTTGTGAGACTGTCCCAAAGTCACAGAGAACAAAGTTGGAAATGAAACCCCTGTGTTATGTCTCCATCTCCTTTGCTCATTCCCCAATATGAGAGTTGTATAGTGCAGTGGGGATATGGGGGGGAAGATATGAATTAAAAAATAACCCAATAATAACATTTTAATCATCATTTTGTATGCCCTAAGCTTATACAATGTTAAATTTTAATTGTATCTCAATAAAGCTGGAAAAATTATTATATTTATTTGAATATATATTGACTTCTACCTATGCAGATTTAATTTGGCTTTTTATCCAAGTATAAATCATCTGCTGTCACAACAAAAATTGTGAGAAATCAAAGTAGTGGAAACTTTGTGATTGCTTAGAATGGTTTTATAATTTAATTTTTTGTGGTGTGGCTTATGGAAGTCTAGTATTATTCTGAAAATAAGCATTAATGTAAAAGAATTGACCATGACTGTGAACAGTCCTAGGCCTCATCTTTCCTGGATATGACCTGGCTAAATGAAAAATGGCTCATAGGCTTCTTGTCAGTGCTGGATAAGGGCACATGTGTGTTTTTTGGGAGTACTCTTGCAATTGAGATGACCCTTCTGAGTGGTGAGATCCTGCTAATGTCTCAGTGGTCCAGTTTGTTGAAGTGATCTGTCTTCATTTGCTTTGAGACATTAAGAAGACCGAGGTTGAGTTTTTAAAGAATAGTAGAGAATTTGTGCACCAGTTCCTTCAAAGAAATCAGAGTCACAGAGGCCTTTTACAAATGTAGTGATGCTTTGCTGTTGAAACATTGTGAACAAAAGTACTTCTTTAACCACCTGGTTTTACCTGCCCAATGTGGTCTCTCCCCTTCTTGCATTCCTCAAATTCTATATATTCTTCCAGACATAGCTGAAATCCCACCTTGTGAGGTCTCTACCCCCACTCCTTTTAGAGGTTATATGTCCTTTCTTAAGTGCTTAGAGCTCCCCCCATTCATCTGTCAGTCCATTGTTCATGGAGCTTGGACACCTCTTCCCCTGACGTATGAAACAATTATCTGGATATTTTATTGTTTAACTTTGCATAAGCTTATATTTTATCTCCTTCACTAGATTAGATTACGTACTAGTTTAAAGAAACTAATCTAATTCTTTGAATAACTCAAGGCTTTGAAGATATTTGGAACTCAGTAAATGAGTGTTTCTATTAGATTTGATTAACTTACCATGAGAAAAATGGACAAGAGTCATGAATTCTATCCCCTAGGAAATCACTTTACTCTGCCTTCTTAGTAATTGCTTCTTCCCTTTTAATTTTTCCTCCAAAAGAAGTTAGCTGTGAATTAGGTGTCTGCTAGTTCAGTGTAGACCATAGTAACATGTGCTTTTTTGTGTGTGTGTGTATGGCTTGAAGATTTTTAGGGAGAAGAAATCTACTTGAAGAGGAACAAAGAAGAATATGTTTTTAGAGTTTTAAAGGAAAGTGGTTAAAAAAATCAATATTGTAGGGACATATTTATGATATTTATATTTGTGATGGGTAACAGGGTAGTGAGTCCAGTGAAAGATTCACTTGTAATCTGTCCCTGAGTAATTGATTTACTCCCAGAGGGGGTCCAAAAATGGATTTCCGATTATATTTGGGATTGGAATACTTGTCTTAATTGGAACCTTCTCATTGTAAGGCTATAAAGAATATTAATAATCAGAGAGCAGAGGTGTACACAGTGTGATGAGAGACCAACCCTCGAAGTGGGCAGGTAGCCAGCCTCCCAAGAAACTTGTTTCTGATAACTTTGTAGAGGACGATGAGGTCAAAGGGTGGGTTCTGGATGTGCAGAACTTGTGTCCTCTTCCCTTGAAGGCCTCAGGCAGTGATAAAGTAATTAGTCACCACAGAGCATCATTGACTTCTCTGCTCGAATCAATGAATATTCCCATTGGCACTGACTTACTTAGTGGGAAAAAAGGTTACATGTCTAGAAAGAGGGAGGGAGTATTATTACAGTGTATTTTTCCTCCAATACTTTATTATGAAAGTATTTAAGCATAGAGGAAAGTAAAAAGAATTACACAGAGAACACATATATACCCACTTAGTTTCTACAATGAATATTTTGCTGTAATTATTTTATTACCTATTTCTCCAGGCTTCTATCAATCCATCTAAAGAGTAGCATTTTATGAGTTTTGACAGGGGCTTTCACCTGTGTGATCCAAACCCCTATCTAGATACAAAATATAATATTTATCCCCTAAAGTTCCTTTATGCTCCTTTCCAAATAATCCCTGCTCCCTTCACCCCCAGAGACAGCCACTTTCTTATTTTTTTTTATTGTAGATTAGCTTTGCCTATTTTAGAACTTTGTATGAGGTTTCTTTTGCTCGAATAATATTTTTGAGATAATCCATGTTGTTGTGTGTATCCATTTATTTTTAAACCAAAATAATATCTGTTAGTATTTAGAAATTCTCAGGTTAGCAGCTTCTTTGTAAAGTGGTAGCGGAAATAAAGGATTTTGTTTTTTGGTTTGTCTCTTTGGTATTTAAAAAATGCTAGTTGAGGGGCACCTGGGTGGCTCAGTTGGTTAAGTATCCGACTTCGGTTCAGGTCATGATCTCACGGCTCGTGGGTTCCAGCCCCGTGTGGAGCTCTGTGCTGACAGCTCAGAGCCTGGAGCCTGCTTCAGATTCTGTGTTTCCCTCTCTCTGTGCATCACCCCCCCTCTCAAAAATAAATAAATGTTAAAAAAATAAAAAAAAATGCAGGTTGAAATGGGTTCTAGTGACAGCTATGTTGGCCCCTAATTTTCCCTAAGTAGTGGTTGAGGACCAGTGATTGGTCAGGTTCATGTAGACTAAGCTAAAACTGGAACCTAGATCTCCTGACTCACTGCTCAAAACAGTTTGAAAGGCAGCTGAGTGGGGTGGTTTTTTGAGCCGGAGCCATGTGAGACTAGAGAGTTTCGACAGAGCTTTGCTTTAGAGGATGTGAAACTACACTAACCTCATGTGACAAGGAATCCTCGGAGGCCTTGGTGTGAAGCCAGGGGAAAAAGTTTGATGCAGCTTCTGGTTACAGCTCCAAATCAGAACTCACTGCCCCTGTGTGACTTATGGTGAGCTTTCTGATTTGCAGTAAAACAAGACATGGGTCGGGGAAGGCTTTTATACACCAGCATGCATAGACAGGATGACATTAAAGGAACAAAAAAAGTCAAGAAAGCCACCTTCAACACGGCCCTCCCATAGGAAGAGACCTGGAGCTGAAAATAAAATATGGAGGGAACAGACAGAGCCTTTGTCTCCGATTCAGTCCAGGATGACAATGACCTGGCGGTGCCTGCTTGCCAGCTGTTGGCTGGCCTTTGTGAAAGTCCCTGATCTCTGGGCCAATGCTTAGTGGGCAGGTATCCATTTCATGAAGCCAACTGGCACTGCTGGCACCTTTGTTGGTGAAATGAGCCCAGTGACAGGGAACTAAGGCTGCTGGGCCACTTTTGCTACCAGCTGGCAGGTGCAAACCCCAAGGGCAGGTACCCTGCAGAGAGAGGGTTGGCGTTGTCTTGGTAACTAGTTAGAAAAGGACATTTCTTCTTCAAGGTCAGTTTGACCTCTTTTCTGCCAGGGGAATATTGTAAGAAGTGATTCTGTGACAGTTCTGACTTGTGTGTGGATGTGTACCTCGCCTGTTTTGAATGCATAACTCTTAATTGGTTCTTATTAATGTCATCTGTTGGACAAATCTGGGGTTGGTAGACTTGTTGGGGAAGTCGTCGTTGATGAAGATCAGGTCATCAGAGAAGTCCCAGAAATGAGAAGATCCAGTGTAAACCGAGGAGAACTGAACAAAGAATTCCAAAGGTGTTTCTAAAAGGCAGTCAGTCAGGTTGGACAGGTTTGTTGGGCTATTCCGGGATAAGAGATTAGTGCTGACTGTTTGAGGCATGTCACCCTAGATGTCCTTTGGCCAAACTGTCCTGGGCACAGGGGTGAGAGACCCTTGTCAGCTTGCTGGGTGCCTTACAAGTTTGACACAATGAGTTCATTGTTAAGAAGCAAGCTTTCCTAATCATTGTTGTCCTCTCTGTAAATCTTGCACTCATGCCTTTACTTGAGCAAATACATTTTTTCTGGCTTTGATTTAAAACTGTAGTTTCTCCTTGGTGTTAGTGTTACTGTATCTGGCTGTGATAAAAGCTGTTCTGACTCAAGTCATTGGTTGGGTGTCAGTATTTTTTTCCCTATTTTGCATCTCTTGTGTATGTTTACATGGTGAGTCTGAGATTTCTGTTGGGAGAAATAATAGCATTGTAACAATATGGGGAATTTTACTCTGTTTTGTTCACTGGGATGCTATCAAAATTATTCAGATGGGATAGCACCCTAACCATGGGAAATATTAATTATACTGGATAAATGCTGAGCAACTTGCTTGCAAATAATACCATGGAAATAGTCCTTAGTCTCCTAATGTGTAAAATGAAAAGATTGTAGATTAGACGAATTCTTCATTTCCTTGCTAGCTAGTTTTCTAGGAGTTTAGATTTGAATTCAAAAAAAGAAAGCTCTAAATAGATTCAATATTTACAAAATGACCTTATGAATTTTTACACTAGACCCTTATATTCAGCAAAGGTTTATAATTCATCCTCTAAGTCTAGGCACTTGGGGATATAGAAATAGATTAAGCATCATTTTCTATTCTGAAGGATCTCATGGTCCAATGGAGGGTAGATGGCAAGAAAAAATTCTCAAAATTGGCAAGAGTTTAAAGGCAAAATTCTGCTTGAAAAAAAGAAGTTATCTTTTGGTTTGGAAAAGCACCTCAATGGGCATATTTAATGTAGAGAGATGAGCCTCTGCCTCCTCCCCTCTAATCCCTCCTGCCCCTATTGGCAGGGCCAGGACTAGGGGGGTGTGAAGCACATGCCTTGGGTGCATGTGTGTGATCTTGCCTCACTTTCCTCACCCTAATTCTGGCCTGGTTCCAATAAAACGATAAAATTTGCCAATTTTGATTTTTTTAAATACTAATGCACTAAAATATCTAAAGGTTTAGACCAAAAATTGTATAACTGAGTTTAGGGTTTGGAGGGTTGTCACTGGTGAAAGACCTTGAGGGAGATGGAGTCCCTGGAAGATGATGGTGAGCACAGTCAAGAAATTCTTCATGGCAGAGAATGGTTAATAAATATTTATAAGAGAGATGACTAATAAAAGTTATGCTATGCTGCAGTTACCCCCTCTACCCTCCACCCTTCAGTTAAAAGTAAGATACATACAATAATCCTTGAATTTGTGCTGATGTGAGAAAAAGGAAGGAAGAAGGGTGGTGTCCAGCATGGGAGGAAGTGGTCTAGTGAGAGGAACAACGCACGATGTAGCAAGGCCTAGCTCAAGAGAAGCCTCACTCTCTGAAATCCTTTGGAAAGAAGATGGAAAGGGTGGTGGGTCTGGAGTTTGCAAGGCATGGGATGTAACCATGAGCTCAGGCAACAGACATTGAACCACACCTGTAAATCAATAATTATGTTCTTTAGTGGATCTTTGGTTTGCTCCTCTTGGGAAGCTGCCCTCTATGGGCCATATCAAAGGGCTCTCTTGTCCCCTGGCTTCCAGCTGGAATGGCCAGTATTGAGCACCAGTAGGTAATTGGAAGGAGGGAGGAGAAAGCATTGACTCTTTTCCTGGGGGTTTGCTTTAGGCCAGTGGTATCCCTTTATTGATGGTTGTAGCTTTGTCTCATTCCTTATCCAGGCTCAGGGAACCATTTTCTCCTGTTACCGTTTTCAGGCTAAGGGTGGTAACAGAGCCCCCTGTTATTTTCTCTGGGGTATGCACTATCTTTTGTGATTTCCTTGTACTCTGTTTCTTTGTAAAGAGTCTCTGTAATAAACTCTCTCCAGTGTCAGAGTGCTATTTGTCACTATTAAGACCCTATTGATACAGACATAAGAAATATTAAGAAAGATTGTTCAGATTGTTATAGGTTGACAGTAGGGGAAGCAGCCAATTGCCTAATGGGATGGGAAGATGGGTGGATATATAGGGCTTCATGGGTGATATTTGGGCTGAATCTTGTGGAATAAGATATTTCTCTGGGAGTAGGATGAGCTGCAGCATGAGAACAGCCAGGTAGGTACTCATGTAGGTAAGCTCAATGGTCTGCTTACCTACATGGTCATACCTAAATGGTCATAAAAGACAGTGATTATCCAGTGGGCTTTAAGAAGCACAGGAAAGCTTAAACAATAAAATAGCAATCACCCATACTCCTGTAACCCCTGTTGATAATCTGGCATACTTTCCTCCAGAGTTTTTACAGTTGAGATCATACTCTGCCTATAATTTGGGATCTTTTTTTTCTTTAACATTACATAATAAGTGATTTTACCATAACTGAAAGAAGCTACAAATATCTGCTCCTTTTAGAGGTAGCAGAATAACTTTAAGGAACTGGGGTACCAGTTTAAGTGCTGGGGCACCTGGGTGGCTCAGTCGGTTGAGCATCCGACTCCTGATATCCACTCAGGTCATGATCTCATGGTCATGGGATTCAGCCCCACATCACCTACGCTATGGGCATGGAGCCTGCTTGAGGTTCTCTCTCTCCCTCCCCCTTTGCCCCTCCTCCCTCCCAAAAAAGAACCAGGTGCTATTACATCATGTAGAGGTACTATAATTTTGTGCTTGCTGAATTTAAAAAATTGCTACTAACAAACCTGAGTACAGATGTATTTGTGCTTCAGGATTGCTGAATTATTGTAGAGTTTGTGTTGTTTTGTTTTGTTTGTATTTTTTAATGTTAAGGAAGATTGAGTTTTCCCTTGCTGGTTGAGAAAAAAGGAAATGGTGCCTGGGACTCCATTCTGAGGGCTGGCCTGGTAACTTGGCCAGGAAGGGACTCTTTATGGATGGACATTAGCAACAGTGATAGCTGAATTAAATTTTATCCTGTTCTGGAATTACTTTCCAAAGTTTCCAGTCCTTCAATGTAAGCCTGAGAAATAGGGCCTTATGTTGGTAGTGCCTTGTGTAAGGGAAGGACAAGAATAGAGTATGTGTGAAGGACAAAGGGCTGTGAGGAGTGGACAAGAGGGGCACATGGATTCAGAGGGACCAGGAGCAGGGATTTGGGGAGAGAGATGACTGGCAGTCTCCCAGGAGAAGCATCCTGTGCTGATCCTCTGAAATACTGAGATGGGTATTAGACTTCTTGTGGTTCTAAGACTGCTATTTGGGTATTAATCCTAAAGTTTGAAGGACTCAGGTTATAGTTCCTTCTAGTGGGAAGAAATAAGGGAAAACAAAGGAGGAAATGAATGAAGCGGCATTATGAAGGAAGGATTTGGTGACATTGTGTGGGAAGGTGCTAGGTATTAGCACTGGGTAATGGAAGTAATATTTCATCACAACAGAACTGCAAAATGATTGAGAAGAGTACAAGATAATTTGCACAATGTTTTTGGACCTGGAGAGAGGTAAATTTCTGGAGAGAAGTAAACTTCCTTTTGTAGGGCTGAAATGTGGCAAGGTAAGCTATGATTCAACTTAGTATTTGTAATAGGACCTTGTAGGAAAGGGATTACTATGACCTCAAAAAGTAACAGAATTACCTGGGTTTTCCTTCTGATTGTTCATCCTATGATGAGACAAGTTCAAAACCTGAACTTAGCTGTGACTTTTTTTTTCAGTGAAATTTTTTTTCCATTAGAATCCTGAAATAAGTGACTTATTTATCCTCATGTTGTTACCCTGTTCATTTTTCAGCTCACGCTCTACCTCTGTGAGACATGAAGCTAGGGAATGGCTTAGGGAAAATATCTGATTTGAGACATGATTGCATTTTTCACATAACTTTGCCAGATGGGGTGTCTGCAATTAAAACTGAGGTTTCCCACCCTACAGCTGCCTTAGCTGAGTATTCAAATCTGCTTTGCAAGAGTTTGGATATGATATTCATGCAATTATCTGCAAATAATTTATAGAATGGTTCTATTTTTCCCTGGGTAATGAAAATATAGTGCCTCTTTGGGGAGGCTTTGGAGAACCCCAGGACAATAAGGGGTAAGATTTTGGTGTTGCTTTTATTGTCATATTGATTAGATTAGCTTTGGTATAGAAATCTTAGAAAAGAAGACATAGGACTTTGGCAAGAAGGCTGTTTTAATAACAAATAATCTTTTTAAAAGATCAGAGACCCATTACCTAATGCATAAGGTAGGTTAAAAGGCCACTGCTTCTGCTATCTCCATAGAATTTTGTATTTGTATAGTATGAAAAGCAATACTGACCACCCCTATCCAAAATCAATTTAAAGAAAGCATAAAAATATTACCTTATGTCCAAAAGTAAGATATTATTTTATGTGAGGTGTCTCTGGGCTAGAAAGAAAGACTGAGCTCTCAGGGTTCTGGCATCTGTTTTTGTTATATAGACATGGTTTTGAACATGGCATTGAAAGATCTCTAACATTAGGTTTCAGGGCTCTTTATCTGAGCTTCTCAGTTTTGCCTTCACTTTTATTTATTCTGAATGAAAATATAGAAGATGTATTTGAGTATTTTTATAAATTTGAGAGGTTCTAATAACTGAGTTCATATTCTTAAAAGATCTCTATATGTTAAATTGATGGGTTGAAATGAAGGGGATAAAGTTAAATGAGAAATTAAGATTAGATCTTAGATTAAAAAAATGAATTGACTGGAGATGACTGGCTTAATAGAAGTTCATGTGAAAAGTCTCATGAGTTTTATCACTAGGAAGTTCAATGAGAGTCCTGTGTCCCATGACAAGCATCGACCCAAGAGTGCATTCGTGTAGGTAGGATCCTCCTATCAAGGATTGGTAATGGTCCTGTATTTTAATTTCAGCCAAATATCAGATAAGTTCCTTATCTTAAAAGGTCCAGGGAGTTTATCTAGACACAGTCAACCAGGTGGTAAAAATTAGGCAGCGGATCACCTAGGAAACTTGCAGGATTCCCAGAAGCTACGATTTAGCCTGCAGAATAGCTCAGGAGGAGGCATGAGTGATTGCTGTGTAGAAATAGTTATTTGAAGGGTTGGGGATTTCACGGATTAGAGAATGTAGCATTGGTGCAAGACCTGGGTCAATGTCTGGACATTGTAAGGAAATTGTGTGATATTGGAAATTCTCTGATGAGTAAGATTTGTTCAAAAGTGGAATGGACTGGCATGGGAAGAGAGGAGTCCCCTGACCCTGAAAAATGAGGCCAGATATCAGCTTTCTGGCTGGGAGGTTGTGGAGGGATTGAAGAGTAAAGCTGTACTAGATCACTCTTCAGATTCTGTTCATTGACAAGTAGTCAAAATTTGTCTCTGGAGCTGACTCTCTTCCTTTTATCCCAGCTATTACTCTGGGAAAGGCACGATCACCTACATGCCATCATTATCACTTATAGGGCTTAATGTCTAGAGCCCAGAGAAATTTATGCTTTGGTAAACTTCTTTTTTTTTTTTTTTTTTTAATGTTTATGTATTTTTGAGAGAGAGAGAGAGCGAGCGTGTGAGTGAGCGCACAAGTGGGGAAGGAGCAGAGAGGGGGATGGGACACAGAATCCAAAGCAGACTCTAGGCTCTGAGCTGTCAGCACAGAGCCTGATACAGGGCTTGAACCCACAAACTGTGAGATCATGATGCAAGCCGAAGTTGGATGCTCAACCAACTGAGCCACCCAAGCGCCCCTATGCTTTGGTAAATTTCCACCAAATAGGCATGCTTCTATTCATGCAGACCACCACTTACATCAGCCTACAAACAATAGGAATGTTATAAGGATGGAAATTTTCATGTGCAATAACAAGCTTCTAGAGGGAGAAATTTCTGTAGGGCTCAACATGTACCCCTTAAATGAAAACATATAGGCATGCTTCTATATCCTCTGGAAGTAGGAAGTCAGAGATAATAATGCATTCTCATCTGTCTCTTCTGGCCATTATGCTTATCTCTTTCCCCAGGGCAGTAGCAATCATTACCTAATGGGCACAGAAAAATTAGACTCTGTCTGCTGTCCTTTGGCATTGTTGTGGGATTAAATCAATAAGAACAGAAGCTTGATCTTGGTATTTGATAAGAATTTTTAGCTACCACTTCCTATTCTACTTGAGGTCACTTTGTCTCAGCATTGCAAGTGGGCAGTAAAGATGTAGTATTTGAACATGGCTGCAGTCATAAACTCTCTGCTTATTTCTTCTCTGTATTCTCTCTCCCAGCTAGCAAGGAAGGTAGAACAGAGAAGGTATCTGTGCCATGAAGAAGGCAAGATAGCAAATATTTTTGGGGTGCAGAACTGCCATCTCAGAAGATAAGAGAAAAGCCCGGAAAGGAGAAGAGAACTGGGGAGTATTTTTCTCTCTCATCCAGGAGGCTTTTGGGGACCCCTTTCTGAATCTGGCATTCCTCCTGTTAGTCTCTTTACAGACATGTACAGGGAGACTGTGGAGTTCCTGAGGATTCCTGCAGCTGTTGGGGTCTTGTAGGAGATGGGCAGTGTGTCTCCCGGTCCTTGTTAGTCCCACAAATAGCCCATTGAGGGGAGCAGGAGAAGGGAGAGGCATCCAGGGCTGTCCCTGGGGTACCTCAATGGGGGCACTGTTCAGGCTTGGGTGGAAGCCAGCCCTGACACCATGCTAGTTGTTAAAGCCTCATTCTTCCCAAGGAGACGGCTGGAAAGGCAGCAGAGCAGCTGAGGCTCCAGAAAAGGTACTTGTCTTGTTCTTCACAAGGCCCAACTGACACACGAGAGGAAGCCACTTCCTTTTCAATTATTTTCTGTTGTTCATTACATTTACATCCCAAGCATTTTTCCTCTTCCTTCTCACTCTGGTTTTATTACTCAAGACCCGAAACTGATGGGTTTTTCCTTTCTCTCCCCAGTCTCAACTGAAACTTAGAAATGATGTCAGATTTTTCTGTTTTGTACCAGTCTCCTCAGGCAGCCCATCACAGAAGCACCCTGAGAAAGGCTGCAGTTTTGCTGTTGCTCTTGATACCCTGAATAGTTCAAAGTCTCTTTTAAAATGAAGAGTGGGGCTTTGGAGATTGCAAAGTACTAGATGCCCACTGCAGGAAATGTGTTATTTTTCCTACCCACCGTTCATACTCTTTTTTTCTCATAACACCACCTCAACTTTTTTTATAGGCCACCACTTTCCAAGCTCAGCCTATAGGCTTTTATGGGGTTAACCAGACCATAGAAGCCCCCTCATTTCAGGATGGGAGAGCACCCTGGCCTACCTACATCTTCTGTCTTCCTAGCTTTCCGTCCAGGATAGTTGGGACCCGGACTGGGCCACATGAAAGATTTTGTGGAAGTATTGGGTAAGAGACTCTCTGTTTTCACTGAGGCTGCCTGCTAGGTACTGTATAAGTTGGGAGCTTTGCTATCACATGGGAAGAGTCAATGTTAGAATATAAGTCACAGAGGAAAACTGAGCCAGAGTGACACTGATGATATAGGATGTAGACTGGATCCAACTATGCCTGAAGCCAGCACACTGACCTTTCAGTTATGCTGGTGAGTACATTCCCCCTCCCCTTTTTAAAATCTAATTTGAGCTGAGTTTCTGCTAGTTAAACCAGTTTCTGTTAGCTTAACTCTTTTAATTGCAATGAAAAGAATCCTAACAGATACTAAGTATTTTTCTGTTTCCTAGTCTCTGCTCAAGCCATCCCAGTGCCTTGCAATTGCCCAGACTGTACCAGAGCTAAGATGTACCAACTTTGTTCAAAATTTTAGCATCTGTGAAAACAGGGGACTCACTCACTCAGTTCTCTGACCCAGTAGGGGAACAGGTGGAATCACCACCTACATTTTGAGTTTGTGGTAAGGACCCCAGCCTTGGCTATTCATTCAGCAGTCATTAATTCTATATCTGTTACATGCCACAGAATTGCTTTAAAGAGCTGACAGTTAACCAGAAAAACTGGTATGAGTGGAAATAAGTTTAGCAGGCACCATGATGAAAGTCTGTGTCTGCTTCCATGGGGAAGAGAGAGTAGCCCAAGGAGAGAGTAGCCAGTTCTTATCTTAGCAGCACGAAGAAAGACCTCATGGAAGAGGTGGTGCTTGAGCTGTATCTTCAAAGATGAGTAGCGGTTTTTCAGCTAAAAAGAAGTGTAGGAACCATTTTATCCCAAGACAGAAATGTGAAGTATTGTCTGAGTTAAAAATCTATCATCTGCAGAATGGAGTAGGCAGTTCAGTCTTGTGTGTTTAGTACTGACTGGTGTGCTGTACTGTCCAGAATACATCAGTCTGTGGCCACACTTGTCTTTACCTTCTTCTCTTTCTAAAATTTGGAAGATATATATAAAGTTCTTTTCCTGGTGACCAAGGCTCTGTAGACATTAGAGTTGATTGTGGTGGGTAGACTAAGCATTCCATGTCTAGCCTCCAGCTTTATGGGCAAATCACTTGTGGGGAGATAGCAGTGTCAGTAGCTGTAGAATCTGTCCTACTTCAAGGTCATAGAACTCTATGCCTTCAAAATAAGTTGTTCAGCAGTAGCCCCTTAACTTCCTCTTTAGCACGTCCAGTGGTTTTGTAAGCACTCCAATCCCTATGCTAACTGCCTTGCAGTTGGAAATAACTAGAGTGAGTTCTGTTGTCTGCACTGAATTCTGACTGATGATTCCCCACTGTGAGGTCTGGAAGGGCCAAGACCTGATTATCTTGTTCTCCATTGCATCCCCAGTCACAGCTTGGGTTTGGCAATAGTAGGTCCTCAGTAAACCAATTTTGAATAAGTGCATTAAAAGTTGTCTTATGTGTATGTATACACATGTGTATGTATATGCAAATAAAGCAACTCAAAAGATGCTGGAAGGCTTCACATGGTCAAAAGCCACCTTACTAGCAATAAGTGTAATGTTGTCATAAGCTAGTGGTTACCATGGAAGTAGAGTGTTCATAGAAGACTTACTAGAAGAGTCTTGGTGGAAAGGAACTGGATTCTGACAGATTAGCAGAAGTTGGATAAGAAAAAAAAGAAAGGGACATTTCAGACATTAGTGCTTAGTGCTAATATTACTGCACACTAATGATACATGTGCACTTATTCCTGAAATAAGGACTGAATTCCTTTTGAAATGCATATGGGCTCAAAAGTGAAGGGAAAAGGTCTTGGCATGATGTTCTTGAGTTTTGCCAAACCCTAATGTTGTGTTTGGAACCCTTCTCTGCCCTGTAGGCCACAAGAATTCCCCTGTCCCCATCTCATACCCACATCAAGCATGTTTCTGAATCTTCTGGGAAGCCACACAATGAGCAGTCAGATGTTTGATCCAGCTTCAGAACAAGCAAGGCAAGTTCTAAGTTAGAGCAGCAGAAATTTCCATGGGGAGCCTTTGCCCAGGCTGACAGCCTCTGGTCCTCCTGAGCTCCAGGACTGGGTGAAAGGTTTGGTGGACAAATCTCTCTTCATTATACTGTGATTACAAGGGAAGTAGTGTGATTGAAGACTTCTCTACCTGCCAGTCAAGTTGATCAGTGTCACCAGAGGGCAATAGGCTTATGAGCCCTTCTTTACATGGGAACCAACCCAGCCAATGCTGGTGTTATGTATTGTAAGAAAGAGAGCAAATGTCTACAGAACCTTTGCAAGCCTGCAAAATCTCTTCTCACACTGCATTCAGGTTAATAAAAGGGGGTGGATGGGTAAGACAAAAGCTGTGTGGCGTCCATATATTGTGTAAGAAGGGAAGTGAACACCTGCAAAGATGAATACCTGAAAGCTGGGCTGTTGCTCTGGACCTTCAGACTTCACCTGATTGATGTGAGTCCTCTTTCTCATATGTTTAAATGAAATACTTTGGGTATTAGGAGTTTAAAATTGGGAGACTTCTAATGATGATAGAGGAATATGGGCCTCTAAAGCTTCCATATTTGATATGCTCTGAGACGTTAATTGTTTTTTATTTAACCTGACCTCCCATTCTATAGAGCTATTGATTAAATTTATTAATCTCTCTAAACTTCAGTTTCCTCATCTGTAAAGTACTTGTTGTGAGGGTTAAATGATAAAATGCATGTATACTCTTTAGCCCAGAGCCTGACACAAAGTAGACCTCAGTAGCCACACTAACTGTTATTTTCAGCGTATATAAGGCCATCAATTCAAAGATTGTGGACAGATTAATTGTTGAACCATGCTGTATTAGAAATAATAAATCGAGATGTCTCCTGGTCTCTACCCTTGGCTTGTTGGGTAGCTTCAGTGACTTGCATTAAGTCTGGGGTGGAGAGAGATGGGACTTAGCATGATATCAGGTCCTATGATAAGGACTTGGAGGGGGGCACCTGGGTGGCTCAGTTGGTTGGGCAACTGACTTTGGCTTAGGTCATGATCTCACAGTTTGTGAGTTCAAGCCCCGCATCGGGCTCTGTGCTGACAGCTCAGAGCCTGGAACCTATTTCAGATTCTGTGTCTCCTCCTCTCTCTGCCGCTCCCCTGCTCACACTCTGTGTCTCTCTGTTTCTCAATAATAAATAAACGTTAAAAAAAAAAAAGGACTTGGAGGGGGTGTGATTGCCCAGAAGCTCATAGGACCTAGGTAGGTGGCTCACTTGAGTGACTCAGTCTGAGACTGTATAAGTTTGTAGGATCCATAATCAGGAAGGTGGTGGTGGTTAGACTCACATTTGAGCACTAGGCTTTGAGAAAAATAGGGATAAACTAGAGGATGTTATGGGATGATGAATGTTTTCTGAACCACACCTCCTGAAGTCAAGTGAAGGGGCTGGAGAGATAAATTTGGGGAAGTGGGGGTGAGGGTGACTGACTCAAGCTTCCAGTAATTTGAACATTATTCCACGGTAAAAGCTGTGATGGGTGGGTGGGAATTCTGGGGAGGCATTTTCAGTTCTCTTGCTGAAAGGATAAGTGGGGCTGAAGTTGGGATGAAGATGGTAGAACCTTTTAGAAATTAGTGGAATGGGCTGCCTTGCAATGCACAGTCTCTAGAGCTGTTAAGCTAGATAGGTTGGGAAGATTTCTGTGCAAGGCTGAGGAAGGTTTCTGTGCAGGAGTATTTGGGAGAGAGTTCAGCCTTGTGGGGGAGAAGTGATGGCCAAGGAAGATTTTCCTGAGGAAGAAGTAGACAAGATTGGAAGAATGAATGGGGAGAAGAGGAAGAGGGAAAGATAGAATCTGATGGGTGCTGAGAACTGAAAGTGGTTTGGTATGGCAGGAACATAGGTGTGATGGGGAGTGAGTAGTTTGGACAACAGAGAGATTTTAAGGGCCTTTTGTATTATCCTTAGGAGACAGGATTTTATTCTAAAGGTTTATGGAGGAGCCACAGAAAGTCTTTAAGCAGGGGAGTAACATGGCCAGATGTTATTATAGAAGGATTACCGTCACTCCATCAAGAATCGAATAAAGGAAGAAGAGAGTCAGCATTTTCTGAGAACCCACCGTGAAGTGGATACTTCAGGTAAATGAGAGCATCCTGGGATGCCTGGGTAGCTCAGTTGGTTAAGTGTTCAACTCTTGGTTTTGGCTCAGGTCATGATCTCATGGTTTGTGGGTTTGAACCCTACATCGGGCTCTGTGCTGATGGTGTGGAGCCTGCTTGAGATTATCTGTGTCCCTCTCTCTCTGCCCCTCTCCTACTTGCTGTCTATCTCTTTGTCTCAAAATAAATAAATAAACATTTATTTCAAAAAATGAGAGTGCCCCACACTCACAACCACTCTCTCTGGATGGATAATTATCTTAATTTCATAGACAAGACAATTAAGGACCCAAGAGGTGCCTAGCCATAATCCATCTTTCATGTGACCTAATGCTATAAGACCCTTTTCCTCCTGGCCGGAGATAATAGGCAAGGACCTTTCTGACACTTTTTCCCAGGAATTTGGGATTGGTGTTCTAAAGCAGCCAGTTTATTTTTCTATGTAACTGGATACTTGGTAACTAGGGTGCAGCCACATACCCCTATGTGGATGGAGAAGCAGAGAAAAGGCATTATAGGGAGAGAAGAATGCAGCACATAGATAAGCAGAGAGGAGAGATACAAAGACAGTCCTGCCCAGGGCTTTTTGGTTCTTCTTACAGTCCATCTGAATTTCCTGATATTTCCTATATACTTATCACATAGTTCTTTTGGTTTAAATTAGCTAGAATTCGTTTGTGTTAAAATGGAAAGAAATGGATTCATCAGTGTTCCTAAGGGGGACTGAGGAAGGCAGGCAGTGAGATAATGTGAACTCCACTCCCCAATGTGCTGAAAATGGTGGGGATCAGGTATTGGGAAATGGAACCATGCTATGCTTCTCATAACTCCCCAGAGAATTACTAAACTGACAAAGTGCTGAGTGAGCCTGGGTTTCTTGTGGGAACAGAGAAGGGGATGGACTCTGAGGACATCCTCATGTGGGTTCTATTGAGACAACACATGGGAAGGCAGCAGGGCAAAGGCAAAGAGGAAGATAAATGAAGGCAGGAAAATTGTGGGAAGGGGATAGAACTATATCAAGCCTCAGAAGGGGGATTCAGGCCAAATTTAACAAATCCAAGAGAGTAGAAAGGTTTGAGCACACATCTGCCTTACATCTGACATCAGAGGCTTAATTTATATAATAACACAAAGTTCTATTTATATTATTTTTATAGAAGCAGTGCATGATGATTTTCTTGTAAAATTCCAAGTTATAAATGTATGTGGAGTATGTAAAGTCCCCACTTTATCCCCAGATATTTACAAGTGAAATTATGGGTGAAACCTGGCCAAGCCCTGAAGAGTACAGTCAAGGGTGAAAAGGGTCCTGGGCTATGTAGGAAGTAGGTGAGAGATGAGAGCACAGCACTGTCCTTCATCCTAGTGGATGTGGTAACAATGCCTGGGGCAGGATTTGCTTTTATTTAGCCTATAACAAGCATACATTAAACAATATCTGTCCTGTAATTTTTTTTTTTTTGAGAGGAAGGTACAGAGGTTTTCTATATACCAATTGTGCCCATACCTCCATAGCCATCTCTGTTATCAACACCCCCCACCAGAGCGGTACCTTTGTTACATTCCATGAACCTACATCCGTACTTCATAATTACCCATAGTCCATAGTTTACATTAAGTTTACTCTTGGTACTGTTGATTCTGTGGGTTTGTGAATGTATAATGACAAGTAGCTACCATTATAGGGTCATACAGAATTATCCTAAAAACCCTTTGTGTTCTACCTATTCATCCCCCCTACTCCCTCTTCTGGCAACCACTGATCTTTTTACTGTCCAGAATGTCATATAGTTGGAATCATACCCCAGGGCACGATTCTAAGCCTTCCTGAATGTTTCTGACAGTGGGTACAGTAGACAGAGCCAGGCCAGTTGGTGTCAAAGTGGTAGGTTCCCATGGGACTACCCACCTCCCTGATCTGTTCCCAGTCCCCATCATGAAGAAGCAGGATGAAGCTAGAGTTGCTTGCTCCAAAATCTCACTTGATTGCCTGTGCTATATAGCCTTTGTCAACTGTTTCTGAACCAGCTAACAGCGTATGGTCATTGAGAAAGAGACCATCAAGAAATTAATTTTTTTTGTCTTTTGTCAACTATCATGATGCAGAGCATTTCAATCAAAGGTTTTGCTCAGTTTGAAGTGTTGGTTAATTGGGACTGAGTAGGTGAATCATATGTTTGTCTTGGGGAATTATTGGGCACCAGCAAGGAGTTAGCGACCAGAAACAGCATGTATAGCTGGAGGGTTTTTTTGTTTGTTTTTTATTGATTTGAAAAGGAATTTTTTTAATACACTTGGTAAAAAATTAAGACAAACAGAAAAATTTTAGATAAAAAATAAAAAGCCTCTCTTCTTACCTTTATTCCTAATGGTATGGTCTGAATATTTATCGCCACCTCAAAACTTATATTTTGAGGTCATAACTCCCAAAGATGATAGTATTAGATGATGACCTTTGAGTGCTGATTAGATCATGAGGGCAGAGGCCTCATGAATGGGATTAGTGCTTTGTAAAAGAGGCTCCACAGAGACTCCGGTCTTTCACCATGTGAGGACATAGTGAGAAGTTGCTGTCCTATGAACCAGAAAAGGGGCTCTCACCAGAAGGTGATTATACTGGTACCTTCACCTTGGATTTTCCAGCCTCCAGAACTGTGAGCAATAAATTTCTTTTGTTTTAAGCATCCAGTCTGTAGTATTTTGTCATAGCAGTTTGAATGGACTAAGTCACCTACCTTTACCATTTTCTTTCCTAGAATTAAAAAAAAACAAACAATGTACTAATGGCCTATTTGTGGAAAATTTTAAAAATTTCAAATAAAGTTTCATTGACCACCTTTGTACATGTATTTTTGGATACTTTAAAAAATATTTATTTTTGAGAGACAGAGACATAGTATGAGCAGGGGAGGGGCAGAAAGTGAGAGGGAGACAGAATGTGAAGCAGGCTCCAGGCACAGAGCCTGATGTGGGGCTCAAACCCACGAACTGCAAGATCATGACCTGAGCCACGCTGGATGCTTAACTGATAGAGCCACCCAGGTACCCCTATTTTTGGGTACTTTTATATCTATAGAATACATTTCTCATAATGTAATTTCTGAGTCAAAATATATGTACATTTTTTAACTTTGCTAGATGTTGCCAAATTTACTTTTGCAAAACTATACTTATGGAGACTTCTACCAACAGTATGTGACTGTTTCTCCACATCGTCACTAATATGGAGGATTACCAAACCTTTAGTATTTTCCAACCTGATAGGGAAAAACAGTGACTTGTTTTGATTTTTTTTACCTTTTTAATGTTGAGTAATGTGGTACACCTATTATCTCTCTCTCTTTTTTTTTTTTACTGAGCAGTTAATTTCCTTTGTTCTTTTGTCTTACTGAATTATAAAGATTCTTTGTTTATTAAGAAACCATACCTTTCTCAGATATATTTCAAGAAATTTTCTTCAGTTTTTGTCTTTGGACTTCGTTTATGATGTCCACCGTATTTGCCATATGGAGGTTAATTATTATTATTATTATTATTATTATTATTACTGAGAGAGAGAGAAAGAGTGAGCTGAGGAGGGGCAGAGAGAGGGGAGAGAGAGAATCTTAAGCAGGCTTCATGCCCAGCATGGCACCCAACTTAGTGCTTGAACCCACCACTGTGAGATCGTGACCTGAACTGAAATTAAGAGGCAAATGGTTAAACTACTGAGCCACCCAGATGCCACTGGAAGTTTATTTCTTAATCTAATTTTTATTTTTGGTAGATACATTCATCAGTCTTTTCCTTCTTGATGGCCTGAGTATAATGGCCCATGCTGGGAGAAAGAACACAAAGACAGCCTTCAAGAAGAGGGAGAGCTACAGACGAGACACCATTCATTCTAATGGAAACACTGGGTCATCTGAGATTTCTCTAGAGTCATTAGGAAAAGCAGTGCAAAAAAACTTCTTTTTTCTGTATTGGGGTGAGAGTGAGGGTATGTTAGAATTAAGGAAGGTGAAGAGTTGAGAGGAAGAACATCTCCAAATGCAGCCTGGTAAGGGAACAGGAAAATAGAGGCTAAGTTACAAGTGAAAAAGGTAGCCTGTTCTTATGTTCTGAGGCTTATTTAGGGTGTGAAGATAACTGTGGCTGGGTGGGTGCAATAAGAAGGTAACTGCAGGTCTGGCTTAACCACCTCTTCTGGTTCCACTATCTCTGGTAAGTTGACCTTTCCTCTCTTCTCCATCTCCATCCCCTTTTTTCTGCAGCTTAACTCTAGTCTGGACAACGAAAATAATCACATCCCACAAAAGACACATTGCCTTCGTCCTGGGGTGAATCTTATTCTGAGGACCAGTGACCTTGGGGTCCTTGGGGATGGAGGTTAATGATCCTTGAGGATGGAGGTTGATATTGCTGTGGCTCTTCCATTCTGGTCTTACCAGATGACACTTCTCATTGAAATGCCCAAAAAGGGAAGGAGAAATTTGTAAGGTATCAATACTGTGAGAAGGAGCCATTTGGAACCGTGACAATTTGACCCTTGTCCTTTCCTATTTAGAAATTGACTTCCTAAATTGGACATCCCCCTTTGCTGCTTGTTTTTTCCTAGATTTCTGATCTTTGGGCATTTTGTATCTCTGGCTCACTCTACTAGAGGAAAGAGAGAAGGTACATTTTACACCAAGCACAATCGCCACTTTACTAATCACTCAGCAAGCCAATGTGTGGCAACTAACCAATGCTAATGTCTCAATTGAGGTTTGGGATTATGCTAATGTGAGGTCAAACTAACAACTGAGGATAGAGGGGGGAATAAAGGCAGAAGGGGAGGAGATGGGTGTGGCAAAGCAGTGGTGAACGTGGTGGATGAAAATGAACAGAGGAAGTTGGGAGGTGGCAGCCTCTCTTGTTTCAATCACTGGAATTTACACCCACCACAGCAGCAGTGAGGTTCTTTAAGTTGACTTGCACTTGACTTGCAGAGAACTTTGGGGGCAGTTCGTTATCCATGTTGGAAGTAGGGGTTAAAAAGTAAGGATGCAGTGAATGAGAGAAAATCCTGCCCTGCTGAAGGAGCGCTCAGCAGGTTCCAGGGATTGTTGTGAATACAGACTTTCTCCAGGCTGATTAAATGGAATTAACTCCATGGTCTGGGATTGTACAACCTCCCGTTGCTCTCATCTCTCCAAACCCTTGTTTTACCTCTTCAGAGCCTCCTGGAACCCTGAGGAATTTATTAATGAGGTCCAATTACAGGAAATTTCAGGTTTTAATCAACTCTGGATGCATGACTGTAGAGTTCAGCTCAACCCCCTTGAGAAAATGTATATTAAACAAGATTTCACTTGATTTCCTTGCTGTTTTTCCATGTCTCGCCGTCTCCCTCTTTCCAATCATCTGTAGCGTCCCCACCTCTGCTCCCCCATTTCTCTTCTGCCCTCATCTTTCCACCCCCCAGCTTTCCACCCCCCAGCTTTCACACAGAGGAGTGGACTTCAGCTGCCCCCCCTCCGCCCCTTTTTAAAATGCAGAACAAGCAGAGCACAGCAGACTGGTAGACAGCTGGTTTCTGTCCAAGCCCTCCCCAAACCTAATTTGTGGCTTTCATCTAGGTGTGCTGGAAAGACTTTTCCTGGTCATTTCTACCCAGTCCACTGTTAGCAAACAGCCTTTGTTTCCTCTTCAAGGATATTTTTGAAGACAGATCAGAGGCTTGAAAACACTTGGAATAACTCTTTAAACAGGTTTTCCAAACACTGGTGGCCGGAAACAAAGGAGGTGGGTGGGAGCATCAGCCCTGAATAATGTTCTATTTATCATCCAGTGTTGCCTCAGGCCCTGCACAGCTTTGGGTTCTCCTGGCAAGTCTGTGGAAATTTTGTAGACTTCCGGGGCTTGGTCTCTGCGGAGGCTGCTCCTTACCCTGGGAGAGATGGGCCCTCCACCAGCTGCTGTGGGAATGGCACATCTGGCATTTCAGCAGCCACTTCCTCCCCAGGGAAAAGCCAGGACTCCACCCTGTGCAGTTTCACAAAGTGATGCTGGGCTCCTGGGAATGCAGGAGTGGTTGTGAGCTGTTAACATCCTCCGGACTCCTGTGGGGCCTGCAGGCTCTGCTCAGCCGGTTAAACATTCTTCATCTGGGGAAGACATTTAAAGTGACCATTGCATGGCATGCCCAGGATATTCATAGTTGGAAATTTTATTTAACAAGGTGGGAAGTCCAGTTTAAAAAAAAAAAATCTAAGTTGGCTGGAAGATTTTCCTTCATAGGTGTTAGCTGTAATCTTGCCTCTTAGATGAAGCCATCTTCATCTGCTTTAGCTGGCAGGGATCTCTTTAATAAGCCAAGATTCTTTTGGTTGAAGGTGACCAGAAAGCAACTGGATCTATATAGACTGGACAAATGAGGGCATTTGTCAGCTCCTGAAATCAGGATGGGAATATAGGTAGGTCTTAGGAATGAATGGAATCCATGTTGTGTTAGATCTGGCTCATACTGGTTCTTGAGAACTGATAGTTCAGTTTTTAGGAGTTATGTGAGCCCTGTTATATACAGCCATTATTAAAAGTTAAGTTGTATAAACTCATGACTAAAAAATTATATTAAACATGAAGATAATAGCATCCTAAAAACTCATCACTTCCTAATTATTTTACTGCATTTAGATATTTCTGTGCTCTTGAGATTGCTTATATCTATTGTATCTCTGTGTTAGAAACACTGTATAATGGTGGGCTGTTGTTCATCCCTTTCCAACTCTGTTTTCAGTAATGTTATATTGGAAGCTTGAAACTGACCATGGTGGAAGTATTTAAACCATAGACACTCACAAATGTTGCACATTGCGGCTTGATCCAATGTTGATTGTCTAGAGTCTAGACTTTAAAAAGTGATGGAGAAAACATTGATAATGCCAATCGAATGGAAAAGTATGTCATATTTGTGAATGTTACATTGTGAATGGCATCAAAGAAAATGAGAAAATATTCTTTCATTTTTTGGAGGACTGTTCTCTGCTTTGACCTAGGACAGATTTGCAAATGGCCACTTACCTGGAATATATGTCACTAGTTGTATCTGGCTGGTAGGAGCTTTATTGTTTTTATTGCCTGTGTTTTACTTGGGGGAGAAATAACCATTATCCTCTATTCACCCTACTGCATTGCTTTTTTTGTGGATGGGAGAGATTTAATTGGGGGTTATCTTGGTGCCCTTTAAATCCAGGCCAGCATCTGTCACCCAGTAATCAGGCGGCAAGTTTGGTGTGTGCACATATGTTCTCCTTCAGATTCTTTGGCCCATGGTCTTTATCATCATTGTTGTCCACTGATGCTGGCAGATAGACTTGGCCCTTTTTGCCAACTTGGGACATGAGTAGAGCAGTTCATGAAGTTCTTATTCAGAATCCTGATTACAGATTAAAATCTCTGTGAAACTCGTGAAGGAGAGCCATTTCTGCTGGGAAGGTGTCAGTGATCCTATGGATTAGCAGAGCTGGTAGAGTGGGACAGGGGAGGATGACCTTACACAGGTCATGCAACCAGTACTACTGAATGGTCATTGCACCCATTACTCTGCCTCCATGCAGTTGCACTGAAACTGTTTATTTATTTGTTAAAAAAAAATTTTTAAGGGGTACCTGGGTGGCTCAGTTGGTTAAGCATCCGATTTCAGCTCAGGTCATGCTCTCACAATTCATGAGTTCAAGTCCCATGTTGAGCTCTGCACTGATAGCTCAGAGCCTGTAGCTTGCTTCGGGTTCTGTGTCTCCCTGTCTCTCTCTGCTCCTCCCTGGCTTGTGCTCTTTCTCTCTCAAAAATAAATAAATAAAAATTTTTTTAAAATAAATTAATTAAAAAAATTTATTTTAATTTATTTAAGCCATCTCCAAACCCAACATGGGGCTCGAACTCATGGCCCTGAGATCAAGAGTTGTGTGCTCTTCCAACCGAGCCAGCCAGGAGCCCCTCACTAAAACCATTGAAAGAGCAGTATATAAAAAGAAAACTTAAAAAAAACATGATTATATTTAAAAATACATTCCAATGCCTTAGTGCAGTCTTTGCTTCTGCACTGTAAGCTGATTTCTCCTTATTTGGTTTTCCAGATATACACAAAGAAATCACTGTATTTGATACTTGACGCTACTAATTGTCCCTGTTCATTTTCTCTTCTGAGAAAAACTTTTTTTTAAACTTTTAAGTGTCTCCCACAATGATTATAAGGCATCACCCTTCACACATATGTTTTTTTTTTAAGTCTTCAGACAAAGGGCTTGCTTTAATATTTTGTTTGTATCCTTTTTTAAAAAATTAAAAAAAAAGATTTGGCCTCAATGAAATATTTTGTATTCTCTCCTATGCTGATTTCTCTTTTCTCTGAAGTTTTTAAAGCTATGGTCAGTGGTATGTAATTTATTTGTTTCTATTTGTTTCCTGTGTGGAGCTCTTTTGTATCCTCAACAGAAGTATTAAGCTATGGAGGGCAAGGATAATAACTTACACTTTTCTGTCCCTTAGTACCTACTAAAGTGGTAGAAAATAGTTACCATTCGAAAAGAGCTTGTTAATTTGCTGGCTTATTGGATAACAGCTGTAAGAAATCTTCTTCCTTCTAATGTCTACATACTTCTGATTTGCTGCTTTTAAACCACTGACAGTGGGAGAAATCAAATGAAAACTTGTTAGAATTGTGGACAAAGTAAGGGTAACTTAGCTCTGAGTGATATGCTAAAGTATCTCTTATGAATGAAATTCTTGACTGTTAGACATAAATGTTCCTAATACCTATTTTGCCTACTCAGAAGCTCCTCCTAACTCTTGTCCTTACTGTTTGATCATTACCATGTTTTGAATTGATTGAGGTTGCTAAAACAGTTCTGGGTAAGTGATGTCACTGTCATGGCCTAACAAGTAAGTTAATAATTAAAACATTTTTAAATTAATTTTTAAAATTCAAGTATAATTAGCATACAGTGTTATGTTAGTTTCAGGTGTACAATATAATGGTTCAACAATTCTGTACATTACTTAGTGCTCATATGATAGTATACTCTTAATCCCCTTCACCTATTTCACCTATCCTCTGTCCCTCTCCCCTCTGGTGACAGTCTGTACTCTGTATTTAAGAATCTGTTTTTTTTGTTGTTGTTATCTCTTTTTTCCCTTATTTATTTTGTTTCTTAAATTCCACATACGAGTGAAATCATATGGTATTTGTCTTTCTCTGATTTATTTCACTTAGCATTACCCTCTAGAATTTTTTTTAACACTTTCAAATCCAGGGAATAGGGACTCCTTTTGACTCTATAGTTCTTGACTAATAAATGATTTGGCTGCATTTTTGGTGAACTGTGAAAAATCTAATGAAAATGTGATATTTATAATGGGAGGTATACAATTTTGTCTTCAGATAGCTGAAAGGACTAAGTTTTTGCCTTCTAAAAATAACCCAAATGAATCCATAAACCATAGTAATACATTTAAGTTATATATAACATAAGATTTTCTTCAACAGATCTCTGTAACTAATAACTTATTATTTGGTATTTTAAAAAGTGGTAAAATTCCTAACAATATTCACCTTTGTTTATAAATACAGGACATAAGGGATTTGGAAAATCACCTCAAGTATACTAAAAAGGGTTATAATTGTATTAGTATAAATCATTCATATCCAGGGGTTAGCACTTATTGAAAAAATATGGGACTTATTTTTATGGGTAACCCAAGATAGTTTGGTTTTCGTGGGCATTGGATATACACTTCTTCTACACCAGTGCAACTTCACTAACATTTATTTAGTCCCTACCACGGTCAGTATTCCCATGCAGACTCTCAGCCAATATTAAACAGATAAAACATTGCTTAGTTTAAAAAATCTAGTGGGAAAAAAAAATCCAATGAAATTAGTGATAGGAAGGATGATATGGTTTTATAGTCTCAAGCAGGTATTTATTGAGTGCCTACGGTGTGCCAAGAACTGTAGTATTATTTTATATTCTTGGTTATAGATGAGCAAATTGAAGCTCAGAGAGGTTAAGATGATTTGTTTAAAGCTATGTTGTGTAGTCAGGTCTAATTCCAAAGGATGACCTTTTCTTTTCCTTCCATTGCCTCTAATGTGGCTAAAACCAGTATTTCTTGCCCTGATAGGATCCCTTCTCCCCTTAATTGGGCTGGGAGTGGGGCTGTGATCTGGGGAAAGAGTGTTACCCACAACAACATGGGATGGAGACAGAAGGGCTCAGATCCCAGCAATGACCAAAATGCCTTGTGGATGGAAATTCTAGCTCCCTGACTTACAAAAAGTTTGAGATAATTGGCACTGGTATTAGCAAGATGTGCTTTGAGCTTTTCAGATGAAAGGCTCTAGGTGAGTATAAAGTATGGCTATTAAAGGCTGTCATGGAATTTTATATAAAGGAGAGTGCTTGGTAATTATAAGATGGCTACTCATTTGTAGATTTACTTTCTAGTTTAATCTCTCATTGGTGTTATTACAAGAGCTAGAAAAGTGCCTAAAGGTTTACAACCAAGACTCAAAAGCTAAGTTTGCATGTCCTGGATAAACCTATCTGCTTAAAATAATAAAAATAATAGTAGTCATTAAAATGAATTCTGTTTATACCTTGTTTTTGCTTGAATGGCTTTAGAGTCTCTGCAAACTTTAGCCTTTAGCAACTATATTAATTCACTGGCCTGTGACTTATCTGAGAATCTGAGAACATTTTAGCAATAATAGGAACTGATAGGACTACAGGATTAATTAGGCATCTCTCTGCAGCATACCTGTTGGGGAGGAGGAGAGGCGAAAGCTGAATATTATTTTTATGTAGCCTGGATGGCCACAAATTTTTAACTCCTTTTATCATCTTAGCCAATCCTAGATCAGCCCTGAAGGTTGTTATTATAAAGTACCCCCCACCCTCCCCGCAAGTTAATGTTTCCCTTTGTTTTGTCTATTGTTTAGTTTTAAATGACCCAGGCAGTGGCTCAGAAAGGAATGCAATTCCCATAAAACATTTTCCCACATTAAACAATTAAAAATTATTTGGAGGAAAAAGAGAGAGAGGGAAAGCAAGAGAAGGAACTTGGAGTTTTTTAAAAACCTGTATTGGAAACTTGGTTGATATTTTTTCTTGTGGCTATATATAGAAAGCTTAGGACAGGGTATGTGCATGGCCAAGGTCATAGAGTAGAGGAGAGCCAATAAATAGGGATGGATATGGACTGACTGGATCATGATGTGTAATAGCACATGCTTTATTAACAACATTTGTTAAAAGCCACATTTTGTTATTCTTTTTTTTCTTGTATCCTGGTTTCAAAGACTATCCATAGATACCCTCTGCAATTATTTTCTTTCTCCCAGCTTTTTCCACTTTCTCTTCTTATAATTCTCACTTGATTGTTCAAAAATGCAGCCAGTGGGCTCCTTACTCACCTCCCCAGCCTCCCCAGTTAAGGTAATGATAACTCTTATAATGAATTCACCTCCAACTGTATATTGGCTTGGACACAATAGACTTGTTTTTTCTTGCTGATGTTATGTCTAAAATAGATGTCTTGATAGTTAAAATAGATGTCCTGATCGATACAGTTCTATCCTTCAAGCAGTGATGCAGGAGTCTGAACTCCTTTTGTCTTGCGGCTTCATTGTCTTCAACATGTGGCTTCCAAAGTTGCCCTGGCCATGAGCACCCACATTTCAGAAGGAAAATAGCATGGAGAAACACAGGTGGAAGATTTTTGTGTACCTGGTTTGTGGAAGTGGCCTACAACATTCTGTTAATGTTAGTTTGGCTAAAACTTGGCCACCTGGCCACACCCAACTGCAGAGGAATCTGGAAAATGTAGTGGGTTGCATTTCTAGGAAGAAGACAGCCTGGCTTGGACATTTTCTCCACTTTTGGTTTCTGTGGTCCCTTTTCCTTTCATCAATTCTTCAGGGATTCCTTTACTGCTCCTGTTCTTATATTCTCTTAGTAGAGAGTACAACTGACTCTTTTTAAGTTCCTTCTTCTTTCTTTCTTTCTTTCTTTCTTTCTTTCTTTCTTTCTTTCTTTCTTTCTTTCTTTCTTTCTTTCTTTCCTTCCTTCAAAAATTGTGGTAAGGTATACATAACATAAAACTTCCCATTTTAACCATTTTTAAGTATACAGTTCAGTGGCATTAAGCACATTCACATTGTTGTACTGCTGTCACCACCATCTATATCCAGAACTTTTTTCATCTTGCAAAAACCCAAACTCTCCATATCTATTAAATACTTACTTCCTATTCCCTCCCTTCTCCCAGCCCTCAGCAACCACCATTTTCCTTTCCACCTCTATGAATTTATCTTTTTTATCTTATTCCACAAAACATCACACTGGCTTGCCATGTTATGTTAATTGGATCTGATCAGCAGGAAGTAGGTAGTCCTTTTTTTTTTTTCCTCCCAAGCTTTATTGAGATGTAATTGACATATCACATTGTGTAAGATTAAGATGTAGGGGTCTACTTTTTGTGGGAGCCCCTTAGCTCCCAACCTTTTTCCATGATGCCAAATCTATGGGATCCTGGATTCCCTCTCTTCAATCTCTTCTCATTGTATGTTATCTTATATCTCATAGAAGAAATACTGAGCTCCCTGTCCTGCCCAGCTCTCCTCTTTCCTTGGGTGTCCCCCTTTTACCTTCTCCTAAGACTCTTTTAGTCTTACCCCCTGTGTACTTTATGCCTCATTCATATTCTGTGTAGTTGCTCTATCTGCCCCATCCCCCCCACATTCCTTCCTCAAATTCTGACTACCTCCTCCTTATTTAACTTTTTAATCCCCATTTACTCTAGGGCCTTAAGGGTGATGGTCCTTTTACTCTCCTGATGAAACATAAGCTTCTGCTTTGTGGTCTCCTAAACCATCTGAGCTGTCTCACTCCAGTTCTCAGTCCTAACCACCATTTAGGTGATCCCACTTACATAACCCTTTTGGGCTGATAAGAACAATTTCTCACTTTTTTTTTTTAATTTTTTTTTTAACGTTTATTTATTTTTGAGACAGAAAGAGACAGAGCATGAATGGGGAAGGGTCAGAGAGAGGGAGACACAGAATCCGAAACAGGCTCCAGGCTCTGAGCTGTCAGCACAGAGCCCGACGCGGGGCTCGAACCCACAGACTGCGAGATCATGACCTGAGCCGAAGTCGGCCGCTTAACCGACTGAGCCACCCAGGCGCCCCAATTTCTCACTTTTTATTGTACGAATTACATAAACAATCTGAAATATAAGCATCATTTGTGTCATTTCACTCATGGGGAAACAGATTCAGGAAGAAAAGTGATTTTAGCAAGGTGACACAGTATATTCAGGATGAAGACCTTAGCTCAAGTTTATAAACAATAAAGGCTTAAGCTCAAAGCCCGTCACTCTTTTGAGTTTCTTGAAGCATACAGTTTTTTCCACCTAAATCATCTGTTGCAAATACTTATTCCTGCTCTCTTCATTTTCCTGCTGCTTCAGGCTCTTAACCTCCTCTGTTGTCTCTGGCCCAAAACTTAGAACTTCTTCATGCCCTGCCTTCACAGCTTTAAACTCAAGACTTCTCAGAACACAATGGAATGCCCCTGGAAGGAGCATATGCTACATACATAGTTAAAACTCTGAAATGCTGAAAAGATATGTCAACTGGTTATTTATTTATTTAAATTCTGTTGTAGGAAGGGTAATGTGTTTGCCTAATGTGAGACTGTAGACATTAAACAAACAAGGGAATACATAAAAGATTTATCCATCATTCAGACAACAGGTTTTGAGTCCCATTTAGGTAACTTTTGTGATTAAAGTTGTGAATGATATAAAGAATGAATGAGAGTCCCTTCTGTCAAGGAGCCTTAGAATAACAGAGGAGATAAGACTAAGATCCTGATAATGCTGACAAAACATGGAGAATGATAGTGCCAGCATGAAGCACAAAGTTCACCTGCTACTTCAGATGATGACTAACAAGAATATACTCAGCTGGAAAAGTTGAAGGTCCATCTTATGAAGGAAGTGGAAATTTGAACTGGTGTTCATCACCATTAATATAGTTATTAACTTGACAATCTAATCACCTATTACCAGTTTGCTGTTAGATATGTGTCACAGAACATAATACATGTTGTCCCTATCTTTAGAGATCTCATTGTGTAGTTAGGAAGAAAGTCGCCCCACTGATGACTATACATATACGCATTTTATGGCCGTAGGGATAAGTGTTATGACGGAAAAGCACAAGGTGTGTGAGAATGTATAATAGGGAGATACTACAAGGTTTGCAGCAGAGGAACATGATTTAAATGGAGAGGGAGTGAGTAGAAGGAGACATCTAGTTAGGCAGAAGAAAGGATGGAGCAACACAATAAAGCAGTGTTAAGTTGAAGTGGAAGGGAAAGTAGGGAAAGTAGTAGGAGAGCCTTCTCAGGTGTCAGGAATCTGAACTTGATTTATTAGACAATGAAGAAACCAATGAAAGTTAAGGTAATCAGGGAGAACACTTGTAATCCAGATCAGAACAAGACCACATGAGAATAAATTACACTTGTTTTTGTACATCAAACCATCTTGGTCCTTGCAAGAGGCAAGATGAGACACGATCAGCACCATAGCAGTGGATTCATGTACGTTTCCATGGAAATCCTTTCTATAGTTCATGACTGAAAGTCTTGGTCTGTTTGCCTATGTCACATTATGAAGAGCAAGAGGAAAGAACTTAGAAAGTGGATCAGGAAACAGTAAGGAGGAATGTCTTTTCACATCCCTGCAAATCTGAGACATGAAACAAACATGAAAGATGAGTACTTCCCAGCACATCCCAGGTCAGTGCAAGAACAGCCAAGGGAACACTCCTCTTCTTCTTCTTCTTCTTCTTCTTCTTCTTCTTCTTCTTCTTCTTCTTCTTCTTCTTCTTCTTCTTCTTCTTCTTCTTCTTTACAGCTTGGATAGGACAGAAATGAGAACTTTTTCTGGATCATGAGAGTTTTCCTTTCTTTGTCTTTTTCAAGTGGAGCCCAGCATAGCTCTGTTCTGCCACAACTCACATAGCAGTTTTGAAGTGAGACTATTTACCAAGAGCAGAGAGACACACCCCACCACTGGGAACATCACCAGGTCTCCCCATGCACTTCCTCCTGAACGTCTTCTTCAGCTAGGTTACACCTGGCATGTAGACCCTGGCATGCAGCTACTCACTGCATTCCTTACAAACTCAAAGCCCCTGGTGGGCAGAGTGATGACTGGCCACCATCCAGACAGTAAACAATAGAGGCAGTTATTATGCAGTCATTAAGCTTGCCAATTACATATTAACCCAGGCAGTGTGTAAATGGGAGCACTATCCACTATTTTTTCCTTCTCTTTCTCTGCCTTGTTTTCCCCTAGAAAATAAAAACAGACTGCGTTCTACCACTTTCTCAACATCATCACTGCTTCCAATATTTCATTTGTGGAAGCAATCATATCAATTTGGAAATTTCTTTAACATGAATGTTTATCTTTCATTTTTTTTGTGACTTCTAATACAGACAACACTTTAATGGGAATACAGGGAGCTGATTTTTCTGCTTTCTATAAATCTGTGATTCCTTTTCCACTTTGAGTTCCTTATTTGAAAGGACCATGTTAATAGAAAATATCATCCTGATTAAGTAATACAATTAGGTATAAAAGGATATTATATGTTTCAAAATCTCTTTCTAGTACATCTATAAGACTCTATTTCCCACTCATCTTCATCTAGATAGATGCCACCCAAAGATATTCTTGTCCATTTGAAGACCAGTAACAGTTGCCTTTGTGGTCAAAGTTGATTTAAAAAAAAAAAAATGAGGGGGCTCAGGTCACAATCTCACGGCTCGTGGGTTTGAGCCCTGCATCAGGCTCTGAGCTGTCAGCACAGCTGTCATACTTTCTGTCTTTCTGCTCGCTCTCTCTCTCAAATATAAATAAATACTAAAAATAAATAAATAAATAAATAAATAAATAAATTTAAAAAATGAGGAGTAGACCTGGAAGCAATTACACATAGCATTTTTCAGGGCAGATGGTGAAGTGGGCAGACTTTCTCTTCAATGCCTCCAGCCTTTCTTTTTTCCTGTGTTCACTCTCCCTTCAGTGCCCTTGACCTCTCCTTTTCCTCTTGTTTTTCCAAAACTAGATCTAAGAATTGAGCCAAGTCAGTCTCTATCCCCTTATGTGCTTTAGTGAATCCAGGGAATGCTTAGTTCTGCTATGTTTACCCTGAAAGCCTTATCTTTAATTGTGGAATGAAAGGAATTTCAGGTATCAAATCACAACTCAAAGCTCAAGTTTTCAAGTTCTATTCACATAGAGGTCAGAAAAAACAATTTATTATTGGAAGGGAAGGCCTTTTTTAGCAGGCTCCTTTCCTAGACTCTAGAAGTAACTGGTCTCTACTCTCTTTTTTTTGTGGAGCCATCCTTAGAGGAGAGGGTATGAGGCTGGAATGGGTAGGAAAAATAGCAGAGAGAGATTTCTTAATATTGCTTGATAAGATGTTTGAGACCTATGCCAGTTAATCCTAATAAAAGTAGGAATAAGAGGATATGTGGATCAGAAGTGTGAAAAGGATCTGTCAAAATAAGGCAATGACCCTCTCCTTTCTTGTAATTTAGCAGAAATTACCCAGGAGGCATCAATGTTCAGGGCAGCCCTGATACTTCATTTTGGGGGAAATCTGGAGTGAGGTCTTGCTTGCTTAAATTATCACATTGCTTCTAGAGACTTGGGAACATTTTCATGTTGCTGGGCATGAACTCATGAGATCATTTTCTCAGATTTGGTTTATGCATAGAGGGTAGTACAGTGTCTTCACTAGAAAGACTGCAGACTTGATTTATCATCTTGAATCTGTCTATAGATATAGGCTAATGCACTTATTCTGGAGCTCAATTTTAGTACAATGGAATTGACTCATCAGTCATTGAGGTTCCTTCTAGCTCCAAAATTCTGATGATCTCTGAGATCTATGAAGTAAAATTAGTTGGTGAAACTTGATATAATGCCATTTAAGCCAAAATGCTTTGAGTCAGAGCACTGGTAAAAGGTAAAAACCAAGAATGTAAGGAATGGTGGCTATTTTCCAAGGATCGTTGTCTCCCAAATTGGACCAATTTTAAGGTCAATACTAACTGCATCCCCAATAAGATTGTTCAGGGAAATATGCTTATAAAAGGTGGGAAGGAACAGACTGGGTCTTGAAGAGTAAAGGGAGAGGCCAGTTTCTCCTAATGATTGTGTTTTGAGCTTACAAATGGCACAGCCTCTTCTTTGATATAATGATTAAACTGAGCCATAGGAGAGTTCCCTGAAAAACCAAGTCACAAGTCAGCTATCAGATGATCAAGAGTATTTATTTCACAATTGACTGACTGTTTCAAAAGTACTCTTAGCAGCCCAGATCTTCAGGTTAAAGGCATCCAGTAAGCACTGGGCCTCGTATATAAGTGGAAGGACAATAGAAAATTAAAAGAAAGGTGATAATTTCAGAGATTTTTAGGATTTCTATTTTGGCAGAGTATTTCTGTCTTCAGTGCCATTGTGGGTACTTTCTTCAGTAGCACACCTGGTTAAATAATGGTGTTAGTGAAGTCAAGGTCCAGTGTTGAGACACATGGGCCAGTCATATCTAATTCAATAATAATTGACCAGATCTCTTGTGTCCTTGGTACTTTGCCAGGAAAGACAGAACAAAAGACAAGACATATTCATGGACCTGGAGGAATGTAGAGTTTAGCAGAGAATGCAAAAACATTTTACATTAGTTGACAAACTTGGAAATCGTTCAGTCTTGCAGATAAAGACTATGTCACCAGTCTTTCAAGCCATCTCAAGAATGGGGGTCACAAGAGGGACTGAATGAGTTATTTGGAGCAGGGTAAACTCATCATTCCAGAGCTTGTGTATTTGGGGGGTTTTGGTGTCTTTATTCCATACGTGAAGATTAATGTATTTTCTAGTTAGAATGTTGATGGCTATTTATTTTCTCATTAATAAATACAAGTACTGTATTTAGTGATGGAATGACTGGCAATTGGGGTCAAGCTCCTCCAACTTTTTTTTTTTTTAATTATTATTTTTTTTAACGTTTATTTATTTTTGAGACAGAGAGAGATAGAGCATGAACAGGGGAGGGGCAGAGAGAGAGGGAGACACAGAATCGGAAGCAGGCTCCAGGCTCTGAGCCATCAGCCCAGAGCCCGACGCGGGGCTCAAACTCATGGACTCACAGACCGTGAGATCGTGACCTGAGCTGAAGTCGGATGCTTAACCGACTGAGCCACCCAGGCGCCCCAAGCTCCTCCAACTTTTAAAGGAACAAGGAAAGATGAGGAAGATGTTCTGTGACACAAATTGATAAAAATCTGTGAATCTGTCAATATTAAAGGCTTTATGCCAGTTTGTGGATTCCTTTTATATTCCCTACTCTCATAATCCTATGTATGGGATTGATGAGCCATGTGTTTTGATCCTCAGAAAGGCTCTGCCTATGGGTTGCAGCATAGAGTTTTATTGGCTCTTCAAGCAAAAGCTGGTTTTAGAAGCCTGAAGATTGATGGGTACTTGCAGACCCTCTCATTCCACCCTTGCCTGCAGGCAGGACTGTTCCTTTTGCAGAGCTGGTACAGACTCCTTGAATAAGAAATGTGCCAGTATTCCTCTTGCTGTTAGCAGCTTTGGAAGATTTAAATATATTTGGGTTTTCTCTTGCTGCTCCCTGCTTAGTCTCAGTGAGTTTTTCTCCCTTTAATCTTTATGGAAGATCTCTTGTAAAAGAGAAAAAAAAGAAAAAGAAAATCTTGCTTTTTACAATTTGAAAAGTTTTAATAGATTAAGAAGTTATTTTAAAAAATTATGACCATTTGGGATGAGCACTGGGTGTTGTATGGAAACCAATTTGACAGTAAATTTCATATATTAAAAAATAAAAAATAAAAAATAAAAAAATAAAAAAAATGAAAAAAAAATTATGACCAAGTTACATTTATTTTAACAATTCTGAATTACTATACAAAAGCTATTATATTAACCAAATAAAGGAGAAAAATCACGTGATCATATAAATAAATGTAGATTATTATTATTATTTTTTTTTTACAGAAAATCGCATCCATTCTTGATATAAACTCCTAGGAAACAAGGTATAGAGGAAATTTCTTAATTTGAAAAACAACATATAGAAAAACCTATGGCTAAGATCACTGTTTGTGGTAAAATGTTGAGTGTCTTTATCAGAGTCCTCAGAGATTGAGAAATCGAATCTTGAGGGAGAGCTCTCAGGTGAAATCTGTAATAAAGAGAAGGAAGCAGGCTAAGACAGGAGAAATGGTAAGGCAAAGATGTAGATTCAGGGAACTCTAAAACATGAATAGTACTACAGAGTTGCTCCCCATTGAGGCAAGGCAGTGGGTCTTTATGGTACCCCATATCTGTTAGTTATTGGCTGGAGGCCTTCCTCAGGGGCAGGGCACAACGTCCCATATATTCTATCTCCAAGTGGCTGCCACTGGCCAAGGGCAATTCTGAAGGGTGGAATGCATCTGTGAGCTGATAGAAGCCCTCCCCACACCCCTTCCCTCTTGGGCAACCAGGAGAATCCTTGCACCAGTACAATAAAGGAGGGCTGGGCGGGGCACCAATAGAGTCGACTAGATTGAGTTTTTTATATTAAAAAGAATTTCATTCACCCAAAGCTAGGAAAATCTTTATTTTAATCATTTCTGGGGCTCTGACTGGTTCACATTCCAAGTTTTGATCTGGTATCATTTCCCTTCTACCTGTGGAGCCTCCTCTAACATTTTTTTTTTTTTTTTTTTTTTTTTTTTGTAGTGTAAGTCTGCTAGTAACAAATTCTCTCAGTTTCTACTTGTCTGAAAAAGTCTTTTCTTTCTTTTTTGATATGTTTTTCACCGGGCATAAATTCTGGGTTAATAGTTCCCCACCCCCCCCCCCCCCCGCCCCCAGCATTTTAAAGGTATCATTCTATATTGTTTGATACGGTTTCACATGAGAAGCTTACTGTCAGTCTTAGCTTTGTTTCTCTGTATGTAATATTTCCTTTTTATTTGAGTGTCTTAAAGATTTTCTCTTTAAGTTTTAAGCCACTTAAGTATTATGGGTCTAGATATATGTTTGTGGTGTGAGTTTTGTTTCTCTCCCTTCTCTTTTACTGTTATCTGTTTGGGGGGGTCCTCTGAGCTTCTTGGACTTGTGGCTTAATATATTTCATTATTTTTGTGGGGAAATACTCAGCTTTTATATCTTCAAATATTTATTCCACCCTACACATATGTTATACCCATAGTTCTAATGGTTCTATTTAGTATTTGCTTTTCTTCACTTGTTTTTCTCTGTTTCAGTTTGCATAATTTCTATTGACCTAGTTTCAAGTTCACTAATTTTTTCTCACTTATTTTTTTCCTGTTGGCTTGTTGAATCTTTTGATCAGCCAGTTAAAGACATTTTTTTTTTTTTTCAACTTTTTTAAATTTATTTTTGGGACAGAGAGAGACAGAGCATGAACGGGGGAGGGGCAGAGAGAGAGGGAGACACAGAATCAGAAACAGGCTCCAGGCTCCGAGCCGAGCCATCAGCCCAGAGCCTGACGCGGGGCTCGAACTCACGGACCGCGAGATCGTGACCTGGCTGAAGTCGGACGCCTAACCGACTGCGCCACCCAGGCGCCCCAAGACATTTTTTATTTGTTATGATTTTTAAAAAATTTATATAGCATTTTTGTTTTTTTTCCCTAAGTGTTTATTTCTTTGGTGAAATTTTCCATCTGGGTTTGCATGCTGTTCACCTTTTCCACTAGAGTGTTTAAGATATGTTATTTTATCTATTTTTTTTTACTTGGTCATTTTATTTTATTAAATTTTTTTAAAATTTTATTTTAATTCCAGTAGAGTTAACATACGGTGTTGTATTGCTTTCAGGTATGCAATATAGTGACTCAATAATTCTATACATTATTCAGTGCTCATCATGATAAATTTACTCTTAATTCCCTCTCCTATTTCACCCATTTACCACCCACCTCCCCTCTGGTAGCCATAATAGTCTGTTTTTTGGTTTGTCTCTTTTTTTCTTTGTTCATTTGTTTTGTTTCTTAAATTACACATATGAGTGAAATCATATAGTATTTGTCTTTCTCTGACTGACTTATTTCACTAAGCATTGTACTCTCTAGGTCCATCCATGTTGTTGAAAATGGCAAGATGTCACTCTATTTTAGTGGATGAGTAATATTCCATTGTGCATACATTTTTCACATCTTCTTTATCTATTCATTTATTGATGGACCCTTGAATTTCTTCCTTAGTTTGGCTATTGTAAATAATGCTGTTATAAACATAGGGGCGCATATATATCCCCCAGTGTGATTGCTGGTTCTTAGGGCTGTTCTATTTTTAACTTTTTTAAGAATCTCTGTTCTGTTTTCCACAGTGGCTGCACCATTTTGCAATCCCACCAATAGTGCATGCAGTTTCCTTTTTCTCCATATTCTCGCCAGCATCTGTTGTTTCTTGTGTTTTAGATTTTAGCCATTCTAATGGGTCTGAGGTGATATCTCATTGTGGTTTTAATTTGCATTTTTCTGATGATGAGTAATGTTGAGCATCTTTTCATGTATCTCTTGGCCATCTTTATGTCATCTTTAGAGAAATGTCTGTTTATGTCTTCTGCCCATCTTTTAAATGGACTGTTTGGGTTTGTTTTTGTTTTTTTTTCATGTTCAGTTGTGTAAGGTCTTTATATGTTTTGGATACTAACCCTTTATCTGATATGTCATTTGCAAATATCTTCTCCCATTCAGTAGGCTTTTAGCTTTATTGATTGTTTCCTTTGCCATGCAGAAGCTTTTTATTTTGATGTAATCCCAATAGTTCATTTTTGCTTTTATGTCCCTTGCCTCAGGAGACATATCTAGAAAAATATTGCTAAGGCTAATGTCAGAAAAATTACTGCTTGTGCTCTCTTCTAGGATTTTTATGGTTTCAGGTCTTGAATTTAAGTCCTTAATTCATTTTGAGTTAATTTTTTTGTGTGGTGTAAGAAGTGGTCCAGTGTAAAGGTGGTCCAGTTTCATTTTTTTGCACATAGCTGTCCAGTTTTCCCAACACTATTTGCTGAAGAGGCTATCTTTTTCTTATATATTCTTGTTGATGATTCATTGGCCATATAATTGTGGGTTCATTTCTGGGCTCTCTATTCTGTTCTGTTAATCTGTGTGTCTGTTTTGTGCAAGTACCATACTGTTTTGATTACAACAGCTTTGTAGTATACCTTGAAACCTGGGATTGTGATACCTTCAGTTTTGTTCTTCTTTTTCAAGATTGTTTTGGCTATTCAGGATCTTTTGTGGTTCCAAACAGATTTTAGGATTGTTTGTTCAAGCTCTGTGAAAATGCTGTTGGTGTCATGATAGGAATTGCATTAAATCTGTAGATTATTTTTGGTAGAAATGGATATTTCAATAGTATTAGTTCTTCCAGTTCATGAACATAGAATATCTTTTTATTTATTTGTGTCATCTTCAGTTTTTTCATTAGTGTTTTATATTTTTTAGAATACAGGTCTTTCACCTTCTTGTTTAAATTTATTCATAGGTATTTCATTATTTTTGGTGCAATTGTAAATGGGATTGTTTTCTTAATTTCTCCTTCTGTACTTCATTACTAGTGTAGAGAAATGTAACAGAGTTCTGTATATTGATTTTGTATCCTATAGCCTTACTGAATTCATTTATCAGTTCTAGTATTTTTTTGGTGGAGTCTTTTGGGTTTTCTATATGTAGTATCATGTCACCTGCAAATAGTGCAAGTTTTACTTCTTCCTTACCAATTTGGATGTCTTTTATTTCTATTTGTTGTCTGATTGCTGTGGCTAGGACTCCAGTATTATGTTGAATAAAAGTGGTGAGTGGACTCTTTGTCTTGTTCCTGATCTTAGGGGAAAAGCTTTCAGTTTTTCAGAGTAATGTCTCATGAATGAATTTGGAAGAGTTTGAGAAGAACAGGTATTAATATTTCTTTAAATGTTTGTTATAATTAACCTGTAAAGCCATCTGGTCCTCAACTTTTGTTTGTTGGGAGTTTTTTGATTACTGATTCAATTTAATTTTTGGTAATCAGTCTGTTCAAGTTTTCTATTTCTTCCTTATTCAGTTTTGGATTATATGTTTGTAGGAATTTATTCATTTCTTCCAGGTTGTCTAGTTTGTTGGTCTATAATTTTTCATAATATTCTCTTATAGTCCTTTGTATTTCTGTGGTATTGGTTGTTATTGCTCCTCTTCACTTCTGATTTTGTTTGAGTCTCCATTCTCTCTTTCTCTCTCTCTTTGATGATTCTGGCTAAAGATTTATCCATTTTGTCGATCTTTTCAAAGAATTAGCTCCTAGTTTGATTGCTGTGTTCTGTTGTGGTGTTTTTGGGGGGTGTTTCAATTTTGTTTATTTCTGCTTATATTTTTATTGTTTACTTCCTTTCACTGGTTTTGGGTTTTGTTTGTTCTTTTCCTAGCTCCTATAGATCTAGTGTTAGGTTGTTTGTTTGAGATTTTCTTTCTTCTTGAGGTATGCTTCTTGAGGTATGTGTTTTCATTTTCGTTTGTCACTGTATTCTTTTTTATTTCCTCTTTGATTTCTTAGTTGACCCACTCATTGTTTAGTAGCATATTTTTTAAATTTTTTTTTTTTTTTTTTTTTTTTTTTAACGTTTATTTTTTATTTTTGAGACAGAGAGAGACAGAGCATGAACGGGGGAGGGTCTGAGAGAGAGGGAGACACAGAATCGGAAACAGGCTCCAGGCTCCGAGCCATCAGCCCAGAGCCTGACGCGGGGCTCGAACTCACGGACCGCGAGATCGTGACCTGGCTGAAGTCGGACGCTTAACCGACTGCGCCACCCAGGCGCCCCTAGTAGCATATTTTTTAACCTCCATGTATTTGTGTTCTTCCAACATTTTCTTCTGTGATTGATTTCTAGTTTCATAGTATTGTGGTCAGAAAAGATGCACGGTATGACTTCCATCTTTTGAAATTGTTTCAGACTTGTTTTGTGGCCTAATATGTAATCTATTCTGGAGAGTGTTTCATGTGCACTTGAAAAGAATGTATATTCTGCTGTTTTAGGATGGAATGTTCTGAAGGTATCTGTTAGATTTATCTGGTTCAGTGTGTCATTTAAAGCCACTGTTTCCTTGTTGATTTTCTGTTTGGATAATCTATCCATTGATGTAAGTGTGGTATTAAAGCCTCCTACTGTATTATATTACTATTGATTACTTCCTTTATGTTTGTTATTACTTGCCTTATTTATTTGGGTGCTTTCTTGTTGGGTGCATACATATTTATAATTGTTATATCATTTGGTTGGATTATTCTCTCTATGATTGTATGGTGTTTTTCTTTGTCTCTTGTTACAGTCTTTGTTTTAAAGTATATTTTGCCCAATGTAAGTATTGCTACCCCATCTTTCTTTCACTTCCATGGGCATGATAAATGCTTTTCCATCCCTTCACTTTTAGTTTCCATGTGTATTTAGGTCTGAAATGAGTCTCTTGTAGGGAGCATATAGTTGGGTCTTGCTTTTTTTTTTTTTAACCCGTTCTATCACGTGTCTTTTGATTGGAGCGTTTAGTCCATTTACATTCAAAATAATTATTTATAGGTATTTACTTACTGACATTTTGTTACTTGTTTTATGGTTGTTTTTGTAGTTCTCTGTTTTTTTCTTCTCTTGTTCTTGGCTTTCTTTAGTAATATACTTGGATTCCTTTCTCTTTAATCTTTGCATATCTATTACTGGTTTTTGATTTGTGGTTACCATTAGGTTTATTTTTATTTATATATTTATTTTTAAATGTTTACTTATTTTGAGAGAGAGAGGAAGAACACAAATGGGGAGGGGGCAGAGAGAGAGAGAGAGAGAGAGAGAATCCCAAGCAGGCTTTAAGCAGTCAGCACAGAGCCTGATGTGGTACTCGAATTCACGAATCATGAGATCATGACCTGAGCCAAAATCAAGAGTTGGGTGCTTAAGTGACTGAGCCA